>NC_056747.1:503775502-504149877 GCF_019279795.1 Protopterus annectens | reverse complement strand
ACTTATTCTCCTCTTGTTTGATAACTTTCACTATGTTTGGATATTGTGAGGTCAGCAGATAAGTATGCAATCCTAGGATTACAGATCTATACATGTAATCAATTTTGAGCAGGCCCATACCTCCTTCAGAATGGGGAATATATAATGTTGGTGTACGCTGTTTTTATAAATTATTTGATAAGCATGAAGTATTTTCTTCAAAACTGTAAGTTAGGATGGGAAGAGCAAATCAGTTTATAGCTTGGACTTTGTTCTTAGATGTCAGAGCTGTTTTCGGCATTAATTTTAGTCTTCTAAAATATTCCTTACTAAGTTTTATTTTATTCATATTTGTTCATGTTTTATTGTTGATCCTTCATCAACTCCCAGATATTTATACACTACCTCACATTCCTGTCCTATTTGTTTGCATGACAGAACCCATGTAGTTAGAGTTGCATTTGCCACTTCAGAAATTAATAAAGTTGCCAGTAGTATATCACAGGGCCTCTTTTATTTGTCATCTATTTTTTAGACCTTCAGGCCAATATTTCTGGACTATGGTTATCTAAGTTTATGCTGCATTGTAAATTTAATATTGTGGCTTTGTCTCTCTGTGGTTCTGCCATGCTCCTCAATGTACTAAGCTGTACAGCATGCTGAAATACTGTCTATTGCATAATGATTGCTTCCCACTGGAAGTAGGTGTTGCCTGGATTGCTGACTTCCCACCTTTTTTAGATTTTAAATAAAAATATAAATGAAAGAAAAATATTTTTTTAATAAAGAATGCTTTTTATTCAGTTGCTCCAAAAAGTAAAAAATATGGAATCAGACTGGAAACTTTGCAAACGAGGCATAGACAAGCTGATTTTAGTAAAGCATTCAAGGCTGGTTTTCCTGATTCTGACAATGAGGTACCCGAAGAAGTAGCAGGAATCAGAAAAAAACAACCTCAAATGCTTTTCTGAAATCAGCTTGTCTGTGTTTCTTTTGCAAAGTTTTCACTCTTCTTCCTTATTATTTACTTTTTAGAGCAACTGAATAAAAAGCATTCTTTATTAAAAAATCTTATTTTTTTTACTTCGTTTTTTTCTTTTCTTTTTTTGTCAAGAGACTGAAGTTGCAAGCATGGATATTGAAATGCCCTCTAATACTTAAAGGATATGTCACTGTGTTCCAGTGTCATGGTGTGGCTCGTTATTTAGAGAACACATACCTACCTTTTTGACACTGTATTCTAAAGAGCTTTCATAGCCTTAAAGATGCAACAAACAATGAACATTAACCAGGCTTACATGTATTGCTTTAAAAGGAAACTGAAATTAGAATCTTATTACATCTTATCCATCCGATTCATCTGATGGGAATTATGCCATTTACCAGATCCAGTCTTGCAAATTGGCTAGTGCTGCTAGCCTTGATCTCCTTAAAACAAATTTGTATAATGCCACTATCCTAACCCCGCCCTGCAACTGATCTTGTTTGCTGCTTTAGAGCTCAGAGAAATCTGTGACAGTGATAGCTAAGCGTTTCTTCTTCTTATCTTCCTACAGTTCATATTCTTTTACCCTTTGTATCCAAGTAATTATATTTGTCCTTTGTAGTGTCTTTTCATTGTTTCTAATATAAAAAAGTTTGTCCGAGCTCCTTCATTTATATTAGGTGTGGAGGTCTAATGTCTCTTGTCTGTTTCCCTTATCTTTTTATAATGCTATTGGTCTCCTACCTTTCTACAGTATATTAGTGTTATAGAATTGTTTAGAAAAGCATTTTAAATTGTCTTAAGATTGCCTAATCTAGAGATTGTTCTTTTCTACTTGGTGTACATTGCATAGGACTATGGAAAAGGGTTTTTAGAAATGTGGCCAATGTGGTTACAAAAGCCCTCTTCTGGATACCCACAATTTATGTGTCGTTTGACTAGGGTAAGAGCACTTATTAGTGGACTGTAATATTTGCAAAACCTTCAGGCCTTGATCTCTTTCTGACAGACAAAATAAACTAATATTGAAAGGGTTTCTTTCTCCAGTTGCCTTTACATTTCTTAGGCATTGCCTTTTCAATTGATGGTGAAAAGTGAGAAAAATGGAAAGAAAAGGACAAAGACAAATCTATGTACAAGAAATCCAGAAAAATAAAAACCTGAGGATGACTGGCATAGTTTGGCTCCAAAGCTCTGTATACAAGAGCACCTGCACCCACTGGCATTGCCATTGAAGTGCATCTCCATCCCTCCAACCTCTGCTTACTTGGATCAGATTCTGATTCATAACAAATCTCCTACAAAAGCAGTTAGCAGACTTTCTTTGGGAATGAATTTTCTCATTTCATGGTCTCCCACCCTCCATCTGTGTCATCTTTTAGATCCACCATTCCTTTCTAAGTGCCTCAGAACTGGACTGAGATCATATAATGAGGGATTTTCTGATGGCTCAGATTGAGATGGGAGTCATTCCATCCACCTGTGTTTCCAGGACAGATCAGGTTGGTTCTCCATCCCCCCTATATTAGCTCTTTCCCTTGTCCTAGTCTTGGCACTGACAGTTTCAGAGCTTTTAACCTGGCTGGAGAATGTATGATGTCCTATTCTCATATTGCAATATTCTTAACATATGGGTTATCCTCCATGTAGAGACCTGAATGTCTGGCCAGTATACAAAAGCTTTAGTCACTGCAAAGTATGTGGGATGTCTGGTGTTGGCCATAGGGAATGTGGGCCATAAAACTGACGTCTGCATGGAGCTTCCTCAGAACTTCTTTGCCGCCAGTCAAACATCAGCTCATCCTGTGGTCGGATCCTGCAATTAAAGTTAAGTACCCCATTGGGGCCTTTTTTCTTATTATTTTCTTGGTCACTGCATCCCTACCCAGGTTCTTGTCATCCAAAAAAGGAAAGTGTAGGTGTGGATGTCGGACACTTCATAAGGACACCCACAACCTGTGTCTATTTTACTAGGGCCCAACCATGACCATAATTCCTGCGCCATTTGTCAAGTCTTCTTCCCTAAGAACCTTTGTAGCTATCTGCACTCCCTTAACATATACCTGGAAAACCAAAGACTTAAACATCTGGCTGTTGGGATGGAAGGGCAATCCAGTCATACCGCCGAGCCACTGAAAAAGAAGACCAAAGTTTCAAAGTCTGAAACTACCACTGCACCTCTTCCACCCAACATTCTCATTGTGGCCGAGATATACCTATAGGAACGTATGGAACCAGCTGACTTAGGTATGGTGGGTACGGTTTTGGAGGCCACATAGCCAGGTTCAGAAAGCCCGTGGAGGTTTTACAGATGTTGGGTGCCGATGACAAGGGGGAACCTTGCCTCGCTGCGGACATCCAGGCTGATCCTTCCTCCTCTTCTGTAACTCCAGAGACTAGACCCTCCTTAGGCCCTAAGATTGTTTTTTCTTGAAGGAAAAACAAAATACTTGACATGTCTCTTCACCTACTGAGAGCTTACCTGACTGGCAAGCCTTTTCCCAAGGCTTATTTAATGCCTTTATGGCCCTTAGGCCTTCCTTGGCTGCTTCTTCCATGTCTGTTTCTCCTGTTATTAGCCCTAGGCCCGAGACTACTGAACCTCCCACATTGGAGATTGAATAATCTTCAGATTCCTCTTCTGAGGATTCTTTGTCTTGTGCCTCTCAAATGCCTTCTCCCCTAGGTTATGCATCCCCTGAGGAGGACTCTGCTGAGGGCGATTCCCCTGGGGACGACCTGGCCTTTGAAGAAACAGTCTCTCAGATGAGAGAATTCTTTAAGTGGGACTCCACAGAAGTAACTGAAGTCCAAAAGAGATATTATGAAAGCCTGCAAATGGATACTCCTGCACCTTCTGCAATTCCATCAGTCCTGCCAGACTTTTTAGATGCCTTTTCTGCAGCTTCTAAAAATCCTGAATCCCAACCCCCTGCTCCTAGAAGACATGACCATTTTTATAAGGTCTCTGAAGGGGCAATATTTCTTAAGTGTCCTGCAGCAGGTCCTGGTAGTATTTCTATCTTTGCTGACAAACCCTCCAGACTGCTACCTTCTACCTCTGTCTTCCCTTCTGATAAGGACATCAAAACAATGGAGAGAATTGGCAAGAAGGTGTATACTTCAGCAACTCTGTTCTTTAGGGCCATTAACTACCAGATACCCATGTCCAAGTACTCCCTAGCCATTTTATCTCAGGCTTCTAAGCTTTTGGATGGTTTTCCTGATTTGGCCACAAAGTCACACATTTCTAGTCTGATCTCCTTGTCCTTGTCCTCACAAGTGACAGGGCATTCAATAAAATGAAGTTATGATGCTGCAGAGGCTTCAGCCATATCTGCAGCCTCTGCCTCAGTGCTCAGGAGGTACTCTTAGTTGAGATTGCAACCCCTTCCTGATGATATCAGGGCTAAACCTTTAGATGCCCCACTGGACAATTCAGCCTTGTTTGGCACCCAAGTGGCAAAACTTTTCAAAACCCTGCAACAAAAGGGAAAAGAACTTCAGGACCTTAAACATTTTTTGTATCACCTATTCCTAAATTTCACAGGCGTTACCCTACCAAGACTCAATTTATTAGAAAACACTCTTCTTCTCCTCCAGCTAGGGGCAAAAAGAGTTCCAAAAAGCAGCAGACTCCTTCTAGGCCTGCCCAGACACCATCCCAGAAACCACCCTTTCAGAACAAGACAGGCAGTCTGTGACTACCTGCCTCCTCTTCCTCCCCCTCCTGGCCATATTCCCCTTTTCCAGAGACTTTTCCCACTGTCTCCCTTTCTGGGAAGCATCACCTGAGACAAGTGGATTCTGTCTATCATAGAAAAAGGTTATTTCATGACCTGGGTCATTTCTTCTGTTTTCAGGGGCATCCCTCAGCCACCAAAGGACCAACTGCCCCTATTACAGCCCATCTTGAACAGCCTCCTCTCTCAAGGAATTAGTCAATCAGTTCCAGGCTCAGAAAAGGGAAGGGGCTTTTACTCCAAACTTTTTCCAGTCCCAAGAAAGGATGGCCCATGGAGACCCATACTGGGCATCTCACACCTCAACTTCTTTCTTTTAGTACTCACTTTCTGCATGCTTACCCTTCAAACTCTTTTCCCACTGATTGTGCATTAGGCATTTCTGACCACTTTGGATATCAAAGATGCTTGCCTACATATTCCCATCAGGCCCAAATACAGGACGTACTTGTACTTTTTCAATTCTCTGCTTCACCGTTTGGACTATCTGCTGCTCCAAGGGCATTCAACAAATGCCTGGCTCCAGTGACAACCTACAGCAGGATTCTATAGATACAAATTTTCCTGTACCTGGATAACCTCCTGATCCAGGCAGACTGCTACAGTACCCTCCAGACCCATCTCCAGACAGTCAAACTAAGAGACTGCAGAACAGAAATGTCTATCAACTTCCCCAAATCCAGCCTAAACCCCTTCCAGGGCCAGGTCTTCCTGGGGTGAAAAATCAGAACAGACGTTATGATGGCATTTCTCCCACTCAACAAGGTGGACATTCTAAAGGAATACCTGCTGTCTGTCATACATGCCCCTGCAATGACAGCAAGAGAATACCTCAGACTCTTAGGGTACATGGCTTCCACAATCCTTCCACCATCCTCATGTTGCCACTGGCAAGACTCCACATAAGAAAGCTTCCTTGGTATCTGAGGTCCACATGGACCCAACGCTCCCACCTGCTGGACCACACAATTCCCTTCCTGCCATGTAAAAGGAAGGAGATCCTTTGGTGGGTGGATCAAGTCTCATGGAATCCAGGGCTTCCCTTGCAGCTCCTAGCCCCAGTACAGGAAATGTACACAGATGCTTCAGACCTGGGGTGGGAGATGCTATGGGTAGCTTGAAGGTACATGGAACATGGACAGGCCCCTCCAAGAGGGAGCACATCAACATCAGAGACATGAGGGCTCATCTTTGCTCTGAGGGCCTTCCACCATGTCCTGAAGCAAGGACCCCTGAAATTGTTCATGGACTACTGTTCTTTGGTATATGAACAAACATAGGGGAACAAGGTTTTACTTGCTATGCAGACTTGTATCCAGGCCTGGGAACTGGTGGTCCAGCATGGAGTAACTCTGCAGGTCATCTATATACCATAAGCCCAGAACACACTGGCAGACACCATAAGCAGATCCATGTCACAATCCCACGAATGGATCTTACACAGGGTTGTGTTTCTGGACATAGTCCACAGGTGGAGGGATACATCACAAATTGATCTGTTTGCCTCCCCTCTGAACAGGCAGGTTCCACAGGTCTGTACCAGAGCTCCCAGCCCCCTAGCAAGGGCAATGGATGCCTTTTCTGTCTCTTGGGAGGGGATGTTTCTGTATGCTTTCCTCCCTTCCCACTCCTACAAAAAGTCCTGATGAAAATTCAGCAGAACAAACCAAAATTCTTGTTGGTGACCCTCTTTTGGCCAAGACAGCAATGGTTTCCCCTCCTACTGCATTTTGCCAGGGGCAATCATCACAAGTTACCTCACAGAGTGGACCTACTCACACAGGAAAAGGGATCCCTGAACCATCCCCACCTGGAATCTCTGAACCTAACCCTGTGGGTGATAAGAGTTTTGATCCCTTTCAGACACCTTTATTCTGAGGATGTGCTAGATGCCCTGCACGTGGCCAGGAAACCCAATACTAGGAGATCCTATCGGAACAAGTTGAAAAGGTTCTCCATTTGGTGTCTAAAAAGACAGCCAGACTCATTTCAAGTAGGTGTCCTCCTGGTACTGTCTTATCTGTGTGATTTGTTGCAGACAGGGTTGGCATATTCCTCTGTAAAGGCCCACCTTGCTGCTATTTCTGCATGTCTGCCTTTAGAACCACCACTTGCTACTAGACTTCAAACAAAGTAATTCCTAAAAGAAGTTCTACAACTCAGACCACCCAGGAGGCCAGTTCCACCACCCTGGGAATTGAACTATGTGTTGGAGAAGCTCAATTTTGCTTCATTTGAGCCAGCAGCTACAACCTCTCTAAAGTATTGCACTTGAAAAACTGTACTTTTGGTGGCCTTAACTTCAGCCAGGAGAGTCTCAGAGCTCCAGACCCTCATAGTCATCCCACCTTTTTTGAACTTCGACAAGGATAGGGTTACCTTATGGACTAACCTGTCCTTTATGCCTAAGGTGACCAATGAGTTATCCCTGAACCAATGTATCCTCCTTCCCACTTTATTTCCCACAGCCCCAGAATGACAGCGAGAGAGTCCTGCATTCCCTTGATGTTCACAGACAACTCAGATTCTACACAATCATTATTATTACACATACTAAATCTATTAGAAGATCAGAGCAACTCTTTGTCTCCTTTCATCCCAGGGCTCTGTGAAAAGCCATCTCCTTTTGCAATGCCTACCATGGAAAACACATAGACTCCAATATTAAAGCCCATTCTACTAGAGCCATGGCCTCCTCTGGAGCTTTTTTCAATGGGTTGGGCACTACCTCTATTCTAGAAGCAGCTACCTGGACATCTGTCCATACCTTCACAAAACATTACAAACTGGATCACATCTCCAGAGCCAGAGCAGGGTTTGGTAGGGCAATCCTGCATGGATTTTTGGAAAATAGTTCCAAACCACCTTCTTCTTCTTCCCTTTGAGCTAGGGCACTCATCCAAAGGTTAAGAATGCTGCAACATGAGAATAGAAGGACATAAAATAGCTTTGTAAAATCTTGCCATAACCATAGATATCCTTCTCTTCAATGTTGCAGAATTCTATCCCACCCTACTCACCCCTATTCAAAAGAAGGTTTGGACTTTGCTGGATGATTAAGGACATGTGCAGCGATCTTGGGACTGGGGTCCAACTGGGGCACTCAGTTCTGAGGAAGGTATATGCACACATCACTTTATGGCCCACATCCCCTATGGCCAATGTCAGATGTCCCATGTACCTTGCAGTGACTAAAGCTTTTGTATATTTGCCAGACATTCAGGCTGCTAGGTGGATGATGACCCAAATGTTAAGAATACTGCAACATGGAAGAAAAGGACATCTATGGTTATGGTAAGATTTTGCACCACTATTCTTTCTGTACCAGCTGGTGCCCCCTCCATGGTTCTGGCTACTGTTCATCCAATTGACTAAACATCAAGGCCTTCAATTTCAAGGGACTTTAAGAACTGAAAACTCTACTCTGAGGCTTAGGCTCCATCCTTGGCATTAACTCATTCAATGGTGTTCTTGGTATTCGAGTCCTTGTTGTTTGATGCAATGACACAGTTCTTCACTTTGGAACCATATGGGTCTTCAATATTGGTGTTCCAGTCTTCAGTTCCATTTACTTCTACTTCCACTTCAGTGGGATGCACAAGGTTCCAATTCAGGGGTCCTCAGTGCTGACAGGCTCCTGTTTCGCCTTCAGCGTGATAGAGAGGATGATTGTCTTCTCCTCCAGAAGGACTACAAAGCATCGATTGGCATTTGCTCCAGCCCATTGCACCCAACAATCAGATCTTAAGCTTTCTCACCACTCATCCCTTGTACTTACCAGAAAGGAAAGCCTCAAACAACCTCCCCAGACCCAAATCAAGCTCTCTGGTGATTCAGATGAGTCCCCTTGGATATTCTCAGAAAGAGGGAGTACAAAATGAGGGAAGTGGACTCACCTACAGAGTCGCTGACTTTAGAAACTGGCTTAGATGCTTGAGAGGATTCCCCCAATCCCTTCTGGAAGATGCCAACTTTTGCAAAGTCCATAAATTAATGCACCAGAGGGGGTCTTGGCCACAGACCCGCTCTCTTATGGATGAGGAAATATTATTTGAGGCTTTCCAGATTGCTCCCTCTGCCTTCTTGTGAATTCATTACTTCAGACTGCTGATGCTTCAAATTCTTTTGCCTCTTCTGCATCCAAATGCTGTTTTGGTTACCCTAGATGTAAATACACTCATTCGCAAAAGTCACAGAAATTATTTCATGTTCTCTTTCTCTTGGACTCAACTATTAATTTCCTTCTTTACTGTTTGGGTTTTTATTGCACCAAGGGTATTTACAATGTGATAAGCCCCTGTCGTAGAATTTTTGCAGGCTCTAAGGAATTTGTATTTATCCTTATCTGGACAATTGTCCGATTTAAGCTGCATCCATCTAAGAGGTTCTAAAGGCCTTTGACTTTTCTATGAACATTCTCCAGAAACTTGGGTTCACTGTCAGTCTAAAGAAATCTTCCCTGATTCCTTCTTCAGAATGTTTTTTCTATAGTGCTTAATAGATGCCATTGCTAGATTAGCCACAAGCAATCATAATTTCAAATTATCACTCTAAATACATCATTCATAAATGTTCAGGGTCCTCTATAGTAGTCTCCCTGCAACCCATGAGTACTATGACCAGTCCTTGTCCTTCACTCTTTGGCAACATAGCTGAGCAGTCTGCTCTCATCATCTTTGGCTAGTCTGATTGCATTAGGTATTCTAAGGCATTGTAAAAACTGCCTTATGCTTACCAGCTGTTTACTGCTTCTGTAAATTGGTAGTACAACCTGTAAGAAATGTAAAGCTTAAATTTATTTATTTATTTTATTTATTGCAGTTGGTTTACCAGGATAGTCCATTGGGCCATTTAAGAACCCGTTTTCAATGGAGTCCTGGGGAGAAAAGCTCCAAAAAAGAAAATCAATTTACAAAAACATTGACAGTAAATATATAGGTACATACTATAAGAGAACATAAGCAAAAGCATAAGCAAAAACATAAATGTACTTAACATTTGTCAGTGACAATCTTGGTACATGCAACGAAGGAATAAAAGCAAAACATAAAAGCATTTTAATGAATGAGCATAGTAGATGAATAGAGTAGAATGTTAGTACAGGGAAAGGTAGAGTTGGTTATGTGGGGTGGGTACAAGAGCATTCCCATTGAGATTCTAGGTGTAAGAAAAGTGATTTCTTGAAGGTGGAGTGGTTAGAGGTAGCGGATGTTTGGAGGTAGGGAATTCCAGAGGCGAGCAAGACAGAAGGAAAGGAGGTTTTGCCTGGGGATGATTTGGTTTGTGGACCTCTAGAAGATTTTGATTATTAGACCTTAGAACTCTATTTGGATGGTGCATTTTAAAAGCAGAGGAGAGGAGGGACAGTTGGAGGGTTTAGAATAAGGTTGTGGGCTAGAGTTAGTTGAGTATAAGCAAGATAGTTGGGAAGTTCTAACCATTTTAGTTTATGGAGGGAGAGACAGTGGTGAGTGGAAGACTTATGGGTGGTAGCGAATCTAGGTATTTTGTTATAGCAAGAGGTGAGCTGTTTTTTTAAGGAGCACTGAATATTAGTAAGAAGTGGGGCACCATAGAGGAGGGAGGGAATGAGGAAGGAAGAAGCTAGAGTGATTTTAGTGGTAGGTGTGAGGGTAGGCGTTTGTCTGTATAGCATACCAAGTTTTGGTGTGTTTTTGATGTTCTTTTGTAGGTGGGAACTAAATTTTAGTTGGTTGTCAATGTGGACCCCAAGAAGTTTGGTCTCTGACACTATTTCAAGAGGAGAGTTATTTTGACTGGTAACTAAGAGTGAGTTTATGTTGGGGGGAGGGAATTTAGAGGGAGTAAATAACATTAATTTGGTCTTTGTGGCATTGAGAGCTAGATGATTGCAAAGCATCCATTGCTCAGTGGAAGAGAAGGCGTCTTGAGTAAGTTTTTGTAGGATGGAGATAGAAGAGGCGGAGCAGATGATAGTGGAGTCATCTGCATATTGGATAATGCTAGAGAAAGGGATAGATTTGTGGAAGTCATTAATAAAGATGTTGAATAGAAGAGGGCCCAGTATAGAGCCTTGTGGGACTCCGGTGGGGGTGCTTAGGAAGGAGGAAGTTGCTTTTTCCATTTTACAGCTTGATTTCTGTCTGATAGATAACTAGAGAACCAGTTCAGAGAGGAGGAGGATAGGTAGAGTTTGGAGAGTTTAGTTAAGAGCAGGCTGTGAGATATAGTATCAAAGGCTTTGGAAAGATCAAGGAGTAAGGTGGAAACAATTTGTCCAGAGTCTCGGGCTTTATTTACTATTTCAAGGAAAGAGAAGGACTTGATAGGTCTAATAATGCCGGGGGTTTGGCTACGTTAGGAAGGAAATTATTTGCATTTCCGATTTTAATGGGTTCTGGATGTATGCTTCAGACTGCTGATGCTTCAAATTCTTTTGCCTCTTCTGCATCCAAATGCTGTTTTGGTTACCCTAGATGTAAATACACTCATTCGCAAAAGTCACAGAAATTATTTCATGTTCTCTTTCTCTTGGACTCAACTATCAATTTCCTTCTTTACTATTTGGGTTTTTATTGCACCAAGGGTATTTACAATGTGATAAGCCCCAGTCGTAGCATTTTTGCAGGCTCTAAGGAATTTGTATTTATCCTTATCTGGACAATTGTCCGATTTAAGCTGCATCCATCTAAGAGGTTCTAAAGGCCTTTGACTTTTCTATGAACATTCTCCAGAAACTTGGGTTCACTGTCAGTCTAAAGAAATCTTCCCTGATTCCTTCTTCCAGAATGTTTTTTCTATAGTGCTTAATAGATGCCATTGCTAGATTAGCCACAAGCAATCATAATTTCAAATTATCACTCTAAATACATCATCCATAAATGTTCAGGGTCCTCTATAGTAATCTCTCTGCAACCCATGAGTACTATGACCAGTCCTTGTCCTTCACTCTTTGGCAACATAGCTGAGCAGTCTGCTCTCACCATCTTTGGCTAGTCTGATTGCATTAGGTATTCTAAGGCATTGTAAAAACTGCCTTATGCTTACCAGCTGTTTACTGCTTCTGTAAATTGGTAGTACAACCTGTAAGAAATGTAAAGCTTAAAGAAACATGGAGGCAAACCTTTTGCTTCAGTCCATTATCAGTAAGCATAATATATCCATAACACCGCATCAGTCACAATACACCACTTAGCCTGCAACTTTTGCTGAGGTTGTATAGAAAGATTTGCTCAAATCTCCAAAAATATACACTAGAAAATCTCAGCACACCAGAAAGCATCTACTACTTCTCCACTCCCACATTCTGCCGTTCCTCACACATCACCCAAGAGTCACCAGTAGAGCAAGCCTAAGCCTGTACAACTCCTAAGTCTGCTAGTATGCAGGGAAATGTTTTAGTTATGGTGTACTCTATAGGTAGGCATATAGACTGCCCACTCACTGGACTGGACAAGAACAGGGTGACTGTAAGCTGCTTATTGAGTGGCGTGATCCGTGATGTCACAAGGGCTTTAAGGTCCCTTATAGCAGACAAATATAACTATGACCTAGTGGTGGGTCATATTGGAGTGAATGGGCTGAGATGCCCTACTAAGGGGGACAATCAGGCAGACATGATGGACTTACTATGCATGTGTTAGAGGCAGGGAAAACACTGGTCTTGAGTAGTATCTTGTCTTTACCAAAAATAATGCCTAGCCACTAAGACAAGATAATTGGATTTACCAACTGCCTAAGTAGTTGGTGACATTCTAAGGAGATCCAGTGTATGTCTTCCTAGAATGAGGTGTTAGATGAAACTTCCTGTTTCACCAGGGATGACTTACGCCTCCCATACCTGAGCTTCCTCGTACTGGCTAAAGCCTCTGCTACCCCTATAGTGCCTTTTTAAGGCAGAGTCACATTTGGACATTTCTGTATAGCACATTCAAAACCAGATTTGGTAAACATCATGGTGGTACTACACAGTGCTAGGAGCTAAACAAAAATATGTCAGAACTTGAGTCCCTCTTGCATCTTAGAATATATTCGTATCTGTGTAGTTATTTACATGGTTTCAATGCAGTGGTAACAGTACCTATGTACCACTGTTTAGTACCTATTATATCTTCAGGCTGTTGCGTAACTGTAGAGGAGTATCTGTACTTTTCAGAAATGCCAACACCTTGCGTCATATTACCCACAACCCTGACATGAATCCAAATTACCATTAGCAAGTCCAAGTATTACTTAATTGCTAGTTACAGATCTGTATCAATGCCCTTCAAAGGTCATGAAAATTACCTTAATACCATTGAGAGGTTAAATATCAAACCAAACACCATCTTGCTAGAGGACTTCAATTATCCAAGCATTGTCTGGCACACCTACACGTGTAAAAATGGATATGTTCAGGATTTTCTGGACTTTACTCCGTAACACTGGTATAAGCAAATTGTACGATTACCCATTACAGACTCTAATAGCCATGACCTGGTCCTTTCCTACCTTAGCCACTGCCTATACCCAACCACCCATCTTCACATCCCTGGTTAAGTCTGACCACAAATCAGGTACCATCTCTGTCAGACATAAAGCCACCACCTCATCACTAAATGAAGCCATCTTTAGGGACTTCTCAAGTGCAAACATATTTTAACTTGTGGAAGACATGCAAAGTGTCCTACAATCCCCTGCAAATGGACTCAGCTGAGAAGGCTGCCACATTCACTTCCAGTTTTTCCCAGCATTTATAGAGCTGCTTAGAAATGTCTGCATCTATCTGCACTAAATATAATGGTAAATTCAGGAATAAACCTCTGGTGGTACTCTTCTGTTAATAAAAACTGTATAACAAAAGAAGGAATATAATGGAAAGCTGTAAGAAATCCTCATTCTCTTACCTCAAGATCACACTGAAACTGGAATTCCAAGATGGCTGCACACTGAGCTTGTTTCTAGCTCTCCCAGTGTGAAAACAGAAACTCAGCAGAGAAGGCCAGTAGACTTGTGTTTATTGGTAAATTTCAGTAACTAGCAAGTAAATGCACTTCCTGGATGCCAGGAATAAAGAAATAAAGAAGACTTGGAAAAAATCAGCTTACAAAAAGTGGGGAAGAAACATTGGGGAAGGTTCTGCAGCTGTTCAGCAAAAAAGCAGTGCAACCTTCAGACATGAGTTCCAATAATTTACAGGAAGATTTAAGAGAACTACATAGAGACCTGGTTAAAATAAACAAAACACTGATAGAGTATGTCAATACAAACAACAAAAGGCTGGAAAAAATAGAAGATGCTTTAAACAGATGCTAAGATGAGATGACAAAGCTGCAAAATCAGAGGTCGAAATGAAGAAAAGGCTGTCTGACTATGAGAGGACAGAGCATGTAGGGCAAACCTGAGATTTTCAGCTATACCAGGGAAGCTGGAAGGAACAGACTACATTAATTTTATGAAAGCACAAATAAGCAGCTGGACTAGTATTGCATAGCAGCAGCAGTTAGTTGAAAGGGCACATTGTGTGTATGTTTCAAACCTAGCTATAAGAAAGCAACCTAGACCTTTAATAGTAAGGATGCAAACCTACCAGCAGAAGGAGTTGATTCTGACAAAATACTTAAAATAGGAGATAGCAGAGTGTTTGTGGAGAATGATTACTCATTGTACACCAGGCAAAAGAGAAGTAAATTCATTCCACTAATCAGAGAATGTCAAGATGTGGGCAGCCACGGTGGTGCAGTGGTTAGCGTTGCCACCTCACAGCAAGAGGTTCTTCAGAGAATGTCGAGATGCAGGTGTGAGATTCAAACTGCTGCATCCAGCTGTCTTCAAGGTATTCTTCCTTGGAGGGACAAAATCATTTTTTTGTGAATTGCATGCTAAGGAGGAAATAAAAAAGCTTGTCCAACAAAAAGTGAAATGTGAAACAGGAGATTATGCTTCTTGTTCTTCTGATAATAAAGACTACAGAGAAACGGTACCTGTGAAACCTTTTCTAGTATTTCAACGGAAAATGTTGGAGAGAAGGAAGGGTGCATGAGAGTTGACTAGAAGAATTGAGAGTACATTGGAAATGAAGCAGAGACAAGATTTGGGTGATGGAGAACAGTAATAAAACCAGTAACCTAATGTGGGATTACAATGCAATAATTATATTTATGAAATATGTCAGAAGAAGAGACTCTGAAATATTGGACTTCTTCAAAATTTGTTGGATTTTTTGGGGGGACCCTAAAGTTTATGCCCTACTTCATGTTATTAATGTTCAGAAAATGCTTTGGAAAGGGGAAGAGTGGGGAGAAAGCTAAATGTAAGTAAAGAAAACAGTTTTTTCTTCATAGTACTATATTTGTGGTGCATGGTTTCTTTTCATGCTATTTTTAAGTGTAATGGGGATTGCAAACAGGTGGTGTTCTTTTTCTCCCTTCTCTCTTTCTTATTGTACAGTTTTGAGAAATATAGGCAATGCAATGATTAAAAAAAAGAATATGGTTAAAAATGCATGACAAAGTTTTTATTCTTGCATGGGGAAATGACTGATTAAGGACCTTAGACTGATTAGTTTTAAGAGAGAGCAAGTTAATGAAAAAGTATTGAATATTATGAGGATTTTTGTCTATCAAATGCATGTCTGTATACCAAGTAGCAAGTCTGCAGCTGGTCTTCATGTCTCCATTGAGACAATCTGATAAAGAGAAACTGGAGACAGTCTGGAGAAAGGGGATTGGCTAAGTGAAAAAAAAAAAAAGAGAAATTGGCTAAGACATAATGTTCTCTGAAAACAATCAGAGGTTTTCCCAGTTGTGAGAGCCTTAAAGATAATACAGAACCAATTAGACATCAAGTAAAGTTTTCTCATTTTTTTAAATGCATTGGGGATGTTAATATAAACAGGAGCTTTTTTCTCCCTTCTTCTCTATTTTTCTTCAGTTTTAAGAAATGTAGGCACTGAAATGAAACAAACAAAAATAGAGAAGTGGAGAGGAAAAGAGGAGGGAGAGGGACGAAGGATCTGGTTAAGAGAGTAGAACAAAAGAAAAATCAGTGTACTGTTTCCAATGCTTGCATTGGGAAATGACTGTGTTAAAACCCTGGGCATTGTCCAGTAACACATTTATTACAAAGCATGTAAATGAAAAAGAATATTGAATACTATAATGGCTTTTTCTGGTAAACAAGGCACCCTTACCAGTTTTGTGGCTGGTTTGCATGTCACTAGAAGACAATTTGATAAAGAGAAATGGCTTGGAGAAAGTGTTGACTGAAAGCATTCAAGTGTTTTCTCAGCTGGGAGGCCTATAGTCTAAATCAAATAGCACTTACTAGTAACACAGGCTGTACCATGCATCTTAGAATGACTAACCTTTCTTTTTGGTTAATTCTAGCCTATCTGTGGGGCTATCAACTTAGAACTTTTGTTCTTATTAGGAAGCAAAAATATCAGTATTTGGAGATGTGCATGGTTTTGTGTGTTATTATTAAGTTAATAGGTTTTAGAGTGGGTTTGGTTGTTCTGTTTGACTGTTAAAAAAAAGCAAAAAATTATGCAAGATGTGGCATAGGTGCAAATGGGTATGACAAGAAACAATTGTATAAGAGACCAATCTGCTGAACTGTATACTCATGTTACATAAAAATCGGAACTAGACGTTTAACAAAAAATTAGTTATACATAAAATGTAGTAATAATAACTATATAAGAAAATTATGCTTTTTGTAATGTCTTTCAATTTGAATGGTCTTACAGATAAATATAAAAAAGAAAGAGTAGTGAACTATATTAAAATATGTAAAGTGCAAATAGCTATGCTAGATGAAACGGACCTGGAAAGAGCAAAACATGTGAATTTGATAAAGAAAAGTTTTCAGGGTGGTTATTCAGTGGAATATCTGGGGCAAAGGAAAAGAGGAGTACTTATATTAATTAAAAGAGGAGCTCCAACAGTGATAGAAGAGGGAAAAAAAAATGATAATGGAAGATGCATAGTACTAAGGGGCTACTGGCTAGGGAGGAGGATTACACTGGCATGCATTTACATCCCACCTATAATAGAGCTTAAGAAATTCTGGGAAAAATAATCAGCTTTCAGCAAGGCATATTACTTACAGGTGGAGACTGGAATTTGGTTTGCAACAGTGAAGATGTGTCTTGG
Source organism: Protopterus annectens (assembly GCF_019279795.1). Lineage (NCBI taxonomy): Eukaryota > Metazoa > Chordata > Ceratodontiformes > Protopteridae > Protopterus > Protopterus annectens. Next base: position 504,133,054 of record NC_056747.1, on the reverse strand, counting down.
GGGCCTAGAAAGGAAAATATAACAAAGGAGGTTAGATTTTTGAAGAAATTTATGAAAATGTTTGGCATGGAAGATGTGAATTCAGTAGTAGGAATTTGGAGTGAATGTACATATTATTCACAGAGATACAAAAACTGGGCTAGGCTAGATAGATTTTATATCTCACAGGAACATGTGCATTTAATTGAAGGTCTTGAAATGCACCCAATACTATTTCAGATCACAGGCCAATAATAACTAAAATAAAAACGCAAGGTAATGAAATAAAAATGAGACACTGGCGCTACTTGAGAAGATAGAATTTTCTTCTGAAAACATAGCTAGGGAGTGGGATGAAATTAAAGTGGAGGTTAAAACTAGGGTGGAAATAAAAGAAAGGGGGATATGGTTAAGAAGTAACAAGAATTATTTAGCGTAAAGTATTGCAAAATAGGGGGAATCTCTCAGAACCAGAAAAGGAGCAAGTGCAGAATGCTAAACAGAAAATAAGGGATTACCTCGATAATATGCACAAATTTAGAAAGATTGCTGCTAAGCAGATTTTTGATAATAATTAGAGCACAAAAACTTTTAGTACAACAACTTGGGCAACAGAAAGTGGAAAGGGCTGTCACCAAGCTTAGGGAGCCTATAAGAAGGAAAGTAATGAGAGATCCTGTTGAAGTATTAGAAATATTTTGGAAATGTTATGAAAGTTTGTATAAAGCAGGGAAATACTGAAATCAAGAAAAGGTAATAATGGAAATGTTTATGTTAGAATGAAATATGCCAAAGTTATAGATAAATGAGGTTCAATTACTAACAGTTAGGATGAAGAGATAAGATAAAAATGGCTATGCAAGTCCCCAGGAATAGATGGTATTTCTGTGGAAGTTTGGAAGTTAGGAGGGAAAAACTGATAAAGATCTGGAAGGTTTTAACAGTATTTTAAGAGGAGAAGAAGTACCAGCATCCTGGAAGAAGGCCGTGGTAATGATGATACCCAAAGAGGGTAAACATCCATTGGATCCAGCTTCATACAGGCCCATTTTAATACTAAATCATGATTATAAAGATTTTATGTCTGTAATGGCTAAAAGAATTGGAAAAGTGATACCAAGATTGATAGATATGGATCAGTGTGGTTTTGTGGAGGGGAGGCAATCATTTGACAATATTAACAGAACACTGATGATCCAGAGGGAAGCAGGATGTAAGAAAATACCACTTTTGTTGGTAGGTCTTGATGCAGAAAAGGCATTTGACAGAGTAGACTGGGACTTTATGAGCAGGGTAACAGAAGCATTTGCTTTCCCTGATACAATTATAAGGTCGATTAGAAGTATATATGAGGGATTGTAGGTGAAAATTAAAGTGTGTGGGGTCCTCTCTGATAATTTCTGCTTGAGTAGAGGAATGAGGCAGGGTTGTCCGCTTCCTCCTTTGTTGTTTGCATTATATTTAGAATCATTGGCAAATAAAATAAGGGACTCGGAAATTTAAGAATATAATTGTTATGGTAGTCAGGAAAGCTGTCTCTATTTGCAGATGATATTATTTTATACATGACAAAACCAGAAAGGGATATTACAGTGTCGTGGAACATTTTAAGACAGTTTCAAATCTTCTCAGGATACAAAATTAATGAAGCTAAAACAATAGCAATAGTGGTAAATTATGTACCCACACACGAATTGGTCCAACAATATCCATATTTATGGGGACATGATAAAATGAATATTTAGGATTAGAAATTACTCTGTTATGGCAACTAAGGATATGTGAGAAGAGACTAAATAGAAGATAATACCAACAATGAGAAACTGGAAGCTTTGTTATAAGGATATGGATGCTAAGATATAAGCCATTAAAATGTTTTTAGTCCCTTTAGTCTTATACACAGGTCGGGTATATTTTTATCAATCAGAGGAGAAGCTGTGGAAAGCGATTAAAAAAGAGTTGAAGTGTTTTATCTGGGAAGGGAAGACAGCAAGGGTCAATTGGGATAAGCTAATTCTTCCAATAGAAAAAGATGGACTAGGATTACCCAGGTTGAGGGGTTATTTTAGAGCAACACAGTTAAGGCTCTTTTACATAGCACAAGCAGAAAACTATAATTCAAAATGGAAAGGAATGATGATGATGCAGGGAGGAAGCTCAAGAAATAAGGAGAGATTGGGGTTTTGGATGCAGACTCTTAAGGAGAACAACAACAATCATACAGAGTATTATATTCATAAAACAGCATGGAATATTCTAAGAACTAAACCAGCTTGAGAATGGAAAAATGAGATTTTGCCAATAGGGATGGCTGTGGTTAGGGATACAATCATGAGGGGATGGAATTTATTGAAAGAAACTGGCAAAGGAACCAAGGTATTGGGAGCAAATAACTAGAAAGGGAAAGATAATAGAATGGGAGGAGGTCAACAATTTATTTGGACTGCAGGTTAGAGATTGCCTTCTCTATCAAGGATTGATAAGAGTATAGGCAAAGAGAAAGAAATAGAGGGCTCCTGAATGAATGACCAGCACTGGTAGAGTTTTCAAAAAATCTAAAACAGAAGCTGCCATTAAAAAAGAAATAATTAGTAAAGCATATAAAATGCTACATGATAATTATAAGAATCAATCAGTGAAGCTTAAAAGGATTGAGAAGAGAGAATGGGTAAGCAATTCACAAAAAGACAATGGAGGGATATATATGTATATCTCCCCAATATTCAACAAAGTCTAGAAGATTTAGGATCTTTGCCTGGAAGTGTTTACATAGATATTTTTATACCGCAAGTATACTCCAAAGAATTTTTCCTCAGGTGAATAGCAAAAGCTGGAGGTATGATGGGCAAGAAAGAGGCGGCTGGGAACATATTTTTTGGGGAGTGTAGTGAGCTGGCAGACTTTAGGGATTCCCTGCAGACTGCTCTGTCAGAAATACTGGGTGAGTGGATTTACTGGGGAGATGATTTTTTTTGAGTTATGATACAGAATCAGAATTGCCTAGACATAGTTAAGCCATGCTGAGTCTAATTATGGTGGCTGTCAAAAAAGCAATTAGTAGAAAATGGAACTCAAAGTCTAGACCAACGTTAGTAGAAGTAGTGAATATAGTAACAGAGATAAAACAACTGGAATTTGCATCTTTAGAAAATGGAAGGAGCAAACTACATAGGATAAAATGGGAAGTTTGCACGATCTGAACCTCTACTTAAACTTAGCCTGTCCTCAATGTTTGCCCCTAATACCTGGGGAATTGCCACTGTGATTCTTCTAAACAAAGGCAGTCCATGTACAGACCCAGGTAATTGTTGGCCCATGAGTTTCACCAGCCTGATATGCAAAGCCATGGACCATGTAGCATGTTATCTGCTGGGCTGCAAACTGGCAGTTTCACAAATCCCAAATAGAGAGAGTTGCTGGTGCCCTTTCTGAATATAAAATTTTAACTAGTGAGGTACTGCAGGGATAAGGGTTTAGCCCTCTCCTTTTTGGCAATTATAATATTCTTGAAGTGTAGTTGACAAAGTTTGCTGATAATGGCTGAGCTGGGCACTATTATCCGCTCATCCACTGATACTAAACTGCTCCAAAAAAGAGCTGGAATATACACATGCCTGGTTTACTGTAAACAGTCTCAAGCCAAGTCCAAAAAAGTACAGCATACTGATGTTCAGAAAAAAGAAACGCTGTTTCCACCTCATATTTATGTGTTACTCTACTTCAAACAGATATGGTTATAAGAGACCTCGGTACTAATGTGGACATCTCTCTCTCTCATTTTTCACCATAGTCAGGAAATCCTATGTGGCCCAGTTAATTTCCAAGGGAATATATTCAAGATCAAAAGAACTCATCTTTTCACTGTATTTTCCCTTATTAGACCCATCATCTAATAGAGTGCCTGTTTTGGTATGTATAAATTCAGGAATGTCTCTCAAATGGGAAAGACGCCAATGATTCTTATCCAGAAAATTAAAGGTCTTAAATCCTCCAACTATCCCAATACATTAGCATAACTCTACCTATTATTGGTAGCCTACCAACTGCTCGAAGGTGACCGGTGTCTGACTTTTCAAGTCATGAAAGGACCCAGTCCTATTTGAACTCCTTTTTATTAGCAGAGCCAGTTGCCCTTTAAAATTAGTATTGGGATCTAAATTTCAGCCAACAAATAAACAAGTCTTTCTGGAGGGAGAGGTTCCAAAGAATTATCTGTATGCATTTAAGTCTAATAAAGATGATTGTATTGGTAAAAAAAAAATTGCACAAAGGTTATCATGAATGGCCCTGCTTAATATGGGAGGGGGGCAGAGCGTAGATGGCTCATCTAGCACTCTGTGCCTGTTCATGATGATGTTCCCCATCTCCTCAGCTCTTCAAGTGATGAGCCAAAAAAAAAAAACTTTGGTTTACTTTGTACAAGCCATTTTGTACCTTTGAAACATTCAGCTTCCTGCAGCCGATACATGCCCCCCCCCCCCGGAAGAAAAAAAAAGGACTTTAGCTTAAACTATAGAAGAAGTGGATACTGGAGGATATGGGTGATGTTAGGTGTGGAAAAATTATAAGCCCAATGGCTTATAATTTTTTGCAAGAACAACATGATTTAAATGATTTGACATTTATGGCTCTCTTACAGAGTCTAGTACATCATATAATTAATTTAAAATGTTGGTTACAGCAGAAAGAAGTTTATTTTAAAGTACCAGACATATGCACCTAAGGGAGTGAATGTGGATATGAAATGGAGTATGTTCCATTAAGAAAACTGATACATTAATTGGTGAATGCATTTATTTAATTGTGTAATTAAGAAAAATATTTATTTGATAATATGATGTTAAATTGTTTGTTCCCCTGGAAGCCTATAATTGAAAACATTTTTTCTCTGCATAATTTGTTTATTTTTGGGGATGACTAAATGTTTTAAAATTTTTACTGTGTGTTTGTGTGAAAAAAGTGACTTTTAAAAACTTAAAAAATGTGCTTGCTGCTTATTTTCCCCAGGAAAGAGGTACCATTTTCAACTTGACTTGGAACAAACCACTAGTTCCATGGTCGGTCCTTCTTCTAGCAATGAAAAGAAAAAGTTAAGCAAATCACCTTTGCCAGCACAGCAGGCTAGTAATTTGCTTCAGCATCAGATGGATGACTATGCTGTGGTGATGGCTTGTTCCACAGACCACTCATCTTTTACCCCAGATCCCACTGTTGTAGCACCTACAATCACTATGGACTTGGGGGGTTAGCTGTATCCTCTGTGGATGTTAGCATCCCATCAGTGGGCAAAGGAGAGACACTGTAGTCAAGTCGTGGTAGAGACGACAGGGAAGACTTCCCTGTTTAGTCAGAATATTGTGTCTATCTCTCAGCAAGCTGTTGCTGTCATTAATAATGGTGTTGGCCCATTTGTTCCTGTCAAAAAGGTACATAAACCTAAACATGTATCTACTCCTTCTCAAATTGTCTTAGACAGGAATAGTGTAGCGGGTCTAGCTCAAGGTTTAATTCAGGCTACTGATCCTTCTAATATGGTGGTTTCCTTTAGAAGAAACAATGACACCTCCTTTCCCGAGGAAGTTCAAGATTTTGAATCTGGGCAGGAAGCTGAAGGGACAGATGCAGGGTTTTCTTCTACGTTTTCTGTCTCAGACTCAGAGGATAGGTCAGTTTCTGACTTTTCCTGTGACTATTTCCAGAATGTGCCAGAATTTTTACTCTGAGAAAAATGAGGTTTTGCACTACCTCAGAAAATACTACGAGCTGTTAAATAAGGAATTTGTAGAACATTCATCCATTCACCCAGTTCTTTCAGCCCTGGAGGATGTGTGTGCCACTGCTTGCAATTTTCCTGATAGTCAGCCTGCTGCCCCTAAAACACAGATAAAATGTATAAAGTTCCTCAGTCTTTTACGTTTTTTATACACTCTTCCCAAACCTGACCCAGCAGCTGTAGCTTTACTTAATCCTACTGCTGCTTAACAATTAGTTAGCTCCAATCCTACTCTTTCTGACAAGTATGGGAAGATTGATTAATATGGGGAAAAATTTATGATTTTGCAACTTTGATTTTTCAGTACATTGAATTGTCAGGCTCATTTGTTAAAGTTTATTCTTACTAATTGTGAAAGTACGAGGAATATTTTGTCTGAAGTTTCTTCTAGAGAGGAAAAAATCTGCTTTAAATAGTTTAGTTTCTTCCATTGTGTAAGTCACAGCTCCTTGTTTACAATGTGTTTATGGTTCAGTTGATACTTATGCTATGGTTGTGGCCACTAGTGCTGTTTTGAGGAGGTTTGTCTGGCTGCTTCCTCAAACCTCCCCAATGATGTAAAAAATTAGATTTTAAAGTTTCCTTTGGATATAGATTTAGTTTTTGGCTCCTCTGCTGCAGAGGTTATCAAATAGCATGATGAAAAGGGTAAGCTGATACAGAGAGTCTCTAGATTTTTCAGCCCTCCTTTTCCAAGCTTTCTAATGGATTCTTTAACCCTTCATCCAGTTTTAACAAAAACAAAATGCTGGTAAACAGATGTTAAATTAGAAATGGAGGGGGGATTCAAAAACAATTCCGGAACCCCTCCAAACCAAGGAGAGTCTAACAAATCATAATGACTATTTAAGGGACCTTGTTCCATTTTCATACCATGACATTCCCTTTTCCCTTCCCGAAAGTATGAATCTCCACTTTTCTCTTTGGCAACAGATATCCTTCATAAACCATTTGTCTGAGACTATTCAAGGTTACAGATGGTAGTGGGAGGAAATCAGTTCTCTACAGGGAGTAATTCCCTATCCACCAGACCAAGCTGCTAAACCTCCCCCCCATGTCCTTTAATGGATCCCTGTCAGATTATCGAATGTCTGGAAATTTGAAATTCATATGGTCAAGACCATATGATCGAATTTTCTGAAGTTTGAACATTTTCAGTGGAGATCGCAGTATAGTGTGGATCAGGACATTTACCCTTTTCCTCTCTGTAGTGCGATCTTGGAGTTGGTATATTTAATTAGCAGGGTGTGGGGGCTGCAGGGGGGTTGCCCCCTGCAAAATGTTAAAAAAAGAAACTTTTAGTTTATTTATTTATTTTTTAATGTTCAAACTTCCGAAAATTCAATCATGTGGTCTCGGCCATATGAATTTTGAATTTCTGGATGTTCGATAATCTGATAGGCTTCTCCTTTAATACATGCTGTCCAAAGGAGTGATAGAAGCAGTTCCTCCTTCACAGGTTTGGAAAGGTTTTAATTAATGGATGTTTTTAGTGCCAAAGAAAGAAAATGCTTGAAGGCCAGTTCTGGTCTTTCTTTCCTAAACCCATTTGTGATAGTGCCCAAGTTCAAAATGCTGTCACTTCACCTGTTACATCTTCTTCCTCATATAAGTTTCCTTGTATTACCGGATTTAAAAGATACTTATCATCACATCTTTGTTTATCCAGACTTCAGGCATTTCTTAATGTTCTGTATGTCTGGATCACATTATCAGTTTTCTGACTTACCCTTTGGACTATCTTCTGCACCAAGAGTGTTCACAAAGTGAATAGCTCATGTTATAACTTATTGCAGCGTACAGGGTATCCATTTTTTTCCATATTTAGATGACTTGCTTATCTTTGCAGAGTCTTTTTTAAAGTGTCAGAAATATCTCTCTCTCTCTCTGTCTTTCTCTCCCTTGAGTGAGAGATCTCTTACACACGCTGAGATTTCAAGAGAACATTCAAAAATTATTTTTGACTCCTTCACACAGGGTTGTGTTCCTGGGATGTCAGCTAGACACCTCAGTTCAAAGAGCTATTCTTCCACAGGAAAACTAAATTAGTATCTAGATCTATTCTTATGTTTTTCCACTCGGACTAAGGTCACCACCAGGGAATATCACAGAATGTTGGGTCTCATAACATGTATGATTCTCATGATCCTCCTAGCAAGACTCCACATGAGAAAGATACAGTGGTATCTGAAGTCTGTTTTGCGTAACCCAAGTGCCAACATCCTTTGTCTTTTCAAATCCCAGTGCTGGGATTTATCAGAAGAGTAATCATTTGGTAGAGAGAGAAAATTTCTATTAGACATGACCCCCCCCCCTTCTCGCTCCAAAGCAGTCAGTCACCACAAACACCTGGACTTTACTTGGGGAGCAGTTTCTGGAAGGAGAAAAGTGCTAGGTGAGTGAGCCACCAAGGACTGATGCAAGCACATAAATATAAAAAGGATGCTTGCCCTGATCAAAGCATTCAAATGTCTGAATCATCTGTGGTCCCTGGGATGTCTTCAAGTTGTTACAGCCAGTACCACAGTCATGTGGTTCATCAACAAGTAAGGGGGAACCAGGTCATACTCCATTTGCAGACTAGCCATATTAGATTGAGATACAGTTTCACAGCATGATCTCACACTACAGGCTTTCTACATTCTGTCAGAGCAAACTTATATTACAGACAAGCTGAGCAGGACAAGGACAGTTCTGCACGAATGGAAGCTAGATCAGGGTGTCTTCCATGATTTGATCCATCTATGGGAGTTCCTCAAGTAGAGCCATTTGTTTCCTGTCTGAACAATCAGCTGGCAAGATTTGCTTAAGGACACTATGCAAACTGGCCTGGAAGACAGATAGATGCCTTTTCTTTTCCTTGGACATGAATGTTCCTGTATGCTTTTCCACCCTGTCTACTAATATTCAGGATACTTCTGAAGATTCAGAAAGAATCTCCCAAGATCATTGTGGTGACTCCTTTCTGACTCAGGTAACCATAGTTCTCCCTTCTTTTGAAAATAGCCAGGGGCAGTTACTGCAAGCTTCCTCACAGACTGGCTCTACTGACATATTATCAGGGGTGTTTGACATACCCTGACCTTGATCAGCTTTGACTACCTGGATAATAGGGTCTTATTCCCTTTAGGCACCTGTTTACTGAGGTTGTGCAACAGGTACTAATGGAGGCAAGAAAGCCTGCCACTAGAAGATGATATATTAGTAAATAAAAAAAAGTTTTTTTTTAGTTAGTGCGAACAACTTAATTAGCACCCATCTGGAGCTAGTCATTCTCTAATTTTACAATTTTATGTACGTTACTATCCTACAGCCTTTCTTACTCCTTCATAAAGGTTCATTTATTGGCCATTTCAGCATGTCTGCCCATGGATCCTCCTCTTTCAGTTCATTCTCTTGTCAAATGTTTTTGAAAGGGGTTTTGCATAAGAGGCCTCCAAGAAAACTGGTGACCCTTCTTTGTGTTCTTAATTTTGTGTTTGAGATGCTAACATTTGCTCCTTTTGAACCAAATAATTTGGCTGATTGAGGTTCTTAACATGGAAAACAGTTACTGATTGCTCTGATATCTGCAAGAAGAGTATGTGAGCCACAAGCTCTTACAGTGAGTCAGCCCTACATTATTTTCCACAGGGACAGGGTTTCTTTGAGAACTAATCTTCCTTTTATGCCTAAAGTGGTATCCAAGTTTATTTTAAACCAAAGTATCCATCTCCAATTTTCTTTCCTGAACCTGAAAGTGAGGGAAAAGGATACTCCATTCTTTGGATGTCCACAGACAACTCTGGTGCTGTCCTGATCTTTCAAATGTTTGGATCAATTGTTCATTTATTGTGAAGTTAAGAAGAAGGGACTACCTGTGTCAAAATAGACTATTTACAAATAGTTCTCTAAGGCTATTATCTATCATTATACTCACCATAACACAACTATTCCAGGCAGGGTCATGGCCCATTCTACCAGGGCCTTGGCTTCATGTATGATGTTTTGGACAGGGTTGGATTATAGAAGTATTATAGAAGCAGCAGCTTGGCTGTCTGTATATACATTTGAAAAGCATGATTTCTTCTCTAGGTCTAGACCAGGCTAGGACCATTTTCCATGGACTTTTTGACTCTTCTCCTTCCACCTCCCAAATGTGGTAAGGTAGGGTAATCTGTCCATATAGCCAAGACTACTGCAGCAGTGATCAATGTGATGAACATTGTACAGTTTTGTAAGTAGATTTACCATAGCAGTAGATATTAGAATGATCACTGTTGCAGTAACTGCTCCCTCCTTCCCCCTTGTTTTTCTGTTGTGTTGTTTATGCCAGGGTGTGGACATTTACTTTTGTTGTTCCTAGAATTGTAAGGAATTTCAGGGCTCAGTCTCCCTTTCTCTGTTGGTATGAAAGCTCTGAAGGGCTTAGTGAACCCAAACCTGTCATTTTAGTCAGCTTAGCTTGAGCTGAATGAAGTTTGGGTAAGTGGAAGGTACCCTGAAGCTTTTGGAAGCTTGGTTGGCTGTATTGTATCCTTGGCAGTACATAACCTATATAGTTAAGGCAACTGCAGCAGTCATCATTTGAACACTTACTGTTATGGTAAGTGTATTTACACAACTATACTTTACATTATTTTTGTCTGTAGCTCATGGTGTGTTTATAAAATGTTTAAGTGTGTCTACTTAAAGGTGTATATGTTTAGGCCTCTTGTGGTCCCCTCTGATTGCTTGCTTAGAATTCTTCCTGTGCTCCTAATTCACATAGCTTTTTTACCTCCAGACAGATCAATAGAATAGAAAATCTACTTTCTGGATCTAGCAAAACAGATGTCTGCCTCAAAGAATCTCTAAATGCCCTAGATTAATCACCATTACAACTCTCATATTCCATTATGCTGAGCTACTTAATTCCAGTGATATCTCTGCTCATTCTGGATTCATCATCAAAATTCCTGAATGAACATATTCAGATCTCTCCCTGTCTGGTTCATGGATTCCTTTACTGTGGCAACCAAGTAGATTCCATTCCAGGGTTTCTATTTAGTCTGTCTCTGCCAACTGACAACATTGCAACAGATGCTTCATAGTTTATGTGTGGAGCCAGCTCCCAAGAAGTCAAGGTTCAGGGTGTATAGAGCCTTTCTTTCATAATCACACCAGTATCAAGGAGATGATGTCCCTGATCAATGACCTCCAAGCTCTGCATCAACTAGGTTATGCTTTGACTAGTAACAGATAACACCACAATTATATAGTACACAAAGAAGGTCCTACCTCCTTTGTAGACTAGCTGTAATAGCTTGGGAAGTAGTTATTAAACAGAATATTTTTTTCTGCAAGCTACGTACAATACCTTCCATCTGAACACAGTGGCAGACTCCTTGAGAAGGTTCAAGACAGACTGTCATGAGTGGATGTTAAACAGAGGTCTTCAACTCACCCATCAGTAAGGAGTTCTCCAAATAGATTTAGATGTATCCATTACAGGCAGGAAAATGAATCTGTTCTGCACCAACACTGTTTGCAGACAAGCAGTGGCAACACTTGTCTTCTCAAAAACCTAGAAGGGGAAGCTGATGTTTCTATATGCCTTTGCACCTTTTCATCTTCCTCCAAAAGTGCTTCTAAAGATAAGAAAAAAAAAACAATCCAAGGATGTTACTGACTCCATTTTAACCAAACCAACACTGGTTCTCTCTGCTGAAAGAATTGACCAAAGGTCATTACCAGATTGTTTCTCACTTCGTGGATTTGCTGTATGAAGACAATGGGTCAGTAATTCATCTCAGTTGACAGAAGCGCATAGTATAGATTAAGGGATTTATAGGATTTTAATACATTTCAAACACCATTTCTCTTAAGATGTGCTGCAATGTTTTAGAGAAGCTAGAAAACCTAACTCCAGAAAGTCTTGTTTATCCAAGTAGAAAATGTTTTCTATGTTGTGTGAAAATAGTGAACAGGACCCTAATACAACAGGGACACCTCTAGTCCTTCAGCATAGCAGTGAGGTGCTTATTTTTCCACATTAATCATCCAAGAAGAAGAGTGGCTCCTCCTTCGGACCTAAAACTGTGTTAGAGAAGTTAGCTCTTCCTCCTTCTAAGCCATCTGCTAATTCTTCTTTGTTGTTTTTGATCTGGAAAACTACTTTGCTAGTAGTATTAATCTTGGGTTGAAGATTATCCGAATTACAGGCTTTTTTGTGCATTCCTCCAATTCTTTGTTTTTACAAGGTTAGAGGAAGTTTTCATACTAATACAGCTTTCTTGCCTAAATGGTTTCTGAGTTTATTCTCAAATCACTCTATTTAGCTTCTTGCCTTCTTTCTGTATCTTCAGAATAAAGAAGGAATTCTTCATCCTTTAGATGTTCTTAGACAACTTATATTTTATTTAGAACAAAGAAAAAAACAAGAAAATCTAACAATTGTATGTGCCATTTGCTGGGTAAAAAACAGGCTTACCTGTGTCTAAGCAAACTATTTCCAGATGAATCTGCATTGCAGTTAATTTCTGTTACAGAGTTTATGGGAAAAAGCTACCAAAGAATAGTAAACGCCTACTCCACAAGAGCAACAGCTACTTCAAGGGCTTTTTTGCAAGGCAAGGATTGTAAAACTAACCTTGAAACAAACACTTGGTCCTCAAGCCACGCCTTTACTAAGCATTACAAGCTTGATGTTCATTGGAGAGTATGTACTATTTTATTTTTTTGTACTAAGGCTGTCCTTCAAGGCATACTAAATTTGAAGGGAGTCTTCCCCTTTCTTCACCAAATCTGTCTAAGCTCTAGGAGTCTTCCCAAATGTTAAGAATAACTGCAACAGTAATCTAATGAAGAATGCAATACAAATGAGAGCATAACTTGCCATAATGCCAGCTGTTCAACTAGATCACTGTTGCAGTACTAACCACCATCCTCCATATTCTCTTAGGGTAGCTTTTTGGCTGTGCCTCGGAAGCTCCTCCAAGATCCAATTTCTGTCTGCTTTTTAATATAATTATGTCAGGATTCATTTACATTATTTTAGGAAGTTAGCCTTTTATCTAGCCATTTATTAATAGGTCAAAAAGCTTAGAATGTGGTGTGGCAGTATGTTCCTTTATTACCAGCATGCTGGGGCTTGCCTGTGCCTCATGTGGGGGTGGTTTTGAGTTTTGGCAGGCTGTCTGGATGTATGGTGTCTTTGCAGTGAAAATTCCATATATTAAGAATACTGTTTGCAACAATGCTCTATTTGAACATCTACCATTAAGGTAAGTTACCTACACAATTGTACTTTACTGTTTTAAGAAGCTGCACCTTCAAAAGTGTACTGCCAAATGTAGTTTGACCGGAAAAGACATGTCTATTTTTTCTATGAAGTAAACATGTAACGCTGAATGAGCAAGTACATTCTTTTGGAATATGAAAATATGACATACGACTAAGTGATTTTTTTTTAAACCTTCAAAAGGATTTTTTGGAAAGTTCCCTTATGGCAGTCACTACATGATGACAAACTCTTTTACAAAGGTGAAAATGCAGTGATTCTGTTGCATTTGGTTTTATAATTTACACATGATCTTTAAAGGCATTGTATGCAAAACTTGATAGAATACACAGTGCAAAAACACGTCATTAATTTACCCCAAATCAGACTTGGTATTGTATTGTTTTATATATTTTAAGTTCTAGTCAAGACCAAACAGCTGCAGACATGTGCATATTACATAAATCATGAGTATGGCTTTAGATGAATGCTTTGGAAATTAGTTTCAGAAGTTAAATGTTAGCTACTCCTTTTTAGTATATAGCTGTGGCATTCTTGTATAACTTTTTTTAAATCATCCTTTAATTCAGACCTGAGACAGTTGCCTACAAAAATCACATACTTTTCATGAATACAAAAAAAAAAAAAAAATATATATATATATATATATATATATATATATATATATATATATTTTGTAATATAATAGAATGTAGTATAACATACTCTATGGAGATGTGTGTGCGCGTGCATATGTGTATATGTATACACATGTATCGTCATCATCAACCTTCTTTTTCTCAAATTTCTATATGAGGACAGGGTGTCATGTCAACTGTCACTCTCTTTCCCAATTCAGTGACTACTTTACTACCTTCTTTGACAGTCATGCCAGACTGTTGCAGGTCTTCTGTCACAGAATCCATCCATCTCTTTGCTGGATGCCTTTCTTTCCACTTGCCTTCCTCTTGTCAGTCCAAATCTACTTTCACTAGATGGTCTTCATATTTTCTGCACATGTGCCTGAACCACCATAATCTGTTCTCTCTTTTTCTTGCACATATGCCTAAACCACTGTAAGCTGTTCTCTTTTTCTTGCACATGTACCCAAACCACCTGTGATGAAAGGGGATACTGCCAGCACAGCTCTCTGGAATTTTGTAAATAATTATATGTCATTTGTGAATATCAACATGATCTATATAAGTTGCTTGTGTTACTAATGTCTTAGAACTGTATGTCATGCCTATATCAAACTGCTGGTACAGAAGAGTGTGTTGAAAAGGTTTTTGCAAAGTGCTTGAAATATATCCACAATGTACCCTACTGGAAAAGAACAAAAATGTGCATGCACTATTGTAACTGTTTAGATGTATGTATTTTAACAGTAGAGAATATGATACAGGAGGTTAACCTTAGTCTAGTAAATTTTAGAAAAATAGCTGAAATTAAATTACTTTATAGGCTAGGTTGGAAACACATAGTCTGTGCTAAGAAGCTTTCTGTGTTGTCTTGGAAGTGTTTTATTGTTTTAAGACTTCCAGCATTTGCCAAAGATCTGAGGAAAAGCCATTGTCTATGTATTTTTACAGGTAGATGCTAAATCCTACCAGCTGCCATTAATGGTTGTTTTGGGCCTGGGGTCTAGAAATCAGATGACAAGAAATAATGTCATTCTGCAAGCTAGCCCAGCAGTAATATTTGAGAGATAAATTTGAAAACTCTCTGAGAGAGACACAGCATTCTGTATTCTGTCTTTGACCTGACAACAACTAGAGAAGATCAATTCACCACATCTGCCTTGCTCTGTAAGTAAGTTTCTAGGGAATAGTAACTCTCTTAGATTTAGGCAGTAATATAGCAAAGCTTAGTTTAGATATTTTTCTTCATTTATTTGAGACTGTCCTGCAATGTTGTGTTAAATATTTCCTGTGATTTTGAACTCTGTCACTGTAAATATATATTTAGTATTGTCTTGTTCTTTTATTAATTATTATTAAATATATGTAAACCTTTCATTGTGGCTGATCTGTCTAGAGATATTTAAGTTCTGAGGGTACTTGCGTATTTATTTGGTGACACTGTGGGCCACTCCTAATAGCCTTGCTCTTGGTCAAACTGCCATTTGTATTAATAGTAACAGTACACAGTGAGATTAGACACCCTTTGTTAAGGGCCTTAAAGTAGCTGATAAGGAGCTGGCTGGTGGTAGTGATAAATACCTTATAGTCTACGCAAAAGGGGGCATAGCTCGTAAACCTGTGCCAGCCTTTCCCGGGTGTGTGTGTATAAATCAAACCTCAAAAAGTGTGTAGGTCAGCTACTTGGGCAGGGACACAAAGTACTGGTTGGACAGAGAGGGTGTTGGAGGTCTTGGCTTGGTGACTTAGCTGAGATTTCAACTCTATACCTGTGCCAGTGGGGAGTCTTACTGGGGATCTGGAGAAAGATGGAGAAACCAGCCCCAGACTGACTGTGTGCTCTTAAGGGAAATTGCACTTGATGTAGAGAGCTGCATCTGGTAATACTATATGTATACCTTGTCCTTCCTTCAGTGTACATCCCCCACTGTTGCTCTTGGTGAGAATTGAGTCACCTTGATTACTGGTCCAGTGGTGGGACATCACACCACCATAATCTGTTCTCTCTCTTTTTAATATATTTATTAAATTATCTTTTAAAACATAGGCAAATATACATTAACAAAAAAGAAAACAAACCATATTAACAGTTTATTATACATCACATATATTTTCTTTTTATGTAACTGTCATTAGTCCAACATTACATAATTTGCTCAATTCCTGGCTTCCCTTAAACCTCACTCCTCCTGCTGGGCATTATTCTGCATGTATTGTTCCCTCAATGTCCATTTATTTTTGTGTAATTTGCTCCTTCTCTTTTCTAAAGATCCATTTCCAGTTATTTTATCTCATTTATAATGTTCACTACTTCAGATTTAGTTGGTTTGACTTTGATTTCCATTTTTTAGTAATTGCTTTTTTGGCAGCCAATAGAATTAAATGTAATAAGGCCTTACTACTTACAGGCAGTTCAGATCATGTGTCCCATCTCTAAAGAATCATTTTCTTAGTTGCAGCCATTTGCTCACCTAATATTTCTGACCTCATTCTGTAGGAATTTATTAAAATCTGTCAACTCATTACACTCCCAAATGTAAGATGATGTCCGTCTATTCATATGCTGCTGTATCTATAACATCAGGGAGTTTGCCTCTGGTTGACTTGTACATCTGACCATTTTACAAAAGATAGTTGCTACTGCGAAGGTACATGTGATGTCCCATGTCTCTCAGTGAATGTCAGCCATAAACAGATGTCGGGTATAAAACGGACGTCAGCATGCACCTACCTCAGAACTTTTCTGCCACCTGTGTGACTGCCATCTCCGGTCGTCACTCACTGGCAGAAGTGACTTCATGCTGTCCATATTCAGATAAGTACCCCATAGCAGTATTTGATTTTTTTTTTTGCTACTGTGTTTTGGGTTCATGTTAGGTAGAAAGGGCAAGTGTCAGTGTGGAAGGCAGATTCTACATAAATACTTACATGAGCTCTGCCTATTCTGTCTAGGACAAGACCACGACCACACCACTTGTGAAACCTGCCAGGCCTTTGTCCCCAAAACCCTCAAGAATTGTCTTATCATGTTAAAGTTATATCTAAAGAACCAGCGCTTGAAATGTCTAACTAAAGGTATGGACCCGATGTTGGAAACCTCGGAAGAGCCACCCTCAAAAAAGGCCAAAAAGTCATTGCCTGATCCAATGACTGCACCCTCTATTCCGGCCTTACCTCTCAAAGCTGGTGAAGGCCCAGAGTCCAAGTCAGAATCCAACGATCTTCCACTTATGGGTTCTCAGGCTGAAGCCATCAAAGAAGCTGCCGGCATGTCCCAGAGGGAGTTGCAGGTGTCAGACTCGGGCACTGGGGGGAAACTAGGCTTATTATTTCTGAGGGCCCATGTGGAGTTTCCCAAATTATTGCTCACGAAGATGTTATCCTGGACATTGTGGAGTGCCTTCTAGCATCCAGCTCTCCGTACTTGCATTGCATCAGTGTTGGAGGCCCACAAAAAGAAGAAGCAAAAGAGAAAGCATATTGCTCCTTCTCTGACATCCATACCTTCCAACCAGGTGCATGACTGGCAGGCCTTTACTCAAGCACTACTTAATGCCTTCCGTGCATTATACCATGCCTCTGCTCCCACCCAGGCCCCCTCAGATTCTACCCCTAAGGGTAAACTAGTTACTAACTTATCCTCTGAAGAAGAGGATTCTTCAGCAGATGAATCACTTACTTACACTTCCCAAATTGCCTCCCCTCTGGGATATGCTTCTCCAGATGAGGAGTTAAAATATTCCCTAGGCAAAGAGATTACCTTTGTGAATCTATTGTGCAGATGAAGGACTTTTTAAGTGGGACTGCAGCCAGGTTACTGAGACTCAGAGGTATTATGACCTCTTACATATGGAGTCCCCTAGTGTGTCTGCAGTCCCTCCTTTGCATACGGCCTTTTTGGATGCCTTCCAGACTGCCTCTAAAAATCCAGATTCACAACCCCCTGCATCTAAGCACCCAGACAGGCTTTACAAAGTCCCTGAAGATGCAAAAATTCTCTTCAAGGTCCCTTCTGCAGACCCTTCCACCATTTCTGTGGCTGCAGATAAAACCTCCAAAGTTCTCCCTTCCACCTCCCTCCTTCCCTCTGACAAAGAGAGCAGATTAATGGAATGCCTAGGCAAACAAGTTTACATGTCTGCCACTTTAGCAGTGAGAGCTATTAACTAACAGATGCAGATGGTCAAATACTCATTGGCTCTTCATTCTGATTATATTAAGCAATTGGGTGACCTCCCTGATTCCCCTGCCAAGGCAAAAATCTCTAGTCTCTTAAACTCCTGCAGTCAAGTAACTAAACACTCAATTAAGTGTAATTATGATGCAGTAGAGGCTTCATCTAGAGCTGCAGCTTCAGGTTCTGTCATCAAGAGATATTCCTGGCTTAGACTGCAGCCTCTCCCTGATGATATTAAGTCAAAACTCATGGATGCTCCCTTGGATAACAAAGCTTTATTTGGTTCAGCAGCTGCTGAACTCTTTAAGGCTCTTCAGGAGAAGGGTAAGGAGCTCCAGGAGCTCAAACACATTTTTGTCTCCCCGGTTCCCTGCTTTCATAGGAACTATCCAGTTAAAACTACATTTGTGAGAACTCCTCCCAGACAAATGCCATCCATAGGGAATAAGGGTACCAGGAAATGGACTCCCTCCAGGTCTGCTCCTTCTACCCCAGTTCAAAAACAGCCTTTTCAGGCCAAGACTGGTAGTCTGTGACTACCGGCCCTTAAATCCAGACACCCCTCTCTCCATGCATCTCTTCCTGTCTTGCCTGGCTTGGAAACAGGTTACCCAGGACTCTTGTGTCCTCTCTATTACAAATCTGGGATATTTCATGGTGTGGGAGACCAGACCCACTTTCAAAAGCATTCCTTAACTCCCTCAAGACCAAATGACTTCCTTTCCCCCAGTTCTGCAGGGCCTTCTCTCTCAGTTAAGAGGAAAATGATTCTGCTCCAGGATGTTCCTGGTCCCCAGGAAAGAAAGTCCCTGGAGACCAATATTGGATATGTCCCATCTCAACACCTTCCTCCAGGTCCCCTCCTTTTGGATGCTCACACTTCCATCTCTGCTCCCCCTAATCCTCCCTCAGGCCTTCTTGGTGTCCTTAGATATAAAAGATGCTTACTTCCACATCCCAGTCCATCCACTTTTCAGGAAATTCCTCTGTTTTTCAGTGGGTTCTGCACACTTTCAATTCTGTGCTTTGCCATTTGGTCTCCATACGGCCCCAAGAGTGTTCACAAAGTGCATAGCCCCAGCCATTGCCTTTGCCAGAATGCGGGGGATCCAACTCTTCCCCTATTTGGACAATATCCTTATCCAGGCCCCGTCCACTCAATTGATCTTACAACACCAAGACTTCACCATCTCCCTCTTGAGAGGTCTGGGGATCACCATAAACCTCCAAAAATCCTCCCTGATACCCTCACAGGATCATGTGTTCTTAGGATGCAGGATCGTAACAGGACAAATGATGTCTTCCTCCAGACAAGATCATGTCCCTCACTTCTTATAACAAGGGGATACTCCCTCTCCAAGCTCTGCTGGTAAGAGTGTTTCTCAGGCTACTGGGATTCATGGCCTTCACCATCCCCATGGTTCCCCTAGCAAGGTTAAAATGGTACTTAAGGACAGTCTGGAAGCAACACCTGCACCCTATGGAGTTCATGGTTGCCCTGCTACCATGCCTTTCCAAGGAACTGAATTCATGGATAGCCCAGACATCAGCCAACCCAGGCCCGCTCCTACAACCCCTGGCCCCAATCAGGACCTGTATACAGATGCTTCAGACACAGTTTGGGGAGTGACCTTAGGGTATGGAGAGTGAGAATCACTTGGACCCTTTACCAACAGAGGGATCACATCAATATCAAGGAGATGAGAGCCTTGATACTGGCCCTCCAAATCTTCAAGGATCAAATCCTGCCAGGAGTGCTGAGGTGGTACACAGACAATACCACTGTGCTGTGGTACATCAGCAAACAGGGGGGACAAGGTCCTTCCTCCTGTACAGTTTGGCTTTGTAAGGGTGGGAAATCTCCATAGAGAGACAAGTAAACCTTCTAGCCATCTACATACCTTCTGCAGAAATTGTGATGACAGATACTCTAAGCAGAACCATGACTCAATCCCATGAAAGGATGCTAAACAGGAATATGTTCCTGGACCTGGTCCATCTATGGGGTATAGCACAAGTGGATCTGTTTGCCTTCCCCATGAACAGACAACTACCAACCTTCTGCTTCAGGATACCTTCTCCCGAGGGAGGATGCTCTTTCATTCCCTTGAAATGGGATTTTCACTTATGGATTCCCCCCTTCCCACTCATACAAAAAGTTCTGCTGAAGATTCAGAGAGAACAACCACAAATCTTGTTGGTGACCCCCTATTGGCCAAGGCAGCAATTGATTCCCCCTATTAAATTTTCTAGCCAAGGGCAATCACCACAAATTACCCCACCAAATGGACCTGCTCACACAGGAGATGGGAACTCTCATACACCCCAACTATCCTCCCTGAACCTTACATTGTGGGTAATAGGGTGTTAATTCCCTTCAGGTACCTTTACACAGAGGACATGATTCAGATTCTGCAGGAGGACAGAAAACCAACTGCCAGAAAATCCTATCTATCCAAGTGGAAGAGGTTTTCTATCTGGTCTCTAAAACAAAATATCCAACCACTAATGGTAGAACCTCCAGTGGTTTGTCTTACCTGTGTGAACTGATGAATTCTTGTCTTATTCTTCCATTAAGACACACTTATTTGCATTCTCAGCATGTCTTCCTCTCACCCCCCTCTAGCTTCTAGACTAGAAGTGAAGTTCTTTCTAAGGGGTACTACACCTTAGACCTCCAAGGAAGCCCATTCCACCTCCTTCGGATGTAAACTTTGTTCTAGAAAAGTTAACTCTACCACCTTTTGAACCAGCCAAGGACTGTTCTCTTCAACACTGTACTTTGAAAACTATCATATTGGTAGCTATTACTTCAGCCAGAAGGGTTTCTAAACTGCAAGCCCTCATGGCCTCTCACCCTTTTACAGTTTTCCACAAGGACAGGGTTTGTCTACTTACTAACCCATCCTTCATGCCCAAAGTTCTTAATGAACTTTCTCTGAATCAGGCCATCAACCTTCCTACCTTCTTCCCTTCATCTCAAAACCCTGCTAAAAGGACCCTCCTCTCCTTGGATGTACATAGACAACTCTGGTACTATTTGGCCAAGACCAAATCCATCCATAAATTGGACAGGCTCTTTGTTTCCTACCATCCAAGAGCCCTGGGACATCCTGTTTCCAAGCAGACCATCTCCTCATTTTGCTACACAGCCCATGGCAAAAAACTTCCCTTCCCAGTAAAGGCACATTCCATTATGGCTGTTTCCTCCTCTGGTGCCTTCTTTAAGGATTTGGATACAGCTGCCATTTTAGAAGCAGCTACATGGTCATCTGTCCATACCTTCACCAAACACTATAAGTTGGACATCATTTCTAGGTCCAGAGCAGGATTTGCCAGAGACATCCTTCATGGGTTTGTGGAAAATGTCTCTGTTTCTCCACCCAATTCTTAATAGCATGAGCTTTTGCACTCTCCCTCATGTTATGGATACAGCAGCATATGAATAGAAGGCATTGTATAGTTGTGTAAAATCTTACCATAACTTTAGATGTCCTTCTCTTCTATATGCTGCTGTATAGTTTCCCACCCTGCCTTCCCCCTGACACTTGCCTGACCCCTGAGTACCCACTCTGTAGTCGCTGGTTCTGGCGGCATTCAGTTCTGAGGTAGGTGCATGCTGACATCCGTTTTATACCCAACGTCAGTTTATGGCTGATGTTTGCTGAGAGACTCGGGATGTCACACGTATCTTTGTAGCAGCAACTATCTTTTGCAAAATGGCTGAGCATAATATTTTACACAAGTATACTTTCCTTATATTGATTACTGCTGCAGTGGCCTTAGCTATATGGGATATATATCCTGCCAAGTTGCCGAAGAGTAGACTCCTCTGTGAGTTTTGAGAATCAGTGGTCGGCTTGTGCTGTTCCATTGCTGGGTGAATAAGTTCCCTTGGAGGAAAAAAATTAAAATGTTTGCTTTATACCACTTTCCTGTTCAGGAAAGTTATTTTAAAACTAGGACTTTGGTTTTAACACACTGTCAGGAGACTGTTTTGTACTTTTAAATGAGAGTGCTATTTTTCCTGCCAGTTTAAAAGTTATTTATAGCATTTGAAAAACATTTTATTCTGTGGAGAAATCGTGTTTACTTTAATTTTTGGGACTGGCAATGTGTTTTAAAGTGATTTTTACTGTTTTTTTTGTGAAGAAAGTGACTTTTATAAACATGAAATAAATTATTTACATCTTTAATATGTTTTGTAGCAATTTATAGTTTTTTTTAAAAGTATGTTTATATGTGAATCACTTTAATTGCAAATGTTAAGCATGTATTCGAAATTTACGACCAGTATTCTTATATACTGTGACCTGTTGTAATGGAGTTAAATGACAGATGTTTTTGATGGCATGAATGTTGATTGCTAATGCTGATATTTGGTAATATAATCATATAAAATATCTATGTGTGGGTGTGTTTATGTATCGCACACATCTTGTTTATTATGGGTGTCTGGCTTTTAAAAGTACTTTAATGAAATGATAAAAAGCTGATTTAGTTCATCGAAAGTAAACAGATCTGACATTAACATCTTTTCTGTGTGTGAGATCATGGAACAACAAAAAGGGGGAATTTATCCTTTCCCCACTGGAGTGCAATCTTAGAGTTCACATAAATAGTGTGTGGGGGAAGTGTGGGCAAAATATTTTTATTGTTTTTTTTTTTTGTGTGTTTCAGTTGTACAAGGTTATATGAGGTTCTGTTAATTTTTAGGTTGATGCTTTGTGCATTGGCACATTTGATGAAGCATCGTGTGTGTGTGTGTGTGTGTGTGTGTGTGTGTGTGTGTGTGTGTGTGTGTGTGTGTGTGTGTGTGAAAAACATAAGTTGTACCATGTCTGCTTTTTTTTATTTTCTGTCTGCATTTTAAATTTTGTATCATCTCCTGCAAGAATAATTATGTTGAATATTATTGAAAGATTTTCCTCATAAGCAATAATTATTCTTTTAGAATGATTTATCGATAGTACTGTTGCAGATCCTTATGTAATAAAGGAAATAGCTAGTCTAGAATTTATCAGTTTAGAGTATCAGATTTTTTTTTTCAGAAACAGAGTAGTAAATCTGAGCAATTCATGAAGCAAGTTACTTTTATTATCTTTTGCAGGTCGTTTTGAAACATGATCCACTAAATGAGATGAAAAAACAGGGCCCCAAGGCAAGACTTTCTAATGAAAAAGCAATGTGGGAAACACATATCAATAAGCTGAAATCTATTAATGAACAACTCGATTCTGCAACTGCTGCTGAAATTGTCTCCAGTTTGGAGCAGGCAGAGAGTGCTTATGCACACTCATTTAAACAAGTCAGAAAAGATATTAATAAAGTAAGTACATCAGTGGCTGTATTTTTGGTGGTATTTTATTAGATGAGAAATCATAACTGTTAAGAAAAAATCAAATAAATTGCACATATATTCCATCTTCAAATTTAGTTTCACAAATTTCTAACAATTTTATGAAGAATACATATTCTTTCTGATCTAGGTTTTCCAAATGCCAAAGTTAATAACTAGTTAACTAATAAAAATGTATACTATTTAAAAAATATTCTATGTACAGCATTTATAGATATTAAACTGTAAATTAGTAATTAAACATTTTTATATATGAATCACACTATTAACAATGAAGATTAGAAATCATTTTTGAGGCATCTCTTTCAAATTTGTCAGTAAAGAAAATAGTTTGAAAAGAATGTAAAAATCTGTATTTTGATAACTATTTTGAGGTCTTAATATTATGTTTCTTTATCTAAAGTATTACAAATTAAAGAAATAAACTCTTATGAATTTTTTTGTCTTTCATACATTTTTTTTATTTTCATTACAACAGCTAGCACACAGCACAAGAGAGGATGTTAGGTATTATTGACATATGCACAGATTGCAGTTTTATATTGTATAAGACTTTCTGAAGGAATAAACTTGTCTAGCCACAAAGCTTGACAGAAGCTCCAACAGGAGTAGTGTTTACTATGCATGTTCATTTTACTATTTCATCAGTGGTGAAGAATGCCTGATGAGTGATTTGCAGAATTACACCCATGGCCTTACACATTTCTGTGTTATAAAGCATTATTAAAGTTACTGCCTTTGAGAAAAATAACAATGACAGCTATGGACTCATGTCACACTCTTACCTTTGCCCTAGAATCATAACCATAGAAAAAATTCTTGAAGTAAATACCTTGTAGGTGTTTTATTTATTGTAGCACTTTATAAAACTTCTGTGATGGTCATGGGATACAGAGATCATGTTTTTGATATATATATATATATATATATATATATATATATATATATATATATATATATATATATATATGTATGTATATTAAAGGAAGGCAAGCTTGAGGGAAAATGTCCAACACAAGTATTTCTCTCTCAATCTCTAAGCATTGAAACATATAACATTGACCTTTAAACATCATATTTGAGGATCTGAAGGAGGAACATCTTACTTTTCAGAATATACAGTTGTCCTTTAGTAGACACTAGTCAATGATAAGGAATCTTTGTACAGGCCTAGTACAGTTATGTAATAATCTGTGTCCCCTTAAAAAGGTCATATTATAACAAAACAGCAACTGCAGGAAAATTAAGGCTAAATTTGAGGAAAAAAATATAGCACAATGCATATAATCATAGTAGTTTAAATATGAAATAAAAACGTGAAATGTTTACCAAAAGATAAAATAAGCCTGTTGCGTCTAAAAAAAATTTTGTATGTAAGAAAGGAAATTGTTCCATTCCAAGCATCAATCTAAGTCAGCATGTATAAGAAAATACCTTTGCGATATTTATATACTTTATAATGGGAATCTAAATGTTATAAAACATTTACATATGTCCTGCTTGCTTTTTTGCTGTGGTATGGACACTAAAATCCAGCTATCATTATGTCATGTAGTTAATTGCTGGAATATTTATCACTTTTTTTCTTATAATGAACATAACTAAAGAAACTTAAAAGTAATGTACAGACTTTCTTGGCTATTTATGTACAGCCCTTTAATATGACAAGTAAGGAATGGAAGCATAGCTAATATGACCATAGATATAGCTTTAATGAAAACTTAACACTGTTCTTTTGGAATTATTGAATTGTATACATTCACCCCAATTTCTTGAATCTCCTGCTTTATTTATTTTGAAGGTGTGTGCATTTTGCAGAATATGTACTTTTTCTTACTACCATTCCTTACCATATCTATCACTGTTATTGGACTCCTCACTATATAAATTCATCCTCATTTATAGCAATATTTCCTTATAGCTGCCTATCAGTCTTACCTGTCATCTTACTCTGCTTTACTCCCCCATTAATTTCTACTACTGCATCCCTCCATACTCCTCCCACCACACACTATCACCTATCCATACAGCCTTCTAAAGCCCTAATGTGCCACTACTTCATCTTCTATCACTATCATTTCTAACTATATTTGTATTCTTAAATAGCTTTCACAACTCTCTCTGCCACTGTTACCTTCCTACAACCACCACACAATATTTATACCCAAAAACCGCAATATGTTTCTCTTTTATCTCCTCCAGTGTATTCAGCACTAATTGCATTAACGCCCTGAAATACAAGCAAGCAGAACATGCTCCACCATTATCCAAAATCATCCATAAACTCAAACCCAAATATAATTGGCTCTTCAATAGCCACACTATTAAGTCCCAATAATACTGGGAGGGGATATACATCCGAATTCTGGACTCACTCAACCCCACACCCCACCAAACCAGCACCCACACATCCTTAAACAGCAACAGGCTACACCTCTCCAGCCATCTATGACTTAAAATAGCACAGCAGCCTAAGAAGTCTCAATAACAAAATCACAGAAGTTCATGCCTGCAGCCCATTACTCCCCTGAGCTCTTCATAGCCACAAAAACCTGGTTAAACCCAATTACTAAAGATAAAGAAATACTCTCACCAGTTTATAATATATTCAGACTGGATAGAACTAACAAAAAAGCAGGTGGAGATGCTGTTTTCTACTGAAATGTTTTATATATGTCCACTTACCGTGACATTATACCCACTTTCAACAATGCCGAACTTTTCATCTCACTCATCAAACTGAATATTAGGAAATCTGTAGCCATCGTAGGTTTGTACATACCACCTGGAAGAGATCATCTCTTGGATCTCTGCCAACATTAGACTGAAAGCCATCTTGCTAGGAGATGTTAACATAGACTGACAAAAGATTGCCTAGAGAAACAACAAATTCAATTCATCTATATAGCTTCTCTCAACTGATCAAGACTCCAACTAGAATTAACAAGGCTACAGCTAAAGAATCCATCCTAGACTGGATTTGAACACCTACCCCCAATAATATTGCCACAAGTGGCACCCTACCTGATGATCTAAGAGCCTACTAGTTAAGCTACATAATCAGATACCTCAAACAGCCCCATAAGGTTCATCACTGTAACACCATCAGAATCCTCAGCAACTTCAATAGCAAAAACTTTTACTTCTAACCTACTCCAGATCATCTGGGATTATGTTAAAACACTTTCCCTTGATAAAGCAGTATACACATTTGATGGGTCTGTATCACTTTATTGAATGGCTATTCAATGAATAGCCATTCATTGAACCCCTGTTTATCGAAGCTGTTCTTCATCAAATGGTGAATTTTAACTAGGGCAAACCAGAAGTTTGCCACCATCTGGAATTTGCCCTTTTTCCCACTGTAGTGCGATCTTGGAGCTGGTATATTTAATTAGGGAGGTGTGTGTATATGTGTGTGTGTGTGTGGGGGGGGGGGGTGCAGCCCCCATCCTGGTAGGTTTTAAATTTTATGTTTTTTTTTTATGGTCTTTTGGCTGGCCTACCATTAGTTCCCTTAGTTAAAATTCACCATTTAATGAAGAGAGGCTTCGATAAACAGGAGTCTGAGGAATGGCTATTCACTGAATAGCCATTCAGTAAAGTGATATAGACCCACAGTTGATACAATATTTGTAAATATCCTAGCAAAGCAAGCACCATTAAGAACCAAAAGAGGTAACAACAAACCAGCCCCTTAGTTATCTAAAAAAATCAAAACAACTCAGGAAGTCTCAGACATCCTGCAACAATGTAAGCAGTTAAGGAACCAGAGAAAACAATGCATAAAACAGGACATACAAGCTTATTTTAGTAACACCCAAAATTTATCATCAGACAATCCAAAAGCCTTCAGGAAATAAATAAACACATTGCTCAGTCCTGGAAAACCAACCCAGCCTGCCCTAAACCAGTAACACGTAAGGCATTGCTTCACAGTTTAACTCACATTTTTTAACTACAGTAAAGTCCCTCCTACAAATCCAGCTACCTCACTCCAGTCATTGAAGCCACAAAAGATCTTTACACTCACTCCAGTGCTCACATCTACAATTAAAAATACTTATGCACCCTTACGATAACAAACACTGCTTGTGACCAAGTTCTGTCTGAATACCTCAAACTCACTGCAGATAAATGTGTATATCCTGTCTCAACTCTAATAAACTGCTCTAACCAAGAAAAAATATGTTCCCACCTTAGGGAAAAAATCCTCTGTAATACGCTGCCCCCATAAACGTGGCAGCTGGTCAACTGAGCTCACACACTTTAGACTAAACACCATTCTCTCACTCTTATCCAAAATCTTTGAAAGATTCATTCACTATCAACTTAACTACATATATTACTTCTCATAACCTCCTCTCTGTCTGTCTCTTAAAACTTGGTTTCATACTCAATCGCAGTACAAGAACTGCTGTCATAAGGATCACATATATAATAAATCACAATAGAAATTCAGGTTGCCTAACCTCAGCCCCATTTCTGGATCTGTGCAAGGCATTTGACATAGTCAGTCATTCTTCTGACTGAACTCTCTTCCAATGGGCTATCATGCTCCTCACTTAACTGGTTGTTTAGTTAACTCAATAATTGGTCCGAAGCAGTGAAATAGCAAGAGAATTTCTCCTTCCTTCTTATATCCGTTGGAGTCCCTCCCACAGTGCTTCATCCTAGGACCACTACTGTTTGATTTATCAACGACCTAAACACAGCAGCCAAAGAGGCCACCATAGTACAACAATCAATGCCTCCACTCTAAAATGTGCTGCTAGTATGCTACCTTTGTATAAGCATTCATCCAGAAATCCTTTTCCTCCATAGACAATTGGCTCGACAACTCACAACGCCTCCTATGTCATCCAACAAAACCAGTGCAGAACTGGTATTCCACACCAAACTACTAGGTGTGATTATAGGTGACCACCTGAAATTTGATCACCATCAGCAAGCCATAATGAATACACACTAAAAGCTAGGCTTCCGTAATAGAGTAAAACACTGCCTTACTGACTGCTCACCAAAAACATAACCACTTCTTTTCTGCTTCCCATTCTATTATATGGCTCTCCTATCCTAACCAATCTGACCTCCTGTCTATCAGCCAAGCTAGAGTAATGGTACAATGAGGTAGCCAAATCTGCAATCAACCAGCAATATAGATCACATCACTTACTTTCTAAAATAACAAAACTGTCTTGAACTAAATAATTTTCTATTCTACTCACAATTAATTACAACCATCAAACTCCTGCACATCCCTTAAACATTACTAACTGTTCACTCCATCATTCGACCTTACACTACTAAGAGACCTCTTTGCTCCACTGATAAATCATTACTCCCCATAACTAAACAACAGTGCTGGATACTCTTGTAGTCATATTGCATTACTAAAAGTTGGCATACCATCTCACTTCACTTATGAACAGTCTGCAGCCTGAAAAATTTTAAACGCCAAGTGAAGCAACACCTGATAGATAAATGTCTCTGCACCTATACCACCCCTGGTTAAGCTGATGTTAATATAGCTACATGAATTTGTGCCATGACTCTCTTCTGCATAAAACGTAATGTACTATTATTACAATTATACGCTATTCTATTTTCTCATCTCCTTTATCTTTCTTGTGCCTCCTCCCCTACTTCCTTTTTTTGGGCTGCTTTAACTCTTTACCTTAAAAATTATATTCATGTACTACACATGTAACTGCTGCTTTAACTCTTTACCTTAAAAATTATATTCATGTACTACACATGTAACTGTTATTTTTAATCAAAACTGTTTGTAAATGATGTAACTGATGCCAAGAATGTCCAAATAATGGAACTGTTGCTCATGAATGAAACTGACTGTAAATGATGAAACAGTGCAAATTATGTCCATGATGTTTGTATAATGGAGCTTTTCTCCCTGGGCCTCTGGTGAAAAAAGGCACTACTCAGTCAGACTTTCCCAGTAAGAAAAAAATCCAATAAACAAATGTCAATAAATAAAATAAATAAATATGTAAAAGTGTACCTTCTAGTTTGGAAAGAATTATTGGATTTTTTTCACTGGACTTTCTACCATGAATAGCACACCTCGATCATCTTTTCCCAGACAGTGTGCCTCAGGACAAATAGCTTGAATCAGTTTTTAGGCTAGTCAGTTACTAAATTTTTGTCACTCCAGAGGACTAATAACCAGCAAATGTAGCAGAAGCATTTACTGCTTCAGATTGGAGTCTTTATTATAGCTCCAAGAACAAGGAGTTGAAATATCTGCAAGGAGCTGGGACACACCATCTATGCTGACATATATTTCTGCATTGAAAACCCACAAACTTGAGTAAAAAAATACCTGTTCAGTATTTTCTATATATTAAATTGCTAACAGTATGATCTGATGTTGTCATTCTTCATTTATCCTTGACCTGTTGGACTCCGTTCCGACCCTCGGAACTGGCTCAGCTCTTATAATAGATTGCGAGAACCAAAAACTCTCAAGCCAAGCCCCTACCCAGAATGCCCCTATCTAGATTATCTCAGCTCTCATTTGCCACTCTTCCTCATTGGACGCGTTAGCCGAGACTCTCTGAGCTAAGTAAAATTTTAATTGTTTTTACTTCAAATTTCCTACAGCCGCTCTTTTCTTTTAACTCACCCAGTTAATACTTTTCATCCTTCTGTTTTTCCTGCTAGTATCCATCTCTTTTACACTTCAGTGTTCTTGCCTACCATTGTTGGTAGTTTCACTGTACTTATATAAAGTGATTTTATGAGTTTCATCTCTGAGTGTGTCTCTGTTACTTTTCCTAATATCATTAGTAGCCCTATCCTTTCTCCTTTCAGTCTCCTGGTAGTTTTGGCCTACCATTGTTGGTAACCGTTCCTTCTCTTTCTTTGTTTCTTATTGCATGTGTGTGGATGGATATGTGTTTCTGTGACTTGACTTGGTATCAAGTTAAGATGGCAGACAAAAGTAAAGGCACTACAGGATTTAAGCAGTGATGTGATTGTGGCAGGAAAATGCCCAATTCCGACGGGCATATGGCTTGTGTCTACTATTTGGGCCCGGTGCACTTGCAAGAGAATTGTGCTGTTTGTCAAGCTTTTAGTCTCCAGGGCCTCTTAGAGAGAAAGAACAAACTTGTATTTAAAGGTCTAATTAAAACATCCTTTGATGAGGCTTTGTCCAGTCAGCCAAGAAAATCAAAGTCTGACATTTCTTCATCATCTTCCTTCTCTTCCTCTAAAGTGGATCATGGAAAGAAGAGAAGTCTATCAGTGCTGGTGTCCCCTTCAGCTTCAGCATCAAAGAGACCTAAATCTTTGGTTCCCTCGCACTCAGGAAACTGAAGCTAACCACTACAGAGGCTACGGTACCGACTTCAACAGTACCGACTGTGAGCGCACCGAAGGTTTCGGTGCCAGCGATTACAGAATTGACCACCCAGGTGCTAGCCCCTCCTACAGTGCTGGCCCTTTCTTCAGTGCTGTCAGTATCCTCAGAACCATATCTGTCACTGTACCGAATTCCTCGGTATTTACTGGTTTTGAGGTCAAAATAATGGGCTGCCACGAATTCCCGAGTGGCCCCTTTACTTCCCATATTTCCAAGTTATTATTTTTTAATTTTTTTTGCTGATGTCATCAAGTATAGGGGTGTGTGCGATGATGTCAGCTTCATGAACAGACTGCCAGCTTGTCGGAATTCGGCTGAGGGCTCCAGGGGGTGTGTCACGTGTGTACTGCTCTTTTTTTCTGTAAGTCAGCATTTCAGTAAGCAACATGTTTCAGACAGTGCAGTGACCTGAGGTGCAAATCAAGTTAACTTTCAGCGGCCGCATGATTGATGAGACTAGGTTGAGAGACTGACTGATTCAGTCAAATAACGTGGTGGAGTCTGGGCTCTGGGATGATTGAGAGCAGATGCCTTGTCTGTACTGTGCTAGGCTAGCACTGTAGTGCTTTTTTTTTTTTGTTTTAATTTAAATTAAAATTTAGTGCAAACTGCAAGGAGGATTCCAAGAAACTGGAAGGCAAGCCATTGCTGTTTGTTTTTACTTCGGCTTTGATAGTGCAGCAAGCAGCAGTTGTGGACCAGTCTTCTCCTCCGAAGAAACTATGAGGCAATTTATCACTACCAGTTCTTCCCCTGGCTCCTCCAGGTAAAGGAAAAAAAAAAGCTTATGCAATAAATGTTCCATTTTGATGCTTGCGCATACTTGAATCTGAGGGGATGGATCGCTGGGGGAAATGTTTCATTTTGGTGCTGTGGTGCTTGTGTGTGGTTTTGTGTGTGTGTGTGTGTGTGTGTGTGTGTGTGTGTGTGTGTGTGTGTGTGTGTGTGTGTGTGTCTGTGTGTATACTTTTCTCTTCCCCTCCCCAGCTTACTTAGTATACAGTGCGCCTTTTTTGTGTTGAAAGTATAAAACTGTTACAGCTATAGTGACGATTTAAATGCTAAATTTAGCCAAAGCATATACATATAGTTGTTAAATAAACACTCTATAGTCAGTACTGATCAGGCAACGCAACATCTCTGGCACATAGGACTTGTATTTCAAGCAGTAGTTTTTTTAAACAAAACAAAATCTGCTATATATTACTGCAAATTACATTTTTAAGTCCAATTCTTTATGTTTGGATAGAATAGATGCAGGGTCCTATGGTGTGTGCTCCAAGGTCCATTTGGTGCTGTCAGTGTCAACAATGCAAAATTCTGTGCTTGGTTCATATCTTGTTTATTTGCTATGCTTATGCTATCTCAGATTTGTACTTTAATTGCCTATTGTGTGAATCACCTTTGTGTTTCCTCATCTGCCTTCTGACTGGCTGTTTTAATCGGCTGCAACTATCTGTGAAGTACTCAGTGCAGATAGATGTATTCTGTTAGAAACTGGTCCACTGTGCTGTTGGTGGGAGGACAAGTCAAAGAGAGGCACAGTGTTGTTTATATCAGAGGTGATAAATACATGTGTCAAGCAGTTCAGTAGACAGCACGGTTTCTGTTCTTCATGGTAACTCATTGCTGAAACATTTGTTTTACAGACAGAGTAGGTAAAAGACGCCAGACACTTCTGGTCATGCAGTCAGTTTCAGTAACAAACAGTTATGTAGGTCAATTGCTAAAAAGACTCAGCAACTATGTATTAGTCAGAAGACAACCTTTTTGTATTGGATGAAATCTTTGTATGATTACAGGTTAATGTTAACAGTAGCAGATACTTACCCACTATTTCTCTTGCATGTTGGAAACAACCTTATGTAAAAGCAGTCACATATGATAATACCTGTGTGTAATGCTGACTGTATTAACACTAATTCCTACTAATGTAGCATGTGCACCTGTATAGGATGATTGGATGTAATCCTGGCAAATCAGGGGAGTGTTGGGAAAGTCATTAATGAAATGCAACAGCAATCATTAACTAGTACATTTATTTGTGGGTGTTATGTGTGAATGAGTTACTGTTGTCATGCGTAACTATCATTAAAATCTGCTTGTACATACTTGCAGACATACTGCTGAAGGGATTAGTGGGGGGTCTGGGGGACATGTTTCATATGGTGTTTGTGTACATACTTTAAACTACTGAAGGGAATGGATCGCTGGGGGAAATGATACATTTTGGTGCTTGTAAGTTGCACATACTTGAAGCTACTGAAGGGAATGGATAACTGGCGTGGGGGAAATGTTTCATTTTGGTGCTTGTACATACTCGGAGATGTACTGCTGAAGGTGTTAGTGGGGGGTTTGGGGGACATGTTTCATTTTGGTGCTTGTACATACTTGAAAATACTGAGCCACTGAAGGGGTGGATTGCTGAGGGAAATGTTTCATTTTTGTACTTGTACATACTTGGAGACGTACTGCTGAAGGGATTAGTGGGGGTCTAGGGGTCATGTTCATTTTGGTGCTTGTGCTACTTGAAACTACTGAAGGGAATAAAGCTTTTGGCTTTTTGCTATGGGTCCATTTATCATAAAATTGTAGTTTTCTGGCAAATCACTGGCAGTGGCAGATCCTTGAGGACTGAAGTCAGAAAATAATGGCAGGCAGCCAACATTACATTTGATTTTCAGACTTTGTGATCCTTCAAAAAAATTCATGCTATGCAAAATCTGTTATTCTGTCAGCAGTCTGTCTGCATGAGCAATATTTAAAAAGTGTCACTCACTAGCTATTTCTGTGCCTTTGTTTGGTCCCCCATTATTTCTGGTTTTGTCCAGATTTCTTGCTAAATAAAGCAGTTTTGATCTGGTTATATTTTGTGTCATTTAATATTAATGTAGAAGGCTGAAGAGTAGTTAATTTTACTTTTATAAAAAAAATTATATTTTAGTTCTGCACAAGTTTAAAGTTTGATACAAGCCAAATATTAATATAAATAAAATACTATAATTGTGTTTATTTTGTGTTTCAAATTCACGATCAATCATATTTTGTCTGTTCTTCACTTTGCGTTTAAAAGTTGGTATCTTACAATCCTGATGGAGTGGGTGGGGTTACATAATTATGTATGCACATTTTATGTTACTCAGCATACAGATTTTTGGCCTGTTGTTCCTATTTTTATGGGCTTTTGTCCAGATTTTTGATGTTTCTAGGTTGAGAGGTATGCTCAGAACCAGATCTACCTTTCATACCCAAGATTAGGTACTCCCCATCAGTGGGTCCCTTTGTGGGACATCTCCCAAGCCCTTTTGTAAAGAGACCTGAATCTCCTTCAGCATTTTCCATTCATTCCTGCAGACATCTTGACAGAAGTCAACTTCGTGAGGTTGGTGGATCAGCTCTTCATGGCTAGGGGTCTTACAAGTTCTTCCCATGTTTCACTCCCTTCTGGAAATAGAACCTTCTTTCCTAGAACTCTACTGGTTATTCCTCCTATGACCTCTCCTGAGGCCTAAGAGATCACGGCTCTGGTCCCCCTGGTTCCAGCTGTCTAGGCGATGACAGCTCCTATGCTTTCAGCTGCAGTATCTGCCCTGAGTTCTTTGGGTTTTTAAGATCCGGAAGACTCCCAGGGTCATAGCTCTGCTGCTGAGTCTGAGGGGCATGGTTCAGCTCTAATTTTTCTGGAGCCATCCTTGCAACTTGAGCTCTTCCCAGGCTTCTCTTCGATGGCAGTCTCATTGGAGCAGGGTGGGACCATGGTTCCAAGGTTGTCTTTCCCAGTTCCTGGCTCCCATCCCTCTTTGGTGGGTCCTGCCTTCCAGGTTGTGGAGAGGGCCTTGGCTTCTGCAGGTTCTCAGCTGGTTCCTTTCCTTTCTGAGCATTTTCCTGGGACTCCCTTTTGCCCAGGGCTTCCTCCAACCTCAAAGCCCAGACAGTGAGCACCAAAGTTGCAGAATACCCGTGCACAGGGGCTTACCTCTTCGGAGTCCTCCACAGAGCTTCCCACTGAGGAGATGCTTCGGAAGAGGATGTGTAAGAGGAAACACCTAGATTCTCCAGAGGAATCTGTCACCGAGGACATGGACTTCAATGAAGGGGAGGGTTCCCCCCAGTCATCCCCAGAAGAAGTCTCCTTTGGAGACATTCTTGAGTTAAGACAGAGGGGGCTGGAAGCCCAAAGACCCTTCCTCAGAGGAGTCTGTGTACCTGCAAGGTTTTGATGCTTGCCCATCTATGTCTTGGGTGACCCTGCCCACTGACAATCTCATTAAGCTGATTGTACAGAGGGCATGGAAGGGCCTTGATTCTGTAGAGCCAATCCTCAGGAGACCAGACAAAATTCTCATCGCACCAGAGTACCATCAGTTTTGGGTAAGGGATTAGCAGTAGATGCCATGGTGGTTGCAGCAGCCACAAAGAAGGAACTTGTAGAAGAGAGTTCCACTGTTCATCATCCTAACTGAAAGTCCAGTGTGATGGATAGGTTTGGGAAGTGGGTGTGTGCTTCTTGGTTCACCTTACAGTCACTGAACTTCATGGCAAACTTTACTAAACTCCAGGGGGATCTGATTAAGGAGCTGTCAGATACTTTTGTGGGAGCTGTGTCTGAGGAGGTATAAGTTAAAGTGGCCTCCCATCTTGCCATCCTGGAGAATATTTCTAACTCATCCATGAGGCTCATTGCAGACACACAGCTGAATGGATGACCAGGGGAGCAGGATATGGCGCTGCCATAAGCAGACATGCCTGGATGCACTTGTGTGAATTTGTGGAGCCATTAAAGTCTTTGTTTGTCAATGCTGCATTTAATGGATCATCCCTGTGTGGCCCCAAAGTCAGGGAGACCTTGGCCAGATGTGAAAAAGATGGAAAGACCCTGTCTGCAGTGGGCATACATGCTCCTGCTCCCTAGCGGTCCTTCTTTAGAAACCAGAGGAGCTGAAAGATGTGGTTCAAGAAATCCCAAGGGCCTTTTCAGGACACACATGGCAGTGGCTCCTCTCAGGGCAGAGGGGGGAGCTCCAATGGAAGATGCTGACCTCGCGGCAGAAATGGCCTGCAAAATCAGGGTTCCAGAGATTCTTCCTCAGGGAACCCTACCAGTGCTCCTTAAGGGAGGCCTGATTGCTTCCCTCTGGAGGCAGTCAGGGGAAGATTATCCTTGCATCCACTAGCCTGGCAACAAATAACCTTAGATACTTGGGCGCTAAGGATCATTACCAGAGAATACTACACTCCTTTCATTCTCACCCCAAGAACAGGCAGAAGAATCCTTGATGTTCCACCCAGTCAGAGGGATCAGGCAGCTCTAGAAATTCAGAACTGCTAGAAAAAAGAGTCATCGAAAAAGTTCCACCAGACCAGATAGGATCCAGATTCTACTCAAGGTTCTTTCTGGTGTCAAAAAAGACAGGGGACTGGAGACCAATTTTGGATTTCAGCCTATTGAACACATTTGTTCGGCAGGCAAAATTCCAGATGGTCGTTATTCAGTCTATTCTGCCCTTCTTAGGGAAAGACAATTGGATGTGCTCTACAGATCTTGTATTACCACATAAAAATGGACTCGTGCTTCAGAAGGTTCCTCCGTTTCTGGCTAGGAGCCAATCATTGTCAGTTCAGAGCTCTGCCATTTGGTCTCACCAAAGCCCCCAGGGTGTTCACTAAATGTATGGCAGCAGTAGAGGCTCACTTGAGATTGCACAGATTCCGAGTGTTTCCATATTTAGATGACTGGCTCGTCACTACTCCTACCAGGCATCTACTAGAGCAGGCAAGAGATTTTATTCTACACACTTGCGCTCGTCACAAAATCTCAACTAAGTCCATCTCAAGAACTGGAGTTTATAGGGGCTCACCTGAATACTATCATTTGTGATATTTTTCTTGGTTTCCCTTGAACTGCTCAAGGTTTATTTGATTGGGCATAGATCATCAGTTGTGTATTTTGGCATTCCTTGTTGATTGTCAGTTCTAGTGATATATTTTTCCTTCCAAGAGTGTTTTTGTTTTATTCATGAGGTCATACTATCTTAAAATATTTCCTTATTTTATGAACTTTCCACAAGCTATAGTAAATCTGGAGTGGTTGCAATAAATGTAAGATGTGAAAAAAAAAACATGAGGCTGTAGGGAAGAAAACTTGTGCTTTCAGAAGTTTGCATTTCAGGCTATCATATGGAATGCTTGTATATAGTACATCTTTAAAAAGGTTCAACTTCACTGACAACACTAATTTTAATATGTTTGTTGCACTTTATTGTTGCTTTTTATTGTGATTATAGTGATCTTTATGCAGTACATTATTTGAGTGACAGAGTCGTTCTGTAGCTGCCAAGTGATTCAACCATGATATTGTTCACATTGTAAAAAATATTAATACAGGTTTATATGAAAAACAAATAGTGTTTTCTGTTTAATTTGACAGGCTCTTTATGAAGCAGATGAGAATTTCAGGTACCTGATGTCACTGCTGCACTGGCTTGAACCATTGAACTTGGCTGATTCGTCATCCGAACTACGAAAATTCTTTCTGTTACTGCTATATACACTGCAGTTGGTTTGGACACATTCCAGGTGATGTCACAAACATTACCATTATTCTATTTTTGTGGTGAAGGAACTAAATGGCATAATTGCTTAGCATAATTTATATTCCACCTTTATGCATTTTGTCCCAGTCTCACCTGACATTTTTCATCATTGAAGATCATTAATAGTTTACAGCAATAGGTACCAAACATTTTGTCTATATTATGTTTTGGGTCTATATTAGAACCAAAAACCAAACAATAAGCCAGCAAACCGTGAGACTGTAAAATATTTATTCAATGAAGAAACCGGTTTCGGCTGGTATACACCACAGCCTTCCTCAGTGTAACTGATATACATTGAAGGTAGTCTTTTATAAAAGCAATTAAATTGAATCAAACATGTGATTGGGTAATCAAAATTGTTCATTTAAACCAGGTGGGAATAAACCCCCCAGTTTAACAATCCACTTTTTTTCTTTAGAATCAAGAATGGAATGCCATCCTTCTTTGTTGGATTTATTTCCTTTGATAATGTCAATGACCATAAAAGTAAACTTGACAGATGGATGTTTTATAGAGTGTTTGAATAAAGCACTACTTGTTTTTTTATTTCTCATATCACTAGTGTGTTCAGAAATTCTCAGTCTGAATGGGTGTGAGGTTTGACCTATGTAAAAGGCACCACAGCTACATGTAGCTAAATAGATCAGCTATTCGCTGCTGCAATTGGCAAAGAAATTAGTGTCGTAGACTGTGCCATAGTTATTACTTGCAAATTGTTTAGACTTAAAAACTTTATTGCAATGGGTGCAATGACCACATGGGTAACAACCTGTGAGCACCTCACCTGTTAGTGTAGTTTGTACATCGTAAAAAGAAGCTCTAGAATGTGAGTGTTTATAATGATATAAATATGAAGGTAACTGTGATTTATAAACATTAACTAACATCTGTCTATAAACTGTAGTTTAGGTTGTGATCACTTTGTACTGTCTTTGTCCAATTTTGATTTGTCTTGTATAATAAATACTAATACCCCTAATAGGTGACAACCTAATGGGTGATGAGATGGGTCTATTAGTCTGTATATGTTTATATTCCAAAAGTTCTGTGGCATGTAAAGTGTGCCGTACCTGTAAGACATCCCATCTCTGATCCTGATATCCCTATCTGTCCTACATCTGTATGTCTATCATGTCTGTATAATCATGAGAAGAAATCATACGAACAATTCTGATGTACTGGGATTTGGGAATTTTATTGTTATATGGGCTGATGAAAGCATGATGCATGTTGGAGGGGTATATCGGGTAATTTCGAATAAATTTCACTACATATGTATGATCTAATTTCCTAGAAAAGTATAACACCAAGAAACGTGATTGTATTTAGATCAAAGTTAATCGTTAAGTGTAAACCCCATTTGTTTCCATTTAGATATTCAATAAATTCAAACAGATATTCTGTATCCACCCTTTATACCATCCAGCAATCATCCAAATCGCGCCTCCATCTGTCAATTTCTGTTAGATATAAATTATGACCTGCATCGTAAATAAGCTGTTCCTCAATAAAGGCCATAAAAAGGTCAGCATAGATTGGGGCAAAAGATCGCTGTGCCCTTAGTTTGCCAGTAACAGGTATCTTGATAGAAAAAGACATTATTGGTTAGGACATGCTCTATCAGGCCTAATAAAAATGAATTAAATGCTGGCTGGTACAAATTTGATTTATTCAACCAGTATGCAAGGGCCTCTAAACCAGCAGCATGAGGGATATTAGTACAGAGGGCACTAACATCTATCTAATAGAAATTGACATATGGAGGCGCTATTTGGATGATTGCTGGATGGTATGGAGGTCGGATACAGAATATCTGTTTGAATTTATTGAATATCTAAATGGAAACAAATGGGGTTTACACTTTATGGTTAACGTTGATCTAAATACAATCACGTTTCTTGATGTTACTGTTTCTAGGAAATTAGTTCATACATTATGTAGTAAAGTTTTCTGGAAGTATCCCCAATATAATATCCTCCTCCATGCATCCAGCTTTTATCCGCCCCATATAACAAGAAATATCCCCAAATCCCAGTACATCAGAATGAGACATATTTGTTCTCATGATTCCACTTTTCAGCTATACAGACAGGATCTGACTCACAGATTTAGGGATAGGAGATATCAGATGGGACATGTCTTACAGGCCAGCAATTGGGCCAACACACTTAATGGAGAAGAAATTTTGGAATATAAACAACACGAGCAGCAGAGATCATCACCCATTAGGTTAGTGACTACTTATGGTAGGCATTCCGATT
The DNA here is from genome assembly GCF_019279795.1 of Protopterus annectens. NCBI lineage: Eukaryota > Metazoa > Chordata > Ceratodontiformes > Protopteridae > Protopterus > Protopterus annectens. The sequence goes on along the minus strand of NC_056747.1, from coordinate 504,093,641 downwards.
TATTAATCAACAGTATACAAAGACACTGGAATATTCTACAAAGTGATCACAACCTAAATAATGTTTTACCAGACAGATGTTACTTCTCATTTTGTAAGGGCAGAAATTTAGCTTCATACTTCAACCATTATAAACACTCACATTCTAGAGCCTCTTCTTACGTTGTACAAACTACACTAACAGGTGAGGTACTCACAGGTTGTTACCCATGTGGTCATTACACCCATTGCAATAAAGTTTTTAAGTCTAAACAATTCACAAGTAATAACTGTGGCACAGTCTACGACACTAATTTCTTTGCCAATTGCAGCAGCAAATGGCTGATCTATTTAGCTACATGTAGCTGTGGTGCCTTTTACATAGGTCAAAACTCACGTCCATTCAGATTGAGAATTTCTGAACACACTAGTGATATGAGAAGTAAAAAAACAAGTAGTGCTTTATTCAAACTCTCTATAAAACATCCATCTGCCAAGTTTACTTTTATGGTCATTGACATTATCAAAGGAAATAAATCCAACACAGCAGGATGGCATTCCATTCTTGATTCTAAAGAAAAAAAGTGGATTGTTAGACTGGGGGGTTTATTCTCACCTGGTTTAAATTAACAATTTTGGTTACCCAATCACAGGTTTGATTCAATTGAATTGCTTTTATAAAAGACTACTTTCAATGTATATCAGTTACACTGACTAAGGCTGTGGTGTGTACCAGCCGAAACCGGTTTGTTTCTTCATTGAATAAATATTTTACAGTCTCACGGTTTGCTGGCTTATCTTTTGTTTTTTTGGAATTTACAGTATTAGAGCCGTGCATGCAGGGGGACCTCTTTTGTGGTAACATCTATATTAGAACATCGAAGTTTCATAACTTTGAATGTTCTAATATTGACCCCTATTCAGCGAAAGCTGAAAATATCGAAGCAACAGAAAACCAAATTTTTTCCTAGGGAAAGAATTCAGTTGTCCGTTTTTGTTGCTTTGGTATTTTCAGTGCTGTGGTGGAAAGTTATGGGTCAGGTTCAGGTAAGTGTGCGATTGAGTGTGGGTTAGGTTAGTTAGGGTTAGGGTGCGGGTTAGGTATGTGTGCGATTGTGTGGACGTGAGGGTTAGAGCGGGTTAGGTGAGTTAGGGCACGGGTTAGGTATGTGTGCGATTGTGTGGACGTGAGGGTTAGGGCGGGTTAGGTGAGTTAGGGCGTGGGTGAGGTGAGTGTGTGATAGTGACGGACCTTAGGGTTAGGGTTTGGGTTAAGGTAAGTGGATAGTTAGTGGTGTGTGTATAGTTTAGTGTAGGGTTAGGTGTAAGATTTTAGGTGTATGTGTGTGGATTGCTGTTTTTTTGGTGTGCTTGTGTTGTGTGTATGTGTTTTGGAACAGCAATGTTTTTTCCCTAGGAAAGAATTCGCTGTTCTGTATGTTCAATGTTTTCAGCTTTCACTGAATAGGGGTCGATATTAGAACATTCGAAGTTGTGAAACTTCGATGTTCTAATATAGACCCTATTTTTTATAACATAGTCTGCTTCATGGCACATAGAAGAAGTTGTCAGGTGAGAAGCTAAGTAAACTGAATCAGTATGACATCATAACTACACAAAATAATGTTTGGCATATGCTTTTACTTATCCAGTTTACTGTGCCTGTATTATACTGTTTATATAATTGTAAAGTTCAAATTAGACAGTAAATAGAATTTAGAAGATCAGTCTGTATGTATGTCTAAACCATGATGTTCATCATACTGATCATTGGTGCAGTAGACTTACCTATATGGTTTATATCCTGCCAAGGATATAACAGCTGGCCAGCTTCCAAAGCTTCAGGGGACCTTCCATGCACCTAAACTGTAAAGCAGCTTCAGCTGAGTTGACTAAAAGTCAAGTTTAGGTGCAAAGCCCTTCAGAGATTTACTGCCACCGAAAAGTATCCTCCTCTGAGGCTTTTGAGAATCAATGTTCTGCTTGCGCTTTCCTTTGTTGGCAGCTAAGTTTCCATTGGAGGAAAGAACTAGAACTTCCATTTTCTTAAATTTGTTGATGTTTTATTACTTTCCTTTTCAGGAAAGATATTTTAAAGCTAGTAGTGTTGTGTCTTAATGGACTGTCTCGAGTCTGTAACGTAGTTTTAAGTGGAGTACTCATTTATTCTGTCAGTAGTGTTAACTAACTGAAAATATATTTTCTGTGGAGAAATTGTTTATTTTTCCTTGGTACGATTGGCATAGTGTTTGATACTGCATTGTACTGTGTTTTTTTTCTGTCAAAGAAAAGTAACTTTAGCAGACTGGTAGTTTTATCATCATCTGCTGCTTGTCTTCCATGGGAAAGAGGCACCATTTTTGGCTTGACCATGGAACAGACTACAAGTCCCACGGTTGGTCCTTTTTCCAGCCACAAAAAGAAAAAAGTTACGCAAATGGCCTTTGCCACTTTGTTAGCAGTTTTCCTCAGCCAATTGTGGGTGATTCTGGTGTGGCTATATTTGTACTTCAGACCACTTATCTTTTATCCCGCATCTCTCTCTGGTGTGACACCTACTTTTGTTGTGAACCAGGGGGTTAGCCACATTATCTACAGCTGTTGGAGTCTTCTCATTGGGCAGGGAGAACCACTCTTGTTGATCCTGGGAGAGCAAACAGGGACGGTTCCCCTGTTGTGCCAGAATACTGTGCCCATCCCTGGTGAAGATGCTCTTGCCATTAGTAACATGGTTGGCTCCATTTCCCCTGTCAAAAAGATAATACCAATTTCTTTAAAAAGGAGTAGTTTAATGGGTCTGACTGTGGGTTTAATTCAAGCTGCTGATCCTTTGTGTAAAGTAGTTTCTGGTATAAAAAAAGAGGGATTCCTCTTTTCTTGAAGAAATTCAAGATTCTGAATCTGAACAGGGAGATGTAGGGACGGATTCAGTTTTTTTTTCCATCAGATTTCTGGTAAAGACTCAAAAGGAGAGCTCAGTTTCTGATTCTTCCTTTGGAGGTTTCTATTTCTCTAAGTCTATTGCTAGAATGAGCCAGTGTTTTTAGTGGGAGATCACTAAGGTTTCTCAGTCCTTTTGGGTAAAGTATGAAATCTTGGATTTTGCTTTAGATAAAGAGGTATTGTTTGGCTCTTCTGCTATCCAGGTTCTCAAACAATATGATGAAAGGGGGGAATTGATTCAGCTGATTCATGGAGTTTCTATGATTTTTTATGTGTCCAGTACAAATCTTACTGCCCCCGCACAAAAAAGCGCCAAATAAACAAAACCAGCCTTTCTCTGACAAACAAGGTGCTAGAATGAGGTATGCAGAAGAAAATAAGAAAAAAAACAGGTGTTGTTTCAGAAAACAAACAAAATAGTATAGAATGACTATGTCAGCATTCTGTACCCCATTTCCTGGTGTCTTGTCAATCTCTGCAAATTTCTCCCACAAACTAGTCATCAACAATCCCATTTGATAGAAGATTGTTTTAGATTCCTGGGTGCTAAAAGCTGTGCAGGAGGGTTACAGATGGTGCTTGATACAAAAACCTCCTTTCTAAAGACTTTGTCCCCACCATTTGATACAAACAGAATTTTTTCCTCAGGTTTTTTCTTCTTTGCACTCCCAATGAGTCATGGAACCAGTTCCCACAAGTCAAAGGGACAAATAATTATATTCTAGAATGTTTCTGGTACCAGAGAAAGAGGCCTCATGGAGACCAGTACTCTTTGTAAATTTGTAAATCTCTGTGAAAGCACCAAGATTCAAAATGGTGACCTTACAGATCCTGTTACCCCTCATTCCTCCCATGAATTACTTGGTAATATTTGACTTGAATGATGCTTACTTCCACATTCCCATAGCCACAGACTTGGAAGTTTCTGAGGTTTTCTATTTTTGGGTCACTATCAGTTCTCTGCATTTCCCTTTGATTTATGTACAGATCCAAGAAAATATCCATTTGGATATTCATAAAATGCCTAGCTCCAGTCATAACGTATTGCAGACTAAATGGCATTCACATTTTCCTTTATTCAGATGATTTGCTTATCTTTGCAGAATTAAGATAACTTGGTTATGTCTCTCTTGACTAATCTTGGTTTCCAGATAAACATTCAAAATCCTCCATGACTTCATCTCACAAGATTGTGTTTCTGAGATGCCTTCTATGTACTTATCTTCATAAGACTCTTTTGACTCATAAGAATGTGGAATTTTATCTGGAGTCTTTCTTGAACTTCTCCTGCAAGAGAATTTTGTAGGATCCTAAGGGTCATGGTTTCTATGAATTCTCATGACTCCTCTTGCCAGGTTGCACATGAGAAAGCTGCAGTGGTTTCTAAAAATCTGATGTACTTAGCATTTCCATTCTCTGGAGTATAAAATTCCAGTTTTGGGCTTTATGAAAAGGGAACTGCATTGGTGGAGACAACAAATCCATCTTAACCCAGGTCTCTGCTTCTCTCCTCAGACTGCAAACTACTAGAGACCAGTCAGATTTTGCTTGGGGAGTAGTTTCCCTGGGGGTAAAATTGCAAGGCTTGTAGAGTCCTTCAGACAGACCAAAGCATATCAACATGAAGAAAATGTTGGCTGTGATCCATGCCTTGAAGTTTGTCCATCACCAAAAATCCTCAGAAACCTCTTCAAGTAATTACAGACAGTATCACAGTCTTGTGGTACATAAACAAGCAGGGAGGTACAAGGTCACACCCCCTATGCATGCGGGCAGTGATGGCATGGAAGTTACCTCTTCAGCATTCCTTAACCCGCCAGGCATCTTACATTCAGTCAAAGCAAAACACAGTGACGGACAAGCTAAGCAGGACCAAGACAGGCACCCATGAATAGAAATTGAATGAGGGAGTCTTCCAGGTATTGATTCAGTTGTGGGGAACACCTCAAATAGATCTGTGTCTCCTTTAAAAATAGACAACTAAACACATTTTGTTACAGGTTTCCTTGTAAGGAAGCCTGGAATATAGGTGCATTTTCACTCATTTGTTAGGGAATGATCCTTTATGTGTTTCTACTCTTTCCACTGATATCCATGGTAATTCTGAAAATTCAAAAGGATACCCCAAAAATCATTGTGTTGTCCCCTTTTTGCATCAAGCAACATTTGTTCTCACTTCTTATGGAATTGCCCATGGCCAGTTACCACAAGTTTTCTCACAGATAGGATATATTCAAACAAGGCAGAGGGGAGTTTCTGCTGCACCCGAATATAAATCAACTTCAACTGACTGCCCGGGTGATTCAGTTCTAATATGTTTAAGGCACTTATTTCATAAGAATGTGCAGCAAGTACTAAATGAAGCAAGGAAGCTTGCTACTAGAAAATCCTATAATGGTAAATCCTATATAACTTCAGCAAGGAGGGTTTCGGAGCTGCAAGCTTTGATGGCTGTGGAGCCTTTTCGTATTTTCCATGCAGATCGTGTCTCTCTGAAAACCAATCCCTCTTTTATGCCTAAGGTGGTTTCTAGCCTGACTCTTAATCAGTCCATACACCTTCCTACTTTCTTTCCTAATCCTTGAAATAGAGGTGAAAGGATCCTGCATTCTCTTGATGTGCACAGACAACTCAGGTTTTACCTGGACAGGACTACAGACCTTTGGAAATCAGCACAGTTATTGGTCAGTTTTGCCCCTGGAGCTCAGGGCAAAGCTATCTTTAAGCAAACCATTTCTAAGTGGATTGTACATTGTTTTACTTTCTGTTATTGCTTTCATGGCAAGGTTCCTCCTCAAGGGGTTAGGACCCACTCCACAAGAGCAGCTTCCACTTCTGCAGCCTTTTTAAAGGGTGTCCCTACTAAAGACATTTTAGAGGCTACCACATGGTCTTCTGTTCACACTTTCACAAAGCATTATAATTTGCCTTTGTTTCCTAGAGCCAGGGCAGGGTTTGCCACTGCTGTTCTGGAGGGCATTTTCTCCAATCCTTGATTCTCTTGGTGCCTCCTCCCTTTTCTCTGGTCTTTGGTAATCAACCCATTGGTTACGACTGCAACAGTGAAACACGATGAACATAGCACAGTTGTGTACATTTACCATAAATGTAGATGTCCGAGTGTATTCACTGTTGCAGTCCTGGGTTTACCTCCCTCCTTCCCCCTTTTTTGATCCTTTCCTGTTCTCCTTTCCTAAGGTACAGGCTGAATCTGGTTTTATTTGTCAAAGTTTCTTTTGGCTTAAGCCTTGTTTTCTGGGGACTCCTGACTGTTATGGCAAGAAAGACCGAGGAAGTGACGTTGGCTGCCTCCTTTTGTATTGGACATCCTGACGTCCTTTACAAATAATGACAGCCGATGTCATATTTACTTACCTTTGGTATTCTGGCCAATCGAGGGCTACCGGGAGTCGGATAACCCATTGGTTAGGACTGCAACAGTGAATACACTCGAACATCTTTATTTATGGTAAGTGTACACAACTGTACTTTCCTCAATGTTTTCCTAGTAAAGCTGCTTCTGATTTGAGTGTTTCACCTGAGATTTCCTTGCCAACATGTTGCTCCTTCCTGGATTCTTAATTTTATGCTGGAAAAGTTAACCTCATCTCCATCTGAACCTACACTTTTTTCACATTTGAGGTTAAATTTACACAAACATATACATGTGTGTGTCTATATATATATATATATATATATATATGTATGCGTTTGTGTGTGTGTATATATGTATACCTATATATATGTATTTGTATATATACATGTTATATATATATATATATATATATATATATATATATATATATATATATATATATATACACACACACACACACACACACACACATATCCACAAAAAATGCTTTCTTCTTTGCTCTGACATCTGCAAAATGAGTATCTGAGTTACTAGCTCTCTTGGTGGGTAAACCCTATGAAGTCTGCTTTGGGATAGTGTATTAGTAAGAACAAATCCCTCATTTATGCCCAATGTAATTTTAGAGTGCCTTTTAATCAAGCAATCAGTTTCCTGGTGTTTTATTCTAACTCAAAGATCCAAGGAGAAAGGATTCTTCATACTCTGGACATTCGTAGGCAGCTCAGGTACTATCTTGCAAATCTAAGTTCTTTAGAACAGCCAGTCAGCTATGTATTTCTTGTGTTGGAACTAAAAAAGGACAATCTATTTATGTTTAGCAGACATTTTCCAGATGGTTGTCCTTGGGATTGGCTTTGTTTTATACCCACCATGATGAACTATTTCCAGACAGTACTCAGGTGCACTTTCTGTTGGCCTTGTATTTTTTGATAGCATATTTGAAAAGGGTGGCTTCTAGAAGCTTCTAGAAACAGTTGCATGGTCCTCTGCATATACCTCCAAAAGGAATGAATGACTGAATTATTTGTGTAGATCCAGGACTGGCATCTTTAGGACCATTCTCCCAAGGTTCCTGGATCCATATTCTTCCTCCTGCTATGTTGAATAAGCTATTGTATTCTACCCATAGACAACTGCAGCAATGGGAATAATGATTGCTGATTTTCCCTTTTCAGGGTTGTCCAGTCAGAAGTCAGAGTGGATCTGAGAGAGGGATCCAAAGTTTTTGAAAGCTGTCCAGTTGTTGCATCTTGGACAAGAAAACAAACCACAGGCTATTGTATTAGTAAGGAATTCAAGCATCTGCTACTATTGGCAAGTGTAACTTACACAATTATACTTTTTGATGGACCAGTGAGATAAAAAAATATCTTTGGTCCCTTTTCCTTCCCTCCCAGTTAGCCTGGCTAAACAAGTCAAAAGCAAACAAAAACATGAAAGCTCTGACTTCACCCTTCAGACTCTACATGCGTCTCCTCAAATTCTAACGGACAATATAACAGTCATGTTGTACGTCAACAAACAGCGGGAATGGAAGGCGTCTAAGATGGCTGCATGCTGATCAGCAAATTTATTTGAGCTTTCCCAGTGTGAAAACAGAAATTGTGAAAAAGGTGTCATTTAAGCTCTCCGTATGGGTAAAATTCAGTCGCTGGCAGTAACTATAAAGCCTGTATGCCAGTAAAGAAGACATTTGGAGAACCTGAGTGTAAACCTGTCAGAAAAGGAGAAGCAAAAACTCTGGCAGAAAAGAAGCTTGCAACTGTTCGGTAAAAAAAAAAAAAATTGCGTTGGAAGATGGGACACAAAGAAAACCTCAGATTTTCTACTGCCCCACAGATACTATAAGGAAAAGACTATTGTAACTTTATGAAAGTACAAATAAGCAATTGAACTGTTTTTCTGCAGTAGGATTTTTTAATTGAAAGGGCACATTGTGTGTATGCTCCAAACCTGGTCATAAGAAATCAGCCAATACTTATATTAGTAATGGTGTAATCATACCAGGAGAAAGAATTGCTCCTGGCAAAACTGTGGAGGAAGGGAAAAGTATTACAAATTGGGGACAACAATATTCTTATTCACTGTACACCAGGCAGAATAGAAGCAGGTTTATCCCAGCAATCAGGGTACATCAAGATGCAGCTGTGAGATTCAGTTAGCTATATCATGCTGTATTCAGAATATATTTTCTTGGAGGATTGAATACATTTTTGATGCAGAGCAGGTTAAGGAGGAAATGAAGTTTATCTAACGATCAGTGAACCAGCAAGCAGAAGGGGATTCTGCTTCTCATTCTTCTGACAAAAAAGTCCATAGAGAGACTCTGCAGTGAATCATTTTCCATTGTTCCAAAAAAATGCCTGAGAGATAGAAAAAAAGAATGGGAGCAGACTAGAAGACTCAGGAATACCTTGTATTTGAATTAGAGATTGGTGATGGGTGATGTAGAAGATCAGGAAGAAGACCAGCAACACTGAAATTGGTGAACAAATGCAAGACTACAACGCAACAGTTCCATTAGATATATAAATAGTCATGTAACATGGCTTTGCAAGAAATATTGTTTGAGGTACTGGAATTTTGCTGACTGTTAAATTTGTGGGTGAAATGTAAAGCAATTCTGTACTTTGTCATTAATTTTAAAAGAACACTGAAGGCACCAAAGAAGTAAAAGTTTTTGTTCTTATTAATATCTATATAAAATGTAATGATGTAAATTGTGTATTATACTGTAAAGCAGTTTTATATTATGCCAAGTCAAGAGTATTTTAAATGTGAGGTGGCAGTCTTATCCGTGATTGCTGTATATGTTAAAGATATTAAAACAAGCAAATACTTTTTCTTAGTTGCAAGATGTACAGGCTTTACACTGTACGAAGATAAGATAGGCTGATCCAAAATAAGTTAAACTTAATGTTTTAATCTTGGGCTACTGGGGTGGCAGGGTAGGTTGTAGAACTGTGCTGACGTGTAGAATTATGATAGTAAATTCCTATGTGTTTAAGGGCTGAATTTAGGTTAACATACTTGGTTTAAGCTATAGACAAGTTTTTAGCAAATAAGCTTGAAAAACAAGGCTAAATAATGAAAAGCATGGTAAATGATAAGGTTATTGCACTTGCTGAGTTATTAGCTTGTTTTTTCCCATTAGTAGATGCTTTCAGTGAGTGACAAGAAGTCCAGAAGTACAAACAGACAGCCACAGGAAAGCTGTACATTGTTTTCTGAGTTAAATTTACAAAGGTTTTTTCATGCATCTGCAAAGTAGTTGGTTGTTTTCTTTCGCAACTCACTGCTTTTACTTGGGGATGACAGTTTACAGGTACAAGCAATTAATCCTGAGAATTCAGAGCATACTTTGATGATGGAAATGTAATATTTAGAGACACAGTAGCAAGCAGTTCACTGTAAAATAAAGTCTGAAAGTGTAGGAAGTGAGTAAGAAGTAGTAGCCATCCCAGCAGTCTTAATATTTTAATGCATTTAATAGAAAAGTGCATAATTTATTTATTTAAATGGAAATGTTTGTGGAGGAAATAATTTTGACATGGACAGAGGAAGGTGGGGGCTCAACAATTAATAGCAGAGATATAAAGCAATGATATAAAAATGGTACTGTATAGTCAATCAAGAGGGATATCTCCAGGTACAGGATGGTATTCTTGTGGAAGTTAGAGATAAAATTGATAAAGATATAGAAAGTTTTAACAATATTTCAGAAAAAGGGTGGGGGCACTTACATCTTAGAAGGAAGCTCTGAGAGCTGTATTACCAAAGAGGGTAAAGACACTTCAGGACCATCTTCATATTGACCCATTCAAATTATAAGCCATTATTATAAAGTGTTTGACTATACTGGCTAAGAGAATGGCAAAGGTGTTGCCAAAAGTGATAGATATGGATCAGTGTAGTTTTGTGGAGTGGAGGCAAACATTTGACAACAATAATAGAATAATGGTGATCCAGAAGGAAGCAGAATATAAGAAAATACTGCTGTTTTTGGTAAATCGTGATGCACAGGAAGCATTAGATAGAGTCGGATGGAATTTTATGAGTCAGCTAATAGAAGCATTTAAATTCCCTGATAAAAGTAATATTAATTAGGAGGATATTTGAAAGATTGGGAAGGTTCTTCTCTGACAAGCAGTATTTAAACATAGGAACCAGGCAGGAGTGTTCTGTTTCACTTTGTTTTGTATGTGGAGCCATTGTTAAAGAAAATAAGGGACTTACAAATTCAAGGGTATAATTGCTATGGTAATCAAGAAACTTTAGCTTTATTTGCAGACAGTATTATTTTGTAATTAATAAATCAGGTGAAGGACATTTCACTGTTGTGGAATATTCTGAGACAGTTTCACATCTTTACAGGTTATGAAATTAATGAAGTTAATACAAAAAGTAAAGAAGTAAACTATATACCTACACATAAACTGGTTCAACATTATCAGTATTCATGCAGACACGATAATATAAAATATTTACATGTGCAGATTAAAAAGGATTTTGTTATGGTAACTAAGGATATGCAGGTAGGGACTAAACAAAAGAGGACAGAAAAACTAAGAAACTCTAGATAATGGAGCAGGTTTTAAGATACAAGAAGTGAAAGTATTTTTAGTCTCTTAAAGCTTTATAAGCATATCAAGCATATTTACCAACAAAGGTAGAGGTTGTGTATGATTAACAAAGATTTGAAGGAATTTATTTGGGAGGCGAAGAGGGCAAGAGGCAAGTGGGATAACTTGATCCTCCTCATAGAACAGGGTGGTTTAGGATTGCCTGATTTAAATGGATGGATTGCAGCTACATAGTCTAGACTGCTATACATAATGCAAGCTTAAAGTTATAAATCAAAGCAGAAAGTGATGATGCTAACCGGGGGGTGGTGGTGGTCAAGAGAGTAGGATTTTGGATGCATATCCATAAGGGAAATATCAACAACCATAACAAATATTATATTCGTAACATATTGTAAGAACTATGCGAACACATGAATGGAGAAAGGAGATGTTGGCAGTAGGGATGACTGTAAGTATGGGTATAGAAGGCAGACACCAGGGGCTGGAATTTAGTGGAGAAAATTGGCAAAGGAGGCAAAGTTTCAGGAGCAAACAAGTAGAGAGGCAGAGGTAATAGTGGGATGAGGCCAAGCATAAGTTTGGACTGCAGGTTAGAGTCTGCCTTCCCTAACAGGAATTAATATTAGTGTACAGGCAAAGGGAAAGGAACAGGGGGATGCTAAGTGAAATACTGGCTCTGGTATAGAGTTTTTGGCAGTGTCTAGAACAGAAGCTGCTGTTAAAAAGGGATAACTAATTGGGCATATACAATACTGCATGAAATCTACAAGAATCATTCACAGGAGTTAGAAAAAATTGGGAAGAGAGACTGGAAAAGAAATTTAGAAAGGAACAGTGGGAGGACATCTGTATGGCTTCCAAGAATGCAACACAGTGTAGAAGGTTTAGGATTTCTGCTTGAAATTGTTTGCGTAAGTATTTTTATACACCAGGTAAACTTAATCCCTTAGATAGATAGCAAATATTGGAGGTATAATAGAAAATCGTGAGGTAACTGGGAACATGTAATGAATTAGCAGATTTTACAAATTCCCTACAGAATACTCTTTCAGGAATGTTGTGGGAGGAAATTGCTGTAACTAAGGAAATGATTTTTTGAGCTGGGACATAAGCTCTGAATTGCTTAGACATAGCCCTTACTAAGTTTAATGTTATTGGCTGCCAAAAGAGCAAATTGTTAGAAAATGGAAATTAAAATCTAAACCAAGTGTAACTGAAGTACTACATGCTGTAATTTTTTTTAATTTTATTTTATTTAACATTTGTTGACTGGGAAAGTCCGACTAGGTTCCACAGATCCTGTTTTCAGCAGAGGCCCGGGAAGAAATGCTCCAGAAGCATGTCTTTAGAATGAGATAACAAATTGGAGTTGCATCTTTAGAAAAGGGAAAAAACAAATTACACAAAAATAAATGGAATTTGTGGGAACAATACCTGCAGAATAATGTTCAGGAGAAACAGGAGGAGTGAGATTTAAGGGAAGGCAGGAACTGAGCAATAGATTTTATGTTGGAGTGAATGCATTTTTTTAAAAGAAAACGTATACATAACATATAATGCATAAAAATGCTAATATGGGTTATTTTCATTTCTGTTAATGTACTAATGCCTGTGTACTAAAAATATAATTTAGTAAAGGTATTTAAAACAACAAATAAATGAAGCAAATCCAGCTCCCTTTGCAGAATTGATATGATGGTCTGGGACTTTGCAATTCAGTACAAAATTTTTCTCTAGGAGGTTAACCTCTCCTCATAACTAAATGCAGTAGCAGACTAATTGAGCACATGCACGGCAGACAGGCCTCCATGTGTGGATGCTGACCCAAGAGGTCTTCATTCAGATTGTCCAACTGTGGGGAAGCCCCCCTGATAAATCTCTTTACATTCACTCTGAAAAAGCAGCTCAGACTGGTTTGCACCCATGCTCTCCACACAGAAACATGGGAAACAAATGCCTTCTCTTTTTCATGAAAATTAAATTCCTGTATGACTTCTGTCCATTTCCAGTCATCCCAGTAGTCGTTGAAAGATTCAGAAAGGCAATTCAGAGTTGTTGGTGACTCCATTTTGTCTCAGACAGTATTGTTTTTTTCCTTTTGTTTCACCAAGCCAAGGGCTATCGCCACAAGTTAACCTTCCAGGTTGGACTTGAGTAAACACAAAAGGGCTCTCTCATTCATCTGAACCTAATGATATTGAATCTCACAGTTTGCATGATAGGCTTCTAATTCCTTTCAAGTACCTGTAGTATGAGGATGTGCTACTGGTAATAAAGCAGACAGGAAAACCTGTAACAAGAGAATTACGTATTTCCAAAAGGAATGATTTTCCATGTGGAGCTGTGACAGAGAATGCATTCCATATTAAGTTGAGGTCCCCATTATCCTCAAATTTTTGTGTGAGCTTCTCAATTCAGGTCTAGCATACACCTGTATTAAAATGCACTAGTCAGCTATTGCAACTTGCCTACCAATCAAGCCCACTTTCTTCAAGTTATGAGGTCAAACAATTTCATTAAGATGTCCGCCCCACTGGGCCTCACTGGAGTCCATTCCTTTTCCTTGGGACATGAAATAGGTTCTTGAAATCTAACCCTATCTTCTTTTGATCCAGCTTCTTGTACATCTTTAAAATTCTGTATTTGGAAGATGGTTTTCAGTAGTAGCATTAACATCTGCTAAGAGGGTTTCTGAGTTGCAGGTTGTCATGTGTTTTCCTCCTGCCTTAGGTTTTGATAAAATGGAGTTAGCATCAGAACTAACCATTCCTTTATGCCTGTAGTTGTCACTGAACTATTTCTGAATTAATCTAGCTAGCCTCCTCCATTTTTCCCAGTACTCAAAATAAAGGAGAAGTGGTTCTTAATTTACTGCATGTCCACAGGCTGGTCAGATTCTGTCTAGATAAGACAAAATAACATGAAATATGAACAACTTTTTATTTCTTTTGAAGGAAAAAAGGATGGGCATTCCAGTTTCTAAATGGACCATCTCTAGGTGGCTGGCTATCCCTTTCTATTTCTTTCTGTTGCTCCGTTCATGGTAAAGCACTTCAAGTTCAGGTTAATGCACATTTTACCAGCGATATGGCCTCTTCTGGAGCCTTTTTCAAGATTGTTGACTCTAAATCTTTTCTAGAGGCAGCTGCTTAGTCCTGTATTAACACTTTAACAAAACCATTACCAAATATATGCCTTTTACAGAGCCAGAGTATGTTTTAACAGAAACAGTTTTCAAGGGTTATTGGACTCCAGCTCTTTTTCTCAAACCTCCACCCTTTTAGCCCAAAAGCTCCAGAAATTGATCTATTATAAATCAGCAATACTGCAACAGTAATCCAATGAAGAAAAAAGTGCAGTTGTGTAAGGACTTACCATAACAGCAGATGTTTGAGTAAGTAATTGTTGCAAAATATGCAACCACCCTCCTTTCCCCAATGTCTTACATATCTGTAATTTAAAAAGCTGCAAAAGTCAGTTTCTTATGAGAATGTGTGGGATTAAAGAAAAGGTAGAACAACTTACTATTCAAACTGTTACAAACTAATCAACATTTTGTTTCTCAGAGCAGCATATACATGGATTTCTCTGCAATATTTTATAGTTTCTAGTGAGGACCTTTCTAGCTTTGAGACAGCATTAAATAATTGGTATGGACTGAGAAAATATGGTATTTGGACAGGACAATTGTACTTTCTTCAAGAGTCTAGTATCACTATTGAATTAGACTGTATTTCCTGTAATTGATTTAGTGGGTATGTGCAAGGTGACAGGTGGCTCCATCACAGTGAAACTCTAAAGGAACTAACAGGTTATATGGATCTGTTGCTGCCAGAAGCTGAAGAGATATTTTCTGTTGCTATCTAATGCTGACTTAGAAGTGTAAACATGGCCAATACATTGTCAGACCAATGTCTTACTAAGTGGGATAACTTCATCTGCACATTAGATTGTGCAAAAGGGAGAAAAATAAAAAAGAGGTCTGCCTGTAGGTAATAGAATACCAGTATATACTCTGGTTAGAGAAGCACCATGGTGTTTTCGAGGACTGGAATATTAAAACAGGTATGCAAGCTGATATTGTTTGCTTAACATCTGCAAACTAGGAATGGAAGTAGGTTAAATAGTTTAACTATTAGCAAGGATTTACTTACAATTTATTTAATTCTGGGTGTGATTTGCATGGTAGTTTTGTGTGTATCTTTTAGTTACAATCCAGCCAATGTGAAAGCTCTGGGACAAAGATGAGAGATTAATCTATATCACTTGGTATTTGAAATTGTCAACATGTACAGTTGTAACACCAAGAGGACCTGTCAGTTAAGGCTGCAGTGAACTGGTTGATTTCTTGGTTACACCAGATAAAATATAATTGAACTTTCTAGTAGTCATAGATGTTTTTGAGAATGCTTTATTTCCTTTATAGTTGCTATGCAAAGTGCTCTGGGTCAGGAGTATTAGAAGTACCAGATGATATGCATATAGAGTAGCTTTACAAGAGCATCAAGACAGACATAACTTATACAGTACAAATGAAGTATACAATATGACCTATTCAGGAGCACTGGACACCTATGTGGATGAAATTGGACTTAGGGCTTTTTTGTTAATGCAAATCCAGGTGACCTACCACTAAGATAATTTATGAACCAGTTAAGATGGTATTCCCTAAATTACCCTTTTCTAAGTTGAGTGGTTAATGTGGGATTGATCCAGTTAGACAAATGCTTTTTGAAGATCAGCAGCATATGTCCCAGTGTGCTAGCCATTTCCTGATATATACAGTACCTATGACAGAAATTAATGCTGTTATATTACTGTGTCTCTTTCTGAAGCCATGGTCTACAGCTACAGTCATCTCATACCAAGATATGAATAATAGGACGTTTATGTAAACAGTTTTTTTTTTGGGGGCTTGTTTGTGTTTCTTTCTATTGTATTGTCTTAACTGATAATATCTCTGTTATCTGTTTCCTTTTTCAGTGTTAATTTTTTGTTAGAGATTTTCCTTTCCCTTTTCTCTGAAATCTGTACCATTCTTGTGTATAATCTCTGGTACTTTTCCAGGTAACCATACTGTTATTTTATCCTTCTGTTGTTCTGTCCATACTTGTTCCATATTTTGTATTTATTGTGTTATTTTTGTTGGAAAAACACATTACCCTCTTCTTCATTGTTTTCTGACTTGACCTTAATAGTTCCTGACATTTTAAAATGTTTTATAGCACCATGATTGTGGTTTAAAACTCCAGCAGTAGGTGTAATCTTCTAGACTGTATTGAGCTCACCTGTTTTAAAAAATATTCTCGGGTAAAAAAGCTAGTTAAATTGCCTCATTGTTCAGTTGTTGCTACTAAAATAATTTTGCATTCCTCACTATTATGAGCCCTGATTCAATTGCTTATTGCATTTCCTCCAGCCTCCATAACCCTAATGGCTTCTGCATGCTGTACTATTATTATGCTTCTGAGTATGTTTCTGATCTATGACTTGCCATGTTAATACTTGGTAAGGAACTAACTTGCCAAGCGCAACTAGTCAGGAATTTAACCTGAAGAAAAACTCAAATGTTACTATTTTTTTGCAGGGGGGGGCATCCCACTTTATTGCCTATGTGGAGGATAAGGCTTCCCAGACACCCTGAACCTATATATACTAACTCCACAGATTCATCAAGACAGAGAATGGAAATTTGTGAAAATGAGTAAATTGTTGCCAGTGCACACCAAGAAACTATAATGACAGTAATTTCCTATGGAAAAAAGTGCTGCAGGGTGGGGGTGTGGGGGTCAATATTCATGAGCTGAGCTCAGCTGTGTCCAGTTTGTACTCAAAAAGGGGTAGGGAAGCAATTTCATACACATCATGTTTGGAAATGCTGATTTTTCCTACTGAATAAGACTTTAATATGTTACCCTATTGTCTATCAGGTATCTTCTTTCAAAATTTGGGCTGTCAATTAGTACAACTTATTTTTGTGAATTTGTACTCAAAGCCACAATTTTTTCCACTTTCTACCTTAATCCTCTAAAACTCTAAAATTGGTATTAAGTACAAAAACAAAGGAATTCATAGAGTCTGACATTTTAGACTAGTTTAGTCTTTCAAAAAACATGAATTTCTCCTGCTAGTTTTCTTAACTGTGTTCTGTTTTTTAAAATTATTTTTAGTCTTACAGATGCACAAAAATATGCTTTTGATCTGCTTGTATAAACTACAGAAATTACAAACATAATAACCATGCTGACTGCAAACCAGAGTAACAATCACCAGCATAAAACATGAAATTTCAGCAAATGAAAATGAGTCTTCATTATTTTAATAAACATAGCTCAGTGTATTGTCCACAATGAATGGTTTAGTGCAAACCAAATACAGAATCCAGTTTTGTCACCATGCTGTGCACAGTGAGTATCAGCATGATGCATGATCGCATGTGTCACAGTTCTGAGGTTGGACTTGAAGGGACAAAGTACAGTTTGATCATTTTTATATAAGGTCAGTCTGAATTGGAAGAGATACAAATGAGCCAGAGAAGCACAACATGTTATTATATGAGCCACCATTTTTATATATTTATGTTGCATTTATTTTCTTCAGAGATGTCTTATTTTTTTAAAGAATGGGCTACCTGTACATTGTCACTCTGACTGGAGAGTGAATGTTCACCAGCAGGGTATTAATGTACTGGTAATGCCCACTAAAAAATGAGTCTGATGCTTCATGGCAGCATAATAAGCTGCCGTGGAGCTTGCACTGTAAGGATGTTAATGGGCAGAATTATTTTACAATAGCTAAGCAGCGCCTTTGCTGTTTAGTGAGAGCAAATTTAAGAAAAAAAAAGTAGATTTTGTGTGTGTGTGTGTGTGTGTGTGTGTGTGTGTGTGTACATATATGAAAGTGAGATCAATCGAACCATTATTTTTCACTGGCTAAGTAGCACTTTTGCTGTTTAGCAAGTGTAAAATTAAAAGGAACATAAAAAAAAGGAAGAAAGAAAAGTGTCTGTGTTTATGTTTCTGTCTGCGTGTGAGTGCATGCATGTTTGTGTGCATGAAAATACAAGTGTGCTTGTGTGAGACAGAGTGAGATCAACTGAGCAGTGACAGCAGCAGTTGAGAGGTATGCATACCACTCAGCCTCTTAACCCAGGAAATCTGGGGAAAGCCTAAAATAAAGAGGTACAAAGGCTCAAAAACAGTAACCGATTTTAAATATTGCTCTTAAAAAATTAGAAAGTTGCTAGAGTAACAGGAGTTGTGTTAGCATGCATTTTATGAAGGAAATTAAGTATGAACCTGAAATGTATGTTATTATTTAGCGACTGCAATCCCCAGTGATTGTCAACAAACATCACATTTTATGAGTAAGGGACCAAAAAACGAGCTAAATATAGAGACATTTATTTGAAAAATGTTATGTTTTGGATGTAAAATACTTCCTTCAACACCATTTACATATACTGCAGCAAGTTTGAAACATTAGGTGGAGGATCTATTTTACAACAGAAATATATATATATAAAAAATAATGTTGTTGTTGTTGTCTTTTGGCTTTTCCCGGTTAGGGGTCGCCACAGCGGAACTCCGGTCTGCTAATGATTGGCAGTAGATTTTCACGGATGCCGAGTTGCCAGCTCGACGTTCAGCCTTCAACGAAGGCACACCCATTTACGCATGTCTTTTGAACACCCACCCAACTGTGGGGAGGACATGCAGACTCCACACAGAAGGCACTCCCCACACTCCAGCCAAGAATCGAACGGGAGAACCTCTTGCTGTGAGCCAACAACACTACCGCTGCACCACCGTGGAAATATATAAAAAATAATAATACTATGGTAATTAAAAAGTATGTAAAACACAACTTTACAAACAGCTTATTCTCTAAGCACAGTCATGCCCTCCAAGGTGTGCGTTACTGTGTAAATAACACCCTTCCAGTGGTGCAGAGGCCCTCTGCCTTTGGAGTCAGACCCTAGAACACCCTGGGGCATGAGTTATTTACAAATACTGCTTATATCAACAATTGAAGAGTAATACTACCAACTGATAAAATATAATTTCATTGATATTACATGATTTATGTATGTACTGACTTCTTACATTAAGTAGATATGCAGAAATCAATAAATATTACATCAGTGGATGGACATAAATATAACATCAACATATTGCTTAAATTTTAATTATTTTACTAGCTGAAACAAAAATAACTCTGGAAGATGATGTTTTACTGCTAAAAATGGGAGACTACTTTACAGAATTTCTTCTGCCGAGATGCAAAGTAAAAAATCTTCAATCGATTATCTGATAATTGCCCTAATGGCAATATTTCACATCTCCAAATGGACTGTTTTCACAGTGACAAAGATCAACAATGACAAAACCTGATGGATTTTTTGTTTTTAAAGTTCACCAAAGCAATGGATGAAGGCAAAATGGTACAAATTGCATCCCTCAACCTGGCCAAAGCTTTTGACACAATTCCCCACTCAAGCATAGTAGAAAAGCTAACTAAACTGGGAATAAACCCCTATGTCACTCACTGGATTGCCAACTGGCTCACAGATAGGACGCAGAAGATCAAAATAGGGTCAGTTACCTCTGCCAAGAGACCAGTTACCAGTAGAATTCCTTGGGGTTCTGTGCTGGGACCACTCCTGCTTGGCATGTATTTTTCTGAAATAAAAGTCAATAATAGTAAATGGCTCTGGCTGACTAAGGTTGCAGATGACTACAAGCTAGGAGCAGTCATTAAATCCTCAAAAGACTTAGCCATCTTGCAGGGAAGTTTGATCCAAATAAATAACTCTTGCCAAAATCATGGACTGAAACTAAATGCCAAAAAATTTGCATTATTGTATCAGTTATTCTCACTAGGGTCAATATATAATTATTGATTGTGGGATGAGTAAGGCCAATCTTGAATAAAATAGGCTAGGTTAATTCGAGCACAAAACAGGGAAATTGCCTAGTCTTGAAATGGCTCGCAAGGTCAGCTAGTCTAGTACTTACCTATGAACCTGTAAAAGAACTTGCCTGCAAGTGCAATTTACAGATGAAACTGTAATATTGAAACCCTGATTCAAAACTATTTTATGATTTGTTGGTTGATTACTTTTTAACCTAAGCACTGATGGAGAAGCTATAGCACCCATCACCCATCTAAATTCACTTATTAAAGGATGGTAATACATACTGCAATTCAGTTATTGCCCAGATCCTGCAGTAGCAATGTTATAAAGAAAGAAGCTTGATATATATATTTTTTTTAATTCTGAATGTAGTTGTCATGACAGGATATAGTAGTATAGTAATGGAAGAACTAATTATATTGCAACTACTTTCTAAGAAGTATAAAGGAAAAACATATGCATATTTTTGACTTAGCAAATGTATCAATGCATACAGGAGTTAAATTTTATTTATTCACTGAGATATAAAATGAAGTACCTCTTGCTTCATTTTTTCAGATACTACCACCATCCAAAGGTTTTTGTGAATTTATTAAGATTAACAGCCAATGAAGTAGTGTGCATGGCAGAGAACATTGTGGAAGTTGATGTACTTAAAGACCCCCCAAAGGTAAGCAAATTTCTGCTCACTCAATCAGCTTTTAACTATAGCAACTGTATATTTATTCATGTACAGTACAAAGTATTTGATTGAGGTGTGTGTGTGTGTTTGTGTGTGTGCATGTCCACATGAACATAAGTGACTGCATCTTTGTGTACAAACAAACATTACATACATTTCTGTGTTTTTCCTGGTCTCTAAAATTTGATTAAGACATGTAAGATTTCGATATATAAAAGATCAAATGCCAGATAAAGACTATTTAGCCCACTTAATCTACACATTTCTCTCTCTTTTTGAATAAGCTACTGATCCTCCTTAAAATTTCCCTTTTCTTTGCCTAGTAGGAGAACAATATTGTAAAACAAAACTTATTCTGTGATGAAATAAGTAACCTATTAACTAGATTATGTCTATTCCATGGATTTTATCACAGTTTTTAGTGCTGCTGTGTCACTATAAAGACACCTGTCCATCATATTTCCATAAAAAAATGTGTCTTGCTTCTTCAAACTCACGTCTTCAAAATATGATGTTTTCTCTCTCTGTCTATTTTTTCTAAGTATTCTGTTAATGCTTAAGCATTTACATCATATTCCTATTTTGCCTTACTTATGCAAGACTTTACGCAGTAAACCGCATTACTCTTTCTTAATATAGATACTGCTAAACACATGTATCATGTTTGCTGCTCTCTTGTCTATTGCCCATATTACGTCTAGCATTTTTTAACATCTGTTAACTAGGTAAGCCCTTTGGACACAAGGGCACAAGTGTCCATTTTCAGGGGCACTCTAGGAGCACTATCTGGTTAAATAATCATGTACCCTGGTCAACAAGAAGCAGCTCATTAGCAGCTCAGAGCCTTGATCCTCTACACTAATTGCCAGACAGATATGTAACATCTCATTGAGGATTGTTCTCATCAAAATGTGCAAATTATGGAAAGTAATTCCCATAGTTCTTGATAATGGCAATTATTTCTTCAGGGAGGCTGTTTCACCATTGCTTCTGTGTAAGGAGTTTTGCTCCCCATACCGCTCTTACTTAAGTATATGAACTCCAAGGACACAGTCGCTGGGGAAGAGTGTCCAACGTATGGCAAGTTGTGTAGCTGATGAGATGAGACATTGATATTCCATAATTTTCCCATTGTCTATGTCCTTATTGAGAACAAAAATGGCTATTGTTTATATTAGGACACACTGGGATGTGCAGTGTGTGATGTGTTACTGTAATTATATTTTTGCAAGTCATATTTTTCAAGAAATTAATGCTTGTGACTAACCAGTTGTTTTTAGGAATTTGAGACATTAAAAAGATAAACATCTTAATGCCCATTAAGGGGCTTCTGCCCCTGTCCCCCCAGCTATGACTACAAGGCAGTAGCACTTAATGTTGTGCATAGCAGGGGCAGTAGACCCTTGCTTGATGTGTGTAGTCCTTTTTCACTCACATAAAGTCAGTAATGCCCAGTAATACACTTTCATTTTTTTTTATATTAACCTTTTTAAATTTTTTACTGTTCACAGAATTGGAACTTTTGTTTTCTGCACTCTTCTAGCAGAAGTGTGCTGATCTAAACCTGTCTGAGTTGAGGATTGCTAGTGGAAGGCCTATTGTGTGCTTTCCTGATAGGTAGTTAGCTTAAAACCTGTTCTTTTTTGCTTGTATATATGCCTTGTGCTTGCTCAGGTTTTTGTTTAATTGCTCACAGCTGCTTGTCATTTGCCAACTACACCAGAGAGTTTTAGCGAATCGGCTTACATTTAAGGCAATCCTGTGCTAAAAAGATGGAAATAAGTGTTATTTTGCACTTCTGTTGATAGTTCTGATTACATTTTATTAGTTTCCTGTGGTATTTGCTATATTTGCTGCACTTAAAGTACTGTTCTACTGCTGCTTTAAGTACTTATTACATTGTATCAGATAATCAGGACTGTTGTTATCTAGAGTGTGTGGACTTCTTACACTTGGGCTTCAAACCAGGCATTTTACATTAAGAAGGTTATTTTCTGCACTCTTGTGGCAGAAATGTGCTGATTTAAACCTGTCTGAAATGGAGATTGCTGATGGAAGGCTTATTGTGTACTTTCCCTATTGGTAGTTAGATTAAAACTTGTTCCTTTTCCTGTGTATAAGCCTTGCCTTTGCACAAAGCTGCTCTTTGTGCAGCAGCAATTAGCAGTACCCTGTATAGATACAAATGCCTTGAAGATAAATTTTCCTAGAATAAATGAAACCATTCCCAAACCCTTGCTATCCTTGGAGCAACTCAGTTGTGATGTGAGCACCTTTGCTCTGTTAGTTAAGCTTAGACTACACAAAGTATAGTTCCTACTCATAATCTCTGTGCTACCAGTACAGTGTAGTCTAATTAAGCTATTCCTTTCCCTGATAAAACCACAGTAAGAATCTGATATCATGTATAGGCAGTTTCCTACCATCTCTGTAGCCAGCCTGATGGACATGTGCATCCTGAGGCAATGTAACAGTAGTCTCATGTATACTGACAACCACTTAATCCTGAAACAAACAAGTAGTATATGTAAAGGGTATAATTATACTATGAAAATGGAGGAAAGACTCTCACATACAGACAAATCAAATGCCAAACAGACTGTCAGCACACACACATATCACTTCCCACACTAAATAAAGATTTGACACGGGAGTAGAGCCAGTGGTAAGTGTCATGGGTACTCAGGTCAATAGTAATTTGAACTTCGACCACCGTGTGTCCACAGTGGTGAGAAAGTCCTATATGCCATAACTCATAAGTAAGGACATGGCATCCAGATTATAGGACAGTATAATTCCATAAGACCAATAACTGAGTACAATACACCCTTTTGCATGTACCTCACCAGACATCTGCAACAGCTGAAGTGACCCTAGAGTTTTCTCACTAGGAAGATACAGGGTACAAAAAAACAAGTTCTACGTGGAAAGATTGAAAGCCCTATCACTGTATTATATCTCCTACAGACTACTAAGGGGCGATCTGTGTCTGCCCTACAGGGCAGTCTCCAATCCCACCGTGATGGAAATGTTACACATTTGTAAATCAAACTGCATACAAATCCCTCATTTCAGGGATCTTAACCTAGCCGCTGACACAAATGAATCAGGTTGGATAGATAGATACATCTCCCAGAGACTACCCCTTCTCTGGAACAAGCTTCCTAATCATGTGAAGTAAAGCCCTTCCCAGATGCTCTTCAATCACAACCTAGATCAATGGATGAGCAATCGTAGATTTACTCCTGGGGTGACTCCCATGTCCCTCATGGACAGTGGAAGTCTGTATTTGATACAATATCATAGGCTCATACCACTATGAAAGTTGTTCACCTAGGTAGTGAAAATTGGAAAACTCAGTTTAAATATGGCTAGGCTTGTAAGGGCTCTTGGGCCATTAGCCTAGTAATCTCCTATGAAACTATGAAGCTATGAATGACATTTACAAAATGTACCAGCCACCACACATAACTGACAGCCCCATTGGAATTTCAGCCCCTCAAGTTGGCACCACCCATACCTGCTTGAAATACGATGGTGTATCTTAAAAAAAAGACTGTCCAGAACTACAGACAGTATTCCAGATGGAGTCTTATCAAATGTCTGTAAATAGGAATAATAAAAATATTTTTCTGCTGGTGATGTTTCTTCCTGTTTTATCAGTGTGTCACACTACTTATCATTGATCATCTGATATGGGCACCCCCCCCCCAATCTCTTTCTGCTTTTGTTAGTGCAGCTTGCCCTCCACTTATGTACTCTTTTTATATGGGTTTTCCTTAGAAGATTCAGCCATGTATTTGGCCATTGATTTACTTTTACATTTAGAAGTGAGTGGTAGATAATTATACACAGTAAGTATGTGATTCTCTGGTAGAGGTATGATGATGATGGCCATAGGAAAGTGATTTTATCTCCAACTTGGCTTTCCATATTAATCTATGAACGAAAGACATATATGCAATGTTTAATATAATTTCATGTCCTGTGACTAGCTCTGTGTTTCCTCAAACCTATATGAAAGGATTAGCTTACTATGATACCTTTCAGATCCTGATAGTATTGTGTATATTTACAGATGAGCTAAATTCCACAATTGTTCTTAAAGTCCTTGCACCATCAGCTTTAAGCATTTTCTTCATAAAATGGACATGATGCCTCATACTACTGCAGCCAGGGAAGAGAGACATTTTTTAGTTTGTCTAAAGTGTCCAATTAGCACCTCTCTGCTGCCTGACCTTAATCTGACAAACAGCCAGTGTTTTACTGAGTTAATCTCTTATTTTCCTCTCCACCCCTGTTAATCTAGCTCATTCCATACCTCCACCATCCTTTCTTTAATATAATCCTATTTTAGATGACAAATTCTTCAACCTCCATGCATACTTTGCAGCATTAGGTCACCAAAAGTCAGATTGCTCCCAGTGTTTAACTCCTAAACATTCTATTGTCACAACTTAATAGTGATTGGTGACTCAAGTGTTAGGCATATATATTCTCCACTCACAAGGATGGACAAGGATAAGGTTACAGTCTGTTGCTTTTTGGGTACCAGGATCTCTGACATCACAAGAGCTCTAATTTTCCTTTCTTAGTGCAAATATGACTAAGACATGGTGGTCCATATGGGACTGAGTGACCTGGAATGCAGAACTCTGAGGGACATGCAGACAGATATGTCAGAACATTAAATGCATGTGACAAATGCAAGAATAACTCTGGGCCTGAGTGGAAGCCATCCTTCACTAACAAATGATGTTTAGGAACAAAAAAGAGATAGCTGGCATCAACAACTGGCTGTGTGGTTGGTGTAATTTTCAGAGGATCCAGCATATACCAACATGAGACTAGATTATTGATCATCACATTTGGTTCGCAAGGGATGGCCTGCATCTCTTGATGTTCATCAGGATGATCACTGCTGCAGTAGCCTTAGTCATATGGGTTATATCCAGCTATGGCTGTAACAGCCATCCAGCTTACAGAGCTTAATGGCACCTTCAACATTCTCAAACTATTACAAGCTCAAGCAGAGCTGAAGAAAGAGCCATTCAGACCTTTCCTGACACTGAAGAGCTCTCCTCTTTCAAGGATCAGTGGTCAACTAACAGTATCCTAATGCTGAGCAGTTAAATTCCCTTTGGGGAAAAGAACTTCCACCTTACATTTTATGACAAAAGTTGTACTTTTTCTGTTAAAAAAAAATAAAAGCAATTTGAAAGTAAGGCAAAAGTATTTTTTTAATGATTATCATATGACTCTTAATTACTTTTAAAACGGAGTGTCACTTTTTACTTTTGTTGTAAAAAGTTGTTAAAACTAGTTTTAAACTACTTTTTATGAGGTGAAATTTGTATTATTTTACTTTTGGGGTTTGGGGTGTTTATAGGTTTTTTTGCTTTGTATTTATGGGGAAAAAGTTACACTTTTACTACTTGCCTGTTTTATCGACTACTGCTGCCAGACCTCCCTGGGAATCAGGCATCTTTTTTGGCTTAACCATGGAACAGCCTAATGGTTACTCACATCTTCCCTCTTACAGTCACACTAAGAAGAAAAGTACTTAAACAGCCTTTGCCCCCACATCAGACTGATAAAGTGCCTCAGATGCAGATGGGTGACTCTTCTGTGGCCATTTCTGGTTCTACAGATCGTTTATCTTTTTTTAGCATATTATCACTTAAGACATAGGCAAACATTTATAGAAAAAAACGGACCATATTAACATGTTTCCAGTTAAAACCTTTATTTATATATCCCCTGCATTCTTTTGTATAATTATCATCAAACCAACATTAGATATATTGCTCAATTCCTGCCTTCCCGTAAACATAACTCCTCCTTTAAAAACATTTTTCTGTGTATATTGTTCCCATAATTTCCATTTTTCTGTGTAAGTTGCTCCTACCCCTTTTTTAAAAATCCCACCTCCATTTCTTTTATCTCTTTTACAATATTCAGTACTTCAAATACAGTTGGTTTAGACTTTGATTTCCATTTACTAGTAATTGTTTTTTGGCAGCAGCTGGAATTAAACTTAACAAGCCTTACCATGTCTAGGCAATTCAGATTCTGTATCCCAACTTAAAAAAATAATTTCCTTAGTTACACCCACTTTCACCCAATGTTTCTGACAGAGTACTTCGTAGGGAATTTTTAAAGTCTGCCAACTCCTTACACTCCCAAAACATATGTTCCCAGTTACCTCTTTCTTCCCATCTACCTGAGGAAAAATTCTTTGGAGTCTGCTTGGAGTATAAAAATACCTATGCAAACACTTCCAAGCAAAATCCTAAATCTTCTTCTAGACTTTGTTGCATATTTGGGAGCCATACTTAAGTTTTCCCATTGTTTCCTTGTAAATTGCTTAACCAAACTTTCTTCCCAATCTTTTCTAACCTCCTCTGATTGATTCCTGCAGTTATCGTGCAGTATTTTATATATCGTAATGATTATCCTTTTTTTTAACAGCAGCTTCTGTTCTAGCTTCAACTAAAAGCTCTACTTGAGCAGGTCTTTCACTTAGTATTCCCATATCCCTTTCTCTTTGCCTATACACTAATATCAATCACTGATAGGGAAGGCAGTTTCCAGCCTGCAGTCAAAATGTTTTCTTTGCCTCTTCACAGTCTCATACCTTTTCTCTCTCTAGTTATTTGCTCCCATACATTGGCTCCTTTGTCTGTTTTCTATTGTAAATTCCACTCCCCTCCTACCTATTCTCTACACCCCTAATTGCAGTGATCCCAATCAGCAAAATATCCTTTCTCCATTCCCATATTGGCTTACTTCTTAGAATACTTTCAACTTTATGAATATAACATTCTGTATAGTTATTATTCTCCTTACGGATCTGCATCTGAAATCACAAACTCTCATTATTTCTTGAATTTCCACTCTGCTTCATCATCATTTCTTTTCATTTTGAATTATAGTTTTCTGCTTATGTTATGTATATGAGCCTTAAATGTGTAGCTCTAAAATATCCCTTCAAATCAGGTTATCCTAAATCACCTCGATGTTCATCATATTGATCACTGCTGCTCTAGCTTAAGCTGTATGGGTTATATTCTGCCTAGACAGCATACAAAGCTTCAGGTCACTTCATGCACCCAAAATGTCTGGCAGCTCAGGTTTGAGTCGAAGCCCTCCAAAGCTTTACTGTTGCTGACGAGTATGTTCCTTTGAGGCTATTGAAGACTGATGGTTGGTTTGTGGGTTTTTTTTTTTGGTGGGCAGATAAGTTTCCTTTGGGGAAAAACTTACATTTCTCTATTTTGTTGATGTTTTATTATTTTCCTCTTCAGGAAAGTTATTTTAAAGCTAGGAGTGTCGTGTTTTAACAGACAGTATTGAGACTTTAATGTACCTTTAAAAGGAGAATTCATATTTTTCTGTCAATTTAAAAGCAGTGTAAAGTAATTGAAAACATTTTTTTAACTGAAATCATTTGTTATGTTGATACATTGTCTTTATTTTTCTTTCTCGGCATTGGCATAGTGTTTTAAAGTGCTTTTTACTGTGATTATTTTCTATCAAAAAATGTTTGCAGTTTTGTTAGTGTTTACTGGCACTTGTGCTTAGTCTTCCTTGGAAAAGTGACACCATTTTCGGCTTGACCAAGAAACGGGGTACCAGTCCCGTGAGCAGTCTTACTTCCAGCCACAATAAGAAAAAGTTAAGCAAACAGACTTTGCCACCCCAGCAGCCTAGCAATTTCCCTCATCTGCAGGTGGGTGACTTGTGTATCCATTTGTTCTACCTCAGACCACTCATCTTTTACCCTGGATCCCTCTGGTGTAGCACCTACAGCTGTTATGGACTGGGAGTTAGCCACATCTGATGCAGCTGTTGGAATTTCTTCAGTGGGCAAGGGTGAGCCACTCTTGTCATCCTGGAAGAACGGAAGATTTCCCTGTTGTGTCAGAATGCTGTGCCCATCCCTGAGGAAGTGGCTCCTTCCATTAATAACATGGCTGGTCCCATATTTCCTGTCAAAAAGAAACAGAAAAGCACGAATGTATTTACTCCTCCTCGAATTTCTTTAGATAGGGGTAGTTTACTGGGTCTGACTCAGTGTTTAATTCAGGTTATTGATTCTTCTTGTAAAGTTGTTTCTGGTAAAAGATGGAGGGACTCCTCTTTTCCTGAAGAGATTCAGGATTCTGAATCTGAACAGGAAGATGTAGAGGCAGATACAGTTTTTTTTTTTTTTTTTTTATCTCAGATTTCTGATTCAGACTCAAGAGGAGAGCTCAGTTTCTGATTCTACCTGATGGAGTTTCTCGTTCTCTGAGACTATTGTTAGAATGTGCTACCGTTTTCAGTCGAAGAACACTGAGGTTTGTTAGTCATTCAGAAAATACTATGAGTTTTTACAGAAGGATTTTTCCAGAACCTACTTCTGTTTATCCTGTTCTGTCAACTTTAGAGGATGTGTGTGCTACTGCTTGTAATTTTCCTGATAGTCATCCAGCTGCCCATAAAAAGGCAGATAGGATATATAAAGTTCCTCAGTCTTTTATATTTGTATACACTATTCCCAAACCTGACCCAGCATCTATAGCTTTAGTTGATCCCACTGCTGCTAAGTGCATAATTAATTCCAATCCTAATCTTTCTGATAAGAATGGGAAAATTTATTGACAGATATGGGGAAAAAAGTATATACTTCTGCAACTTTGATTTTCAGAATTTTGAATTTTCAGGCTCATATGTTAAAGTTTCTTCTGACAAATTGGTAAAATATGTGGAAAGTTTTATCTGCAGTTATTTCTTGTGAGAAAAAAATCTGCTTTAAATAACTATTTCTTTTACTGCACAGGGCTCTACTCATTGATTTCAGTGAGTGCTTGACTCTGTTGGTACTTTTTCCAGGGCTATGGCCACTGGTACTGTTTTGAGGAGATTTGCATGGTTGCATTCTCATAGACTCCTGGATGATGATAAAAATGAGATTTTAAATTCTCCCTTAGATAGAGATTTACTGTTGGCTCCACTCCTGCAGAGGTAATCAAACATGTGATGAAAGGGGGCAAGCTAGATGTTTAATAGGAATTGGCAAAAAGGTTCCAAAAAGAAGTCTCAAACCTCCCAAAACCAAGCACAGTCCAGCAAGTTTGAATAATTATTCAAGTGACCTTGTGATCCCTTCCCACCCTGCCCCATTTTTTTCTTCCAGAAAACCTGAATCTCCATTTTTCTCTTTGGCAACAGATTGTTTCAGACAAATGGGTTCTGAAAATCACTCATCAAGGTTACAGATGGCAGTAGTAGAAAATTCTTCCTTTCTAGAGGGTCAGTCATCATTGTCCAGATTAGACTTTTTTGTTTCCACCTGTTCTTCATCACGTGCTCTCCCAAGGACTGGTAGAACTAGTTCTCCTTCCTAGGTAGGGAAGGGTTTTAATCAAGGATGTTCCCAGGGCCAAAGAAAGAAAATGCTTGGAGACCAGTTCTAGATCTTTCTTTCCTATATCTGTTTGTGATAGTGCCAAACTTCAAAGTGATGTCACTTCTCAACCTATTACCTATTGTTCCTATTTCAAGTTTCCTGGTAAAACTGGACTTAAAGATGCATATCATTGCATGTCTGTTCATCTAGACTTCAGATGTTTTCAAAAGTTTTGTGTGTCTGAATCACAATATCAGTTCTCTGCTTTGCCCTTTGGACTATCCACTCCACCAAGAGTGTTCACAAAATGTCTATCTCCAGTTATAACTAATTGTAGGCAACAGGATATTCAGATTTTTCCTTCTTTAGATGACTTGCTTATCTTTGCAAAGTCATTTTAAAAGTGTCAGCAATCTCTCTCTTGCATGAGAGGTCTCTTGCACAAGTTGAAATTCCAAGAGAACGTTAAAAAGTAATTCTTGATTCCTTCACACAGGATTGTGTTCCTGGGATGTCAACTAGAAACCTCTGTACAAAGTCTGCTACTAGAAAATCATATGTTAACATATAGAAAAGGTTTTCTAGTTGGTTTTAACAACATGACAAGCACCCATTCAGGGCTAATTGTCCCCTGGTTTTACAATATTTGTGAGTTAGAGTCTACCTGAAAACACCGACACGCAAAAACACAGACAACGAGATAACCGACACCACAAAACCAAAAGTTCAAAAACACGAAACTTCACATGCCTGACAAACCACAATCCCGACAATCAAAAAAACAAAACAAATACCTTTTCCGTAAAACATACACACAACACAAGCACACCAAAAACCCTACAAAACTACAATAAACCTTACATACACAACTATCTATGCACTAACCTTAACCCAAACCCTAACTCTAAGGTCCGTCACTATCACACACTCACCTAACCCGCACCCTAACCCTAAGTCACTTAACCCACCCCTAACCCTAAAGTCTGTCACTATCGCACACTTACCTTACCTGCACCCTAACCCTAACTCAGTTAACCTGCCCCTAACCTTAAAGTCTGTCACTATCGCACACTTACCTTACCTGCACCCCGACCCCAACGTCCATCACTATCATACACTTACCTTAACATGTTTGTGTTCTCAGTGTTGGGATTTTCAATCGTCTGTCATCTCTGTTGTCGATCTTCCGGTGTGGGTTATCTCATTGTCGGTGTTGTCAGCTTTTGGTGTTTTCAGGTAGACCCGTGAGTTATTATCCTATGGTCTTTCATATTCCTCAGTCAAGGTTCATTTGTCAGCCATTTCAGCTTGTCTGCTTATGGATCCTTCTCTTTCAATGCAGCCTCATGTCAAAATGTTCTTGAAAGGGTTTTGTATAAGAGGCCTCCAAGAAAGTTGGTGGCCCCTCCCTGGGATCTTAATTTTGTGATAGAGAAGGCAACAGTTGCTCTATTTGAATCAGTAAAAAGGTTATCTGAGTTGCAAGCTGTTATGAGTCAAGCCTCTCTCATTTTCCATAGGGGCAGGGTTTCTTTGAGAACTATTCCGTCTTTTATGACTAAAGTGGTATCCCAGTTTAGTTTAAGCCAAGCTAGCCATCTCCCCATTTTCTTTCCTAAACCTAAAAATGACATTGAAATGATATTGTGCACTTTAAATGTCCATGAGATGCTCTTTGGTATTGCTCTAACCAAGACCAGGATACATCTTTACGCATCAGCTCTCTAAGCGGTGCTGCTAGTTGGCTCATGTTTAGAATGAACTTGCCTAAGTAGTTAACTATGCCAAGAAAACATTGCAGGGCTTGAACATTGTCTGGAGCTGGCATCTTGAGAATGGCTGTTTGCTTTGACGAGTCTGGTCATAGGCCTGAACTAGTAAATAAATGACCAACATAAGCAACCTCTTGTAGCCTGAATTTGCATTTCTGTGGATTGAGCTTAAGATTCACTTGACATGCCCTTTCCAGAATTTTTCTGAGATTTTTGTCATGCTCAGCTTCACCATTACCTCCTACTAGTATGTCTTCTACTATAATAGCACAAGGAAACTCAGAAAAAAGTTGCTCCATTGCATGCTGAAAGACTTCACTTGCTGAATTTATCCCAAATGGCATTCTCAAAAATCTGTACCTGCCAAATGGAGTACTGAAAGTAGTGAGCAATGATGATTTTTTGTCAAGCTGAATTTGCCAAAATGAACTCTGCATATAAGACAGAAAAAAACTGTGGTGTTTGGCATGAGTGCTGCGGTTTCTTCAACTGTATGCATTGGATTATGAGGTCTTTTTAGTGCTTTGTTTAAATCTCATGGATCAATATATATTCTGATGCCATCTGAGCTTTTCTTATGAGCTACCACCATGGAAGATACCCATTCAGAT
Source organism: Protopterus annectens (assembly GCF_019279795.1). Classification (NCBI taxonomy): domain Eukaryota; kingdom Metazoa; phylum Chordata; order Ceratodontiformes; family Protopteridae; genus Protopterus; species Protopterus annectens. Next base: position 504,061,382 of record NC_056747.1, on the reverse strand, counting down.
GGTTCTGCAACTGGACAAGTCACACCTTGTTGCACCATTTTATCTAACTCAGCTTTGACTCTGTCCTGCATGGCTATTGGAACTTTTCAAGCTGGCCTTATAACTGGACTGACATTTGGATCTAACTTCATGGAGTACACTACTGGAAGCTTCCCTAATTTGTCTTCGAAGAGATCAGCATAGTTAGAAAAAATGTACTGGGCAGAATTAGAGCCATGGTCTTTTAAGCTAACATGACGGACTTCCTTATTAAATGAAAGCAGTCTCATTTTCAAACTATCCCTGAGTCTAATAATGACTGGACATGTCTCTTGACCACATAAAATAACAAGTAGTAACTTCTCCCAGCAGGAGTAACATGAAAGCACTACTGAACCTTAAGTCTGAATTTCTTCACCTCCATAAGCAACAAACTTACTTGACTCAGCCTGTACAACAATATGATGGTTTTTCCCTCTCCTGCATAGACAGCAACTGCATAAACAAATGAACGTTCCCTTTCAATAGCTTCTGACTCAGCTAAGTTAAGTAGAATGACTGCCTTTGTACAGTCATCTTTATCAAAAAATGCAGCCTGTATGAAACTGCCGTATTCCTGCTCAAACACTCTCCAGTTCTCTGCAATATTATTGTCAAACACAAGTGCACTGGGTTTTCGGAATCCATCTGCCATGCCCACAAAGTATGCACAAACACACTGAAAATGTGACCCTTGTTATTATGTATGAACAAACTGTGCTGTGAGCTTGTAATAACATCCAAATGCACAGTAAACTCTTTGAAATACTGTACTTTGCAAAATATGCTCTGGAAGGGTTGCAGTCTGTGAAATAACTGTACTGTAATACTGTACAAACGTGAATACTTTATATACTTCTGATAACATGGATATCTTTGATTAATATGAAAAGTACATACTTAGTGAAAATGCGGTCATTTCCTCTTATTTTATTCGTTTTTTGCAATTTAGACTTTATTTCAAACATTTTCCTTATGAATTCAAATATTTTTATCAATATCAGACATATCTGTTTATATGAATATCGTTTAGAGGGTTCTGTATGCTTTGTTTCATATTTCATGAATAAGAAATAGCTCTGAGCAAGTTTTAATATCTGAAATTTGTTTCTGACTTGTTTTGCGAATTATGCATGCAGTAGGGATGATTCACTGCTGTGTAATCCTCCAGTGCCAACTGGGTGTCTCTCAGATTTAAGTGGAAGAAACTATTACTCTTTCTGGAAGCGAATCATTTTAGCCACTCATCTTCTAACCTCGTGTCCTGGTACTTCCTTATTATAGTGGCCCTTGTGATAGTGGCCTTGGGTGATGCAGTTCAGGGATTACGTTATGTTTCTGGTACATAAAATTTAGGGTGGTAAGTGGACTGCTGCTGTGGTGAAGCAAGTAAAAAAAAAAAAAAAAAAAAAAGTTTCCTTGGGAATCCACCAATAATGTACTTGGTGAAAATAAGTCTCAGAGATAACAGCACACGATTGACGTTTCATAGGTTATGACACCTAGTGATACAATGGGCCTGCTTGAGAAGTAATCGTCATTAATGTCATGGTGGTCACCTCCCTCCACACATGCTTTTTTCCTCTGCAACAATTTCATAATGTTGCATAAACTCTGGTCCTTTACCACCCCACCCCGCACATTTGAAAATTTTAAATCTGTGTTAATAGTCTGCTGTGCATAAGTGAATCCTTTAACTCTGTGCATTCTTGGTATATTGTGGAAACACTGTTGTTGTTATATGAGAAACGTTTTTCATTCTCATGGTCAAGTTGGTTTGCTGTACAACTGTCAAACTAGCTCTGGAATAGTTAGTTGTATATGAAGGTCTCCATTATAACGTTTGTTTTTGTAAATGCAGCATATTCTGTGTTTAGCTTTTAATAAGTAAATCTGTTTGGATTTATATATCATGTGTAGGTACATGTTCTGTGAAATTATTTTGTCTTGCCCAAATGTAAGGGTATGTATATAGATAGATGCTCCCTCCTAAAAAAAGGCACTCATTAGTCTTTTGACGTTCGTTCTACTTCTGTTTTAAAGCCTTTATCATGGGGGCCGCTATAATAAGGAAGTACCCAGTACCGTTTCTATTAACCTCTTATTTTACAACCTTGTATGAAACCCAAAATCTTTTAGGGCTCTCAACTTCTACGGCTGAGACCAATACTATTGGAATTAAACTTACTAACTTTTATCATGTTCATGGTACTTGGGTGGACGCAACTTCTTGCTCGCTGCTACCACACCCAGTTAACTCAAAAAATATTAGCCCCCAAACTGAAGTATACTTACAAAATTGTAGATAAATTCCTGAAACATATCTCCAAATTTAGACTTAATCTGCTACCACATGGGGACATACACCCCAACCCTGGCCCTGCCAACACTGATCAGCATTCCTCCCTTTTCATGGACCTTAGTTCTAATCCTATTACTACCCGCCCTACTAATTCTCTTCTTACCTGTCATCTGAACATCAGAAGCATCAACAACAAGGTACATGAACTTCATGCAGTCATGGCTGACCTTTCCCCAGAGATCTTGTGTCTAACTGAAACATGGTTAAAACCCACAACTACTGACAATGAAATACTAATCCCTGGGTATAATATACATAGGAGAGACCGAATCCCTAAAAAAGGAGGTGGGGTAGCCATACTCTATAAATCCGATCTAAGTGTATCTATCAATGTCATACAACCGCCTCAGATTAACAATGCAGAAATCCTTATTTCCAAGCTTCAAATTAACATTAAAAAATTTATCTATATAATTTGTGTGTATATTCCCCCAGGTAATAATATAGATACTCTCGAAGCCACCCTTCACTGGATATCAACTCACTTCCCTCAAGAGACCTTAGTTCTCGGAGACTTTAATATAGATTGGACTACCTGTTCCCCTCTAGCTCCCTCCACACACATTAATCTACACCCTTTCATGCAAATTATTAATATTCCCACCAGGATAGGCAAATCTAACCATAAAGAGAGTATACTTGACTGGGTGCTTATTAATAGTCATCCTGACCTTTATACATCTGGTTCCCTCCCTGATAGCCTAAGTGACCACCATCTCACCTACATAATTAAGCACAAAATAGCCATTCCAAAGCAACCTACGCTAAGATCTGTCAGAAATAAAAAGAAATTTGACCCAACCAGACTTCAACTAGAATTAAATTCTTGTAACTGGGCAATACTAAAATATTTACCCATAGATGAAGCAGTGCAGTACTTCAACAAAAAATTCCTAGACATTCTTAATTTTCATGCTCCCATTCGTTCAAAGAAAACTAAAACTGTAGATGTTCCTTGGCTTTCTAAAGAGACCAGGCAGAAAATTAATCTCAGAAATAAAGCTTGGTCTGTTTGGCTAACTACTAAACTTCCTCCTGACCAAATTAACTATAGACAACTTAGGAATGAAACCAAAAGACTAATCTTACTTGACAAAAGACAATACTATTGTAAACTGCAAACAGAACATCAAAACTGTCCACAAAAATTCTGGGCTGGACTAAATAATCTTCTTCACCCTGGTCGCTCTACTACCCCTGTCCCTGTTACACTCATCGATAAACCCTCTGACGAAGTCTCCAATAGCTTTAACCGCTTCTTCACCGAGACAATCCAAACCCTTTCTAATCAACTGCCACGCAGCTCCCATAGCCTAGACACTCCCACCTACAAATATCTTCCCCTATTTACCTTTCAACCTGTAGCAACTTCGTTCATCTGCAAATTAATCAAAAAACTAAAACCCTCCACACTCTCAGCTGATCAACTCCCAGTTGAATACTTGCAAAAAACAGCAGATGCCATTACCTTCCCTGTGTCAATACTCATCAATCGCTCCTTAGCAGAGGCCAAAATCCCTGATATCTGGAAGATATCCTATGTAATCCCTCTCCGCAAAGGTGGCACTTCCACAGAGCTCTCTAACTACAGGCCCATATCTATACTTTCCCCTCTAGCAAAGATAATGGAAAAATGTGTTCAGAAACAGTTTATGCAACATCTTCTCATCAACCATCTATTGGCTGATACCCAACATGGTTTCAGACCTCTCCATAGTACTACCTCAGCCCTTCTTGTCTTCTCTAATACCATAAACACCTATCGAAATAATAATAATATCTCCTCTGCACTATTCTTGGATCTGTCCAAAGCCTTCGATATGGTGGATCATAAACTTCTAATTAACACACTGCATTCACTCTGTCTGGATACTATTGCCATACAATGGTTTAGTTCCTATCTAAATGGCAGAAAACAGGCAGTTTTATGGCAGACTAAACTCTCTACTTACTACCCAGTACTCTGGGAGTCCCTCAAGGATCCATTTTAGGGCCACTGTTATTTTCCATCTTCATCAATGACTTGCATACAGGCATACCTAATGCCAGATGTATTCAATATGCAGACGACTCCATGCTGATATGCTCTGGAACAACCCCCTCAGAGTAACAATTATCAACCCAGTCTACTTTTAGCAATATAGAAAACTGGCTCTCTAGTCGTCGCTTGATACTTAATCCTAAAAAAACAAAAATGTTGTTGTTTCCACCGACTAAAAGGTCTAGCTCCATCAACTTTACGATCCAAGCCAAGGATGGGACCATAATTTCTCTGGACCTCTCGGCAAAATTATTAGGGGTAACCATAGACAACAATCTAAAATTTGATATACATGTAAACCAAATGATTAAAACCATCAATAAGAAGCTAGGCTCGTTATATAGAATAAAAAGCTTCTTGACCCCCCCAAGCCAAAACTGCCATTGCCCAAACTCACCTTCTCTCCACACTCTTGTACTCGTCCCCCTTACTTCACAACATTAGTAAAACTGTCATGAACAAGCTCACCAACTGCTACAATCATATCGCCAGGTTTGTTACTGGGTCACCATATAGGACCCATCATTGTACCAATTTAGCCAAGCTCAACTGGACTGAGCTACCGAACCTAATTTCTTACAACCTACTAGTCCTGACCCACAAAATAATATACAACCCTGACTATACTCCCTCACTCAAAAAGCTGGTCGCCCTTTGTAATAACCCACGACCATTGAGGTCATCCAACCGTCTCCTCATTCAGACATGCAAAACTAATAACTCAGCTGAGGACTCCCTTCTCACCAACTCTGCAGGGAGAACTTGGAACAAACTTCCCCTTGATATTACCTCTCTCTCCAATTTAAGTCAATTTAAAACTAAACTAAAACTACACCTGGGGTCAATACGTACTTGCCATTGTCTAAACCCGGGCTAGCTAACTCTCTATTTAACATAGTTCCCAAGCATCTGGCTATTTTCCTATGCTAATTTTTCTAACATTTTGTATAAATATGATGGAATAACTTATTTGGTTCTGGTTTGAATTGTATTTGATTATGTGTCTTTTAAAAGTTTTTGTCATGGCTGGAGCTTTTCTCCCCGGGCCTCCGCTGAAAATGGGTATGTATCCAGTCGGATCTTCCCGGTTAACAAATGTAAAATAAAAAAATAAAATAAAAATGAAATAAAATAAATGTCCCTTTAGACATCTTGCTTCTGACACCATGTCACTCGTCCTAACATAGATTTCAAGCAGGCGGGGTATTTCATTAAATACATCAGGATGGATAGCAGCATCATAAAATATAAACAAACTTGTTAAGAGCCAAATCTTACATATTTACATGCTTACATTTCAACAGCTTACTACAAAATGGCAGTCAGACTTGCACATGCTCAGTATTTGTACACATTTATATAGCTTCTTAAAGGTGCATACACACATATTGATCTACAGTTAACTTTACTCCTTTGCTTATCCTATAACAGACTAATCATCAACTTTTACAACTACTTTTTTTGCAAGTATACAGCTATGACTTTTTTTTCTACTTTTACCTGTTTATTCCAGGGTTTTATTTGAGGCAGAAACATGTATTTACTGTCGACTTGATTTTCTTAGCTCCCCCCCCCCCCGGGATCTTGCCTAGTAACTCCCTATCATTTGCTGTACTGACCTCTTCTTTCCTGTTTCAGGGAATAAGCCAGGTATATTCTAGCCCAGACAGCAGCTCTATGGCCCTTTTATCCTCTAGCTGGCTGCTACCATGGGCGACACCCATTCAGTTGGTTCTGTGACTGGACAAATTCCACCTTGCTGCACCATTTTATCCAACTGAGCTTTAACTTTATTCTGCATAGCGATTGGTACTTTTCTTGCTGGCCTGACCACTGGACTGACCTCTAGGTCTAACTTCATAGAATACACATCTTGGAGTTCGAAAATATCGGCATACTCTTGAGAAAATAACTTCAGTAAAATTGGAACTAGGATATGTGCTTAAATGATGAACTTCTTTGGTAAAGAAAAGCATATTCATTCTCAAACTGTCTCTGAGACCCAATAATGACTGCACAGGTCTTCAGAGTACATAGAAAAACAAGCTGTAAGAGTTCCTAGCCAAATAACATGAAAGCACTACAGAGCCTCCGGTCTGAATTTTTTCACAAGTTTCACATTACTAGTGACATTGAGTTGTTCACCAGTTTTCACCTTAGCAAATGTGTCTGCTGACATAACATTACACTTTGAACCAGTGTCGGCTTTGAGGTCAGTGGATTTACCATTGATCTGGACAGTACAAAACATTTCATTCTTTGCCAACACATTTATTTTACCTTTTCACCAACTACTGATACACCATCTACATATGAAGTAGAATTGCAGCTCTCTATATGATCAACTTGCTTTTTCGAGTAACCTTTCATTATAACCGTGTGAGGTTTACTTGATTTGCAAAACTTTTGAAAATGGCTCCATTTTTTACACTTGTGGCATTGCTGACCAAATGCTAAGCATTTTTCTCTTTTATACTCTTGATTGGCACTACAGTTGTGACAGTTAACAATAAAGCTGGATTTGGGTTTTGCTGACTCACTTTTCTTACAATTTTCTGGAAAGCTACGGGTTTTACATGGTGAGCTTGCAGGGGTGGCAGGTGCCATGTGCTTAGGCCTGCTTCTGCTAGCCATGTGTTGCATGCTGTCTACATTTGCTCTGGAGCCTGCTGAAACCATGCTCTTATCACTTGCAAGCATAGTTGTGTGCCTTTCTGTAACTTCATGGGTTTGACAATTCTCAATAGCTTTGCTCAACATTAAATCACTGTCACAAAGCAAAATTGTTCTTACTGCAGCACTATTAATGCCACACATAAGCCTGTCCTTTATTAACTCATCTTTTAAGTCACCAAACCTACATATTTTAGGTTCTTTCTCAGGTTAGTAATATAAGCTGCAAAAGCTTCCCCTGGTTTTTGATCTCTTCTGTAAGACAAATGCCTCTCTAATGTAATATTTGTCTGGGGGTTGCACATTTCCTGAATTTGCATTTCAAACACTCGGGGGTCTTCCCTTGATTCAGTCTGTAGAACGATATGATGTTTTTCACCTTCTCCCTCATATACTGCTGGTGCATACACAAATGAATGCTCTCTTTCAATGGGCTCTGACCCAGCTAAGTTTAGCAAAATGAATGCCCTGTTGCATGCATCTTGGTCAGAATAAGCTGCTTGTATAAAAATATTATACTCTTGCTCAAATATTCTCCAATTTTCTGTAATATTCTAATCAAATATAAGTGGTGATGGCTTCGGAAATCTGTCTGCCATATTAACACATACCAGTGAAGGCTTTTGCAAGTATGCATGAACACACACACACACATACGTATGCCAGAAATTTATGCCAGTATTTGTAACTATAGCACAACATGCCTCTGAATAACTGAACTTTGTGAATTAAGTCTTTTGGGCACAAGAATACTCTTGAAATTACTGTACTGTAAGAAATCACCTCTTAGTGTAAGAAACATTTCAAAATAACTGCACTGTGTGAATAAACTGAGTCCAAGAAGCTCAGAATAAGAAACATTTTGAAGTAACTGCACTTTGCAAATAAACAGTATACAGCAGACTGAAACTTTCCCAAAATGGCTGTACTTTGCTGAATAACTCTTTACAGTGCAGGAAGCACTATGTAATGGCTGCACTTTGTGAATAGAAACAACCAGCACAAGAAACTTTTCGAAATGGCAGTATTTTGACTGCACTTTATGAAATAGTTGCTCTTTCAGACTAAAACAGTCCTTCTTCAGATCAAACAAGACAGACTGATAAATGCAATTTATATTCTTCAACTACCACTCAGTAGCTCATAGTGACTGTACAACCAATAAAAACACACATTCCAACATCTGATCAAACATAAAGAAACCATAAATAACAGACATTGGTGGCTTATTCAGAAGAGAGCCAATCCCTAAAGTGAATCTGCTGCCTGTCCAATCAAAGGTAGAGAATAAAACATGTATTATTCATACTCCAACTACCAATCAGCATCGAAGTGTTGGCTGCTCAACCAATAAAAAATATGTATTCCAACTTCTAGTATTGCATAGAAAAAAGTACTTACATTGGTTGGCAAATTCTATGACCAACCTATCCCTAAAGTTTATTCTGACTAATTATGAAAATATGAGTAATGGTATGTCTGCAGTTTCTGCTTGTGAGGAAAAAATTGCTTTACATAATTTAGTTTCTTCTATTGTACTTCACTACTCTTTGCTTACAGTGTATGTATGACTCGGTTGATACTAATCTCAGGGCTGTGACCATTGACTTTGTTTTGAGGAGTTTTGACTGGCTGCATTTTCAGAACCTCTGAGATTATTTTAAAAATGAGATTTTGAATTCAACTTTAGATAGAGATTTAATTTTTGGTTCCTCTGCAAAAATAGGTTATCAAAACGTGTGATGAAAATTTAGGTTGATACAGGGACTCGCTAAGATTTTCAGCCCTTCTTTTCCAAATTTTCTAAGGGATTCTGTAACCTTTCATCCAGTTTTCGAAAAAACTAAAATAAATTGTCTAAACAAAATACTGGTAATCAGACATTTAAGAAAAAATAACAGGAGAGTTCCAGAAATAATTATGGAAGCCCCCAAAACTAAGGACAGTCCAACTTGCCAGAGTGACTATTTAATGGATGTTGTTTTCCATCCTGGCTGTCCCTTTTCCCTTTCAGAAATTCTGAATCACCACTTTTCTCATTGGCAACAGTTTCAGATAAATAGGAGAGATAATGCCATGGCGGTCGTTAAGCATTAGATCGACGTCACGCCAGTACTCTCAGGTCGCCACGCGCATGACCACTTCCATATCTTCAGTCTATTGCCGCATGGTCCATGCACCGTTCCATCGGAAGAAATAAGCCGCAGTTTGGCGCTTGCTTTTCAGACCGATTTATTAACCTGGACCAATCAGAGTTGGTACAGTTAGTTGCCTAGAACGTTTTGTGGCGTCATTAAACCGGAATCATGTATATGTCAGAAAAAGTTATTAGAACCGTTTCTTGTTACCATACCCGGGTTTGGCTCTGGATGTATTAACCTTGTGTTAGAAAGTGTTAGTTACTGGAGCACGACTTTAAGAACCACTTTGCTACGGTTTATGTTAGACTGTGCTTTGTTAGTGGTTAGATCAAAGGGTTAGGTTGTTTATGAAGTGTTGTGCTTATAAAATGCCGCCGAGGCAAGGACTTGCCAGCTAGGCAAGGAGTTGAGGACAGTTAGCGGTTTAGGTCCTCAGGCCGCAGTCCCAGAGCTGTAGAGCTCCTCAGTGAGTTTTCCAAGCTCTCAGGGCTGAGGTACTGTTGCCGGGACCCTCAGGCCAGGAGGTCTTCTGAGCTGAGTGGGCTTGGCCAGGGTAGGGGGCTTGGCTTTCTTTCTAGTCCTCAGCAGCTTCTTCTTTCCTCCCCTCCTCCTAGAGCCTCTTGAGGTAGCTCAAAACTTCTGTCTTTTTCCTTACAACAGGTCTCTCAGTGGGGAACCCTATGACTAGAGGAAGAAAAGATAAAAATTTCTTGCTTAAAATGGCTCTGATTTTTAATTTCTCTGGGTCTTCATGAGAATGCTGAGTTTGGTCCATTTTCAGAGACTCCCTGAGTTGAGAGGAGTGATTTCTCACTTCAGCTCTTCTGGTATCCCTCTAGGCACTTTGCATGGATATCCTATTATACCCTGGATTTATGTGGAGTTCTCCACTCCTTCAGATTTCACTGAAGACTTCTATTTTTGCTTGAGACCCTGCATTGAATGAGGGTTACTTTGACTCCAGGAGCTTGGTAGAGGATTTTTTCCTTGAGGCTTGCTGAAGCAGCTTTTACTAGCCTGTCCTACCTGCCTGATAAGATTTGTAGAGTAGAAGCCTGAACCTGGGTAAGTTCCCTTTGCCCCTGGATTCCTTGCCCCTGATACCTGTTGCCCCTGCTGTGGTACTATATCTGTTCCCAAAAATACCTATTCCCGAGCTTGTCCTAGGGCAGACCAGAGAGAGTTTCAAAGAATGCTAATGTTTCTATTGTCTGTTGTTAAAACGTTGAATTCTAAGAGGGAAAGAGGCAAGGGTTTCAGGGATGGGGAAGTGACTTGTATACCAGAGGCAATTTTGTCCAATGAGGTATTGGAGATTGTAAATGTCACATGACAAAATAGAAAAATTCCCTTCTTTGGGCTTAGTTGCTATCAAGGTGGATGCTTTGGCGGAAGGCCTAAATGAGTGTTCTTTTTAGTCTTATGTTTCTGGCAGGCGTTTCTTTAGCAGGTGTTTAATTCTTGGTGGGTTTTGATTTAAGACAAGGAGTCTGCGAGGGTGGCTGGTTTTAGTTCTGTAAGCTTCTGAGCATGTGATCAAGATTTTAGCTAAGCATGTTAAGACATGATCTGAAATTTTTTTAGTCTGATGTGTGTTGTTTGGTTCGGCTCGTGGAAGTTTGTTGAAGAAAATGAGGCTATGGCTATGGTTAACAGTCTGCTTTTTTAGATTTTTTGCAGGTACATAGGATGGTTGCTAGAGTTGGAGCTTAAAATTCTCAGCCCATCCTGCTTACAGATTTGTGAGCAGGGGTCTGGTGAGGATTCGGCCCGGGCAGAGCCAGATGTTCTTTTAGGACTGTACCTTAGAGTTCTTCTGTAGGTTCAGTCTCTTTCGACAGGTGGTCCAGAGACTTTCTCTTTGAAACCTGCAGTCTTTTGCCAGTAGATTCTGAGGGGGCAGCTTCTAAAATTGACCAGATCTTTTCTTTTTCAAAGAATGTTGGGATTTACCAAGAAGACATCCTCCTGGTCCTCCACAAAGAGGCACGGCAGGTCATTTTATTTTCATACATTGGCATAGGGCCACAAAGCCAGCCGTTTCCTCAAACAGAAAAGAGGTTACTCCATTCTCAGTTCATTCAGATAGCCATTCAGCCAGACACGCAGATTTACATTTTGATTTTCCTATTCTCAAATCTTCCTTGTCCCAAACCCAATTTTGACGCGTTCAACAATTAGACTTATCTTTTCCTCAACAATATCAGGACATTCCCAAGTTCAAACTGTTTTTAACAACAGCTTTTACCTCTCACTGGAAAAGATCACACTAAGTAACTTAGATGGCACTTCAAGTTCCTATTATGTGCCTATGAGTATTCCTTTTGCTTGAAGTATGGCTTACCCAGCTGAGCCCAGATTCCTCATTATCAGTTTTCTGCATTGCATTTGCCTGAACTTATCTATCCAAGCGGTTCACAGTTCAGCTGTCTGGCTAGCTTACTTCAGGCTACAAGGAATTCAAATCTATCCTTACTTGGACTTAATGGAGATGATCTGGCTCAAGCTAAGGAAGACTACTACATCTTCTGGATGAATAAATATATAGATGCCTAGGTGGCCCTGAGACTGAACACAGTCAAAGAAGTACCTCTCAGTCTATGTGCTTTCTTTCTGTGAGACTGAGTGCAGCAGCCCAGATGGCCTTTTTAACCCGACACACAAAACAGTCTATCACTTCTGTTCATCAACTATATCATACTTCCGTATAAGTGCTTTGACAGCAGTCCAAGCAGCATGCTCATTACATTCAAACTAGGGATGAGGTAACTACATCCACTCCAAAAACCATCAGTGAGGGAAGCTGCAAAATGTATCAGGTGAGCACTGACAACAACTGGACTGCCTTTGGACACTGTCATTCAAATAATACCCTTGCTTCTCAAAACCTTTTTTTGTGGCTCAAACAGGATGGACACAGTGAAACAGGACTCAAGACAAGTGATTTCAAACGATAGACGCTGCCCCATAGATGCCTCTACATGGGCTCAGGATAGAAGTAAAGTGGCCTGTGTGATACAAGACAGTCCAAGCAGTCACTACAGCATAACACACATGAGAGACTAAGTCCAGTTCCACAAATGTGGCTTTCAAGTTAATGTCCAGGCAGGCAGTGCTAGATTTCTGCAGACAACATAACTGTCAGTGTGGTACACATCAACAAAACAGGGGGACTTTCTATCTCCTCTTCATTGCAGGCAAATGATCGGCTTAAGGAATAACCAGTGGCGGGCTAACTCTTCCTGGCAGCAACCAAATCTGAGCTGTTAATTTCTTAGAGCATGTGTGTTCATGGAAATCACATCATGGATCGGTTAAACTGTGGAAACCCAATCTTCAGAACAAACAGAAATCACCAGGAACTCTTGACAGTCCTCTGTTCGGTCCCAGCCCACTAAACCACCAGACCACAAAGTTGCCAACTACCACACAGCTTCTTCACACAGCTGCAAAGAAATGTCGTCTTTCAGTTGAAAGTTTCATGTTTATGCCTTCCACCCTTGGCCTCTTCTTCAAAAGGTGCTAGTAAATGACAAGAAGGTCCAGGGAAAGATTTGATAGGGATGATTTGGCCTCCTAATTAACCCACTACTGGCAGGACTGGTAAGGAAGCCCCTGGATGCTACCTACCTTGCCCTCTCATCTCTTCTACCAGAAGGATCTGCTCTCTGCTCAATGAATCACTATCATCTCTTCATCTAAATTTTGTCATGATTCTGTCTTGAAACACAGCAGGTCTCAACTTCCCAAAACATATGGAAAATAGAAGGAAGAGTTTGATTAAAGGTACAAGAAGTGTCATGAAGGTTTACTTTGAGATTTGGATTTGATTTTGAGGTTTTAGAGTTTGGGGAAAAGGTTGTCAATTTCTCTTCCATTAAGATTCATGCTGCCATTGAGTTATTGGTTTAAGGTTTGTCTTCCACCTTTTTTCCATGCATCTTTGTGATTTCAGCTCACTATGAGGATGACCCAATATAAGACCCTTCCTGCTTTCAAGATCCTTCTTCTAGGGGGGCAAAGAACACTTGCAAATCTCAGATCTCAACCTTTTGTGCCTAGGCAATGGGACTGTTGGAAAACTTACTACATGGAGAGACTGATTTTTGCGCTACTGCTACTGCTACTCATTTGAAGACTGTGTCACCGTTTTCTGTCATTATCTGAGTTGAGCTGATCTGTCTGAGCTAAAACCTTTTGATTCTTTGATGTACTAATCCTTCCCCGTATATCACAGGCATCCTATAGTCCCTTTATGCTTAAGGTGGTTTTTAGTGGCTTTTAAACCAACTACTCATTTGCCTTTACTTTTTATGCAGATCCCAAATAAAGGGGAAAAAGATTTTCAACACTTTAGATGCACACACAGCACATTTTTATATTATTAGATAAGGACTTGTGTTTATTTCAGGCAGTCGTTTGTTTTGTTTCTTTTTGTTTTGCAAGCAGAGATGTGGCAAGCATGTCAAAACAAACTATTTTTTGGTGGGACATTTATTTTGCATTACTCATTGTTATTCCCATTGCATTAATATTACAGCTGGACAGCCTCATTTCTATTGCCACTTCAGCAGCAGCTAAGGTGGCAACTAAGGATATTTTGACCATGCCTACTGAGGCACAGCATGAGTTTTCTGCATTTTTCATCCTTTCTCCTTCCCATTTCTCCATCTAGCTTTAGCAGTACCGTTGGCCAGTATGTCCACAGCTCAGCTCACTTGCCAGCCTCCCTTCCTCTTTCTCCTTCCATCCAATAATTATTACCTCTGCAATAGTAGGAACTGAAAGGATGTGGAACGGTACAGTTTTTGTGTTTTGATGTGCTTCGATTGTGTAGATCCATGAGAGTCACATTTCTCCCTTCCCCTCTCCCTCCAGGGGTGTTTGTGGGTGGTTGTAGGTGAGATGATATATTTATATATTTTTATTTTATTTTATTATATATATATTTTTAGGTATTTTATTTTGGGCCTTGTCTTTTTTAGGGTCTTCTGACATCTGGGGCAAGAAAAGACTGAGATGACGTACATGGTGTCACAGCGTGATGAGTACTCCTACACGACGGCAGTTCACGCCCTGACCGACGCACCGACGCCAGCATATACTCTGGTATTGGGCCGACTGGGACAGCGGACTACCCAATAGTAAGGACTGCAGCAATGTGGATCCTCGAACATCTACATTTATGGTAGGTACAAAACTGTACTTTTCTGAAGATCATTCATTAAGTTTACAGGTAGCAGTGAGAGAAAATCCCATCTTTTCATGGGATAATTCCTTATCCCCCAGACCAGACTCTATTTGTTCCTGTATTTCAACACAAGCTGTCCCAGGGAGTGACAGTACCAGTTTCTCCTTCCTAGGTGGGGAAGAGTTTTTATTCACGGATGGTTTTACTGCAAAAGAAAGAAAAATGCTTGGAGATTAGTTATGGATCTTTCTTTCCTAAACCTGCTTATGATAATGCACAAGTTCAAAATTATGCCATTTCATAGCCTCTTATCTCTTTTTCCTCATTCAAATTTCCTGGTAACATTAAATTTTAAAAATGCTTATCATCACGTCCCTATTCATCCAGACTTCAGGTGTTTCTTAAGGTTTCGTGTGTCTGGATCACATTATCAGTTCTCTGCCTTACCTTTCTGCACCAAGAGTGTTCACAAATTGTCTAGCTCCAGTGACAGCTCACTGCAGGCTACAGGGTACCCACATTTTTCCATATTTAGTTGCCTTGCTTATCTTTGACAAATCTTTTTCAAAGTATCAGGAATCTCTTACTTTGTAAAAAGCTGAAAGAAAAACCCAGCCAAGCTAGAGTTTTCACTGTGTAATGCATTAAACCTCCTGTAATGGGGGCCCATGGGATATATGCAAATAAACTGTTAAGGATATTAAGTATTTCTAAATGACAACGACTATTTACTTTTTAAGTCTGTATGTTAAGGCTGCATTCAGGCCAGTAAAGCTAAACCCCACTAGCTGTGGACATGCATGCTTTGGCATTTTTTATCGATCTCATCAGCATAGCATAAGTGAATAGTTTGGTAAGGCATCTCTTACACAAGCTTGGACTACAAGAGAACCCACAAAAGTCATTTTGACTTCTTTACACAGAATTGTGGTCGTGTGGTGTCAGCTAAACATCTCAGTTCAAAGAGGTTTTCTTCCACTGGAAAAAAATAGCTCTGAATCTAGACCCATTTCTAAGGGTTTCCACTCAAACTTCATTCACTGTGAGGGGATTACATTAGGATTTTGGGTTTCCTGGCATCTGTGATTCTCATGATACCCCTGGCAAGACTCTATGTGAAAAAGATGCACTTCTCCCTCCTTGCTCTAAAGCAGCCATTTACCACAAACACCTCACACTTTGCTTGGGGAGCAGTTTTAGGAAGGATAAAAGTGCAAGATGTGCGGGATTCCAAGGACAGATGGCAAACACACACACACACACACACATATATATATATATATATATATACACACACACACACACACACACACACACACACACACACACACACACACACACACACACACACACACACACACAGTGGATATAAAAAGTGGTGTACATACCCCTGTTAAAATGCTATGTTTTTGTGATATAAAAAAAGAGACTACAATAAATAATTTCAAAACTTTTCCCACCATTAATGTGACCTAGAAACCTGTACAATTCAATTGAAAAACAAACAAATCTGTTAGGGGAAAAATATAAAAAATAAAAGCTGTACAATAAGCTGGTTGCATAAGTGTGCACACCCTTAAACTAATAGTTTGTTGAAGCACCTTTTGATTTAATTACAGCATTCAGCCTTCTTGGGTAGGAGTCTATCAGCATGGCATATCTTGACTTGGCAATATTTGTCCACTCTTCCTTGCAAAAGCGCTCCAAATCTGTCAGATTGTGAGGTCATCTCTTGTGCACAGCCCTCTTCAGGTCACCCCACAGATTTTCTATCAGATTTAGGTCTGGGCTCTGGCTGGGCCATTCCAAAACTTTAATTTTTTTCTGGTGAAGCCAGAAGAAGGTTTTGGGCCAAAAGTGACTGGTGTTTGGAACTGTTCATAATTGCTTCCACCTTGACTAAAACCTCAGTTCCAGCTGAAGAAAAGCAACCCCAAGGCATAATACCACCATCACCATGCTTCACCGTGGGGGTGGTGTTCTTTTGGTGATGCGAACTGTTGTTTTTGCATTAAACGTACCTTTTACGAAAATCGTCCCAACCAATACAATAGACTCCAAAATGTGATACAAACAGTGGCAGTTATAGTAGCAGTTCAAACACAATTTAATAAAGCGCTTTTCGTTCAGTTCATAACTTGAACTTCATCAGATAAAAACAGCAGTCATCTGTGAATTTAAATAAACCTCCCCAATAAGTCATATGACAATATGTAAGCACTCTAAAACCATCCTCTTCCTATGTGTAAACACTTAATACTTGAAAAGTTGTTTATAAAAAATCATTATAAAAGATGCATAATTATTAAAAATGCATAATGCAAAAGAAACATTTACATGCAAAAAAAATCTTGATGACAATTTACCTTTCTAGGTTTTTTAACTTAAGAAGGCAATAGATTGAACAAAAATCATTCAGTCTGGGATAATTGTAAGCGTTTAAACATATTTGCCACAATAATTCTAATTGTTCTAATCTAAGTGTGCTAGGTCCACCTCTTGGATTTACCAGTAACTGATCAATAACATGAAACTTAAAGAAATTATTTTGATTAGATATAATGTGTTTGGCAAGTGCATTTTCTATTTTGCCTCATCTTATATTGTACAAATGTTTGTAGACTCTTTCTTTAAACTTTCGTTCAGTTTTACCAACTTAGTAAGAGGTGCATACCTGGCACCTTGCTAAGTATACCAGCATTTTAGAGGTGCAGTAACATTTTTTGTTACAGTTGAATGTTATGTCATTCACGTTAAATGTTTTACCTACATCCATGTGTTTGCAATAGGTACATGCCTCACACCTGTACATTCTTGGATGCCTTAAAGTGACACTAATCTTCCTTTCAAGTAATTATTTTAAGTTCCTACCCTTTCTAAAAATAAACTTAGGGTAATTGCCAATCCCCTATCCGTTATTGTCTTGTTCTCTGTCAGAAGTTGCCAAATTTTTAATACTATTTGTTTCAAATCTTTGGCATTCAAGCTAAAAGTCATGATGAGTCCCATACTGGGATTATTCTCACTTGGGTTGTTTGTGTCTGAATATGGGCAATAAGGTAAAGGTAGGCAATCGTAAGTAGTAATAGCAGTCTGTCCTTTGTTCAAAATTGGCTTATAAAACCCATTGGCTCTCTTAGTTTTCACCTCTTCTGTCAGTTCATACAATAAAATAACTGGATAGTCCCTCCTCAAAAACATTTGTCTCAACTTATCACATTTTAAAATAAAATCAAGTGCCACCATCCTTGCCGCTCTTACAAGTTGGCCCTTAACTACTGAACATTTCTGATGGTAAGGGTGTGTACTTGAGAAGTGTAGAAAAGCATTCAAATAGGTTTTCTTCCTATAAATATTGCAGTGTACCTGCCCTCTTCCCTGTGCTTTATAAGGTCCACATCCAAATATGAAATTGCGTTATTGTGGTAACTAAATGTAAATCGCAAATAATCTGTGGTACTATTAAAATATTGGACCATCTCCAGAGCTGTCTTGTTGTCACCTCTAATTATAATGAATATGTCATCCAAAAAAATGAGTGAAAAAATAAATTTTATTATTAATTTCATTGTTCTTAAACACATATTCCCTCTCCCAGTATGCCATAACCAAATTTGTGAAAATGGCCCCACAAGGTGAATGTCACTCCTACTGTTTGTAGATAAAATTCTCGGTTGAATGTGATTAAATTATTAGTTAATATAATGTCTAATAACTCTCCTACTAAGACAATATCAGAAGGGGGTGCACCTTTCTGCCTCAGTAGATCGGAGACCCACTCTATACCCTGAATACGTGATATAGACATATAAAGGTCCTTCACATCCACGGTTAGGAAATTGTATTCATTATTATATTCAAGTGTGTTAATGCTAGTTAAAAAGACCAAGAGTGTTTAAAAATCTGTTGTTCAGAAGTGACATATTTTTTCAGGATGGTATCAACCACCTTGGCACTAGCATATGTTATTGAATTCCTACCGTCAACTATAGGTCGTAGGGGGGGGGGGGGATTTTGTAAGTCTTTATGGATCTTTGGGACTCTGAATATAACTGGTGATGTTAAGTTGTCAATCTCGCCTTCATTCTTGCTGGATGGGTTCGGAGCCGATCCTCGGCTCTGACTCGGCCAATACTAAAGTTCGAGAGCTATTTTTACCGGCTCGAGGCTCCCCTATATCCCACAATGCTAGGCGGTAAATACCCAGATCTCGTTTGCCGCTTTAGCTGCGAGGTGCTTGTTTCTACTGGCTCTGTAGGTTAGTGACCTTTTATAGTTGTCAAACTCTAAAATCCCCTTATTTTTCTTTAGGATGGTTTCTCAAAATAGTCTTTTAGTTATCTATCCCTAGTTTCATTCGGGTTCCCCTAATTGTTTTTCCCGTTTATCCCCTGTTAATTTCCTTAGGCCTTCGGGCCCTCCTCTCTTCTTTCCCTTAGTCATACTTTATTGTGTGAGTGATTGGCTTAGTTTTCCCCTTTCTTTAAAGGTGTGTGTGTCTGTGTTTTACAGCCACTTTAGGATGTCTAAAGACACCAAGGTCTCAGGCTTCAAGAAGTGTGACTCGTGCTGTCAGAAAATGTCTCTGACAGATGGTCACACTTCTTGTGTATATTGCCTGGGACCTTTGCACCTGCAGGACTCTTGTTCTGTCTGCCACGCTTTCAGTCCAAGAGTCCTGCAGGAATGCAAAAACAAACTGATACTTCGAGGCTTATTAAAGCCTGAAGGCTCCCTGACCCATACCGCGTCAGGAAAACCTTCTAAGCCTTCCAAGGCGTCGGCTCCAGCTTCGGAGCCATCCGCTGGTGGCTCTAAGGCTGCTTCGACATCGACTCTGTCTGGAGCAGATGTTTTGAAGATTCAAACTGTTACCTCGGCTCCAGCTGGAGCTGAGAGGTCCGAGACTCAGACGGCTTCGATAGTTTTGTCGGAGCCATCTACTAGGAAGAGGTCGAGATCCCCATCCATTGGCTCTATCCACTCGGCCCCGGGATCTCCACTTTTATCAGAGAGGAGCCATAGGTCCCACTCCTCTCGGTCCTCCAGGCTGTCCGACCACGACTTAGAGAGGGTGGTGAGCAGACTTCTCAAGTCCCAGGCACTGGCCCAAATACTGCATAGCCCTACTCAATGGTCAGTGGCTATACCCATCCCTTTCTCAGTTCCTCCTCTGATTCCCATGAGTTTGGAGCCAGAGCTTCTGGGAGCCATGACTGTCGGTGTGTCGGAGCCAATACTTCCACTTTTGGCTCCGTCGTCGACTCTGATCTCCTCCTTGGAGGGATCTGGGCGCCAGGCTTCCCTCGTCGGCTCCGAGGGGGCGAGTGGCATCGGACCCTTGTCCGAGCCCGTTCTCCCTCTCGGAACTTTGGCGCTGGTGAGCTCGGCCCCGAAATCGGCCTTGGAGCCATCCCTTTTGGTGCCGGGAGGAGTCCTCATCTCTTCAGAGCAAGGATCTTCGACCCCGCCTGTTCAGGGCGCCTTCGAGGTCATGAGGAGCATGCTAGACCTGGTGTCTGCTCCACAGTCAGCTCCCTCAGCTCCTCCCTCTACAGTGCCTGCGATGGTCTCTACCCACCCTCTCATTCCAGACCATAGAAAGCCAACGTCTCAAGTTTCCCCACTGGGAATATCCTCCTCTTCTGAGGCTTCTCCTGATCCTTCAGGGGAACCCCCTCGGAAGAAACAATGCAAGAGGAAGCATATTGACTCCCCCCGAGTCTATCACCTTGGATACTGACTTGGATGAGTCTGAAGGGTCCCCACGGTCCTCCTCTGAGGATGTATCCTTTTCAGACATCCTTGAGATCCTTAGACAGAGGGGGGACTGGTCCACCCTTAACCCTTCAGAGGACGAGTTGGTCTACCTTGAGGCTTTTGGCTCTCGCCCTTCCACCTCCTGGGTATCTCCTCCCTTTGACCCCCTCATGGAAGTGGTGGCAAGGAAGGCGTGGACAGCCCCTGATACGGTGGAACCCACCCCACGAAGGCCGTCCAAGTTTATTACAGCTCCTAAGGACAAAGAATTCTTATCCAAGGGCATCTCTGTTTATGCTATGGTGGTGGCCGCAGCCACTAAGAAGGAATTAGCCGATCCTTCGGCACCTATCCATCCTCCTAATAAGGAATCTAGGACTATAGATAGGTACGGTAAGCAGATGTTCTCCTCAGCGACCTTTGCTATGCATTCGCTGAACTACTGGTGTCACTTCACCCGTCTTCAGAGAGATATGCTCAAGGAAATGGGTGATGCTTTGCAGGATCCAACAACTGAGGGGTTTCGAGACAAAATGAACTCCCAGTTAGCAACCCTGAATTCAGTCATCAGCTCCTCCATGCGGCTTATTTCCTATGCGGCCAATGGGGCAAGTAGGGCCGCTGGCACAGGTGTAGCTTTGCGACGTCACGCCTGGATGCGGCTTTGTAACTTTGCGGACCCTTTCAAGGCGTCCTTCCCCAATTCCCCTTTTGATGGTTCAGCGCTGTATGGACCTCAGGTGAAGGACACATTGACTAGGTACGAACAGGATGGCAAGACTCTCTCTGCCATGGGAGTCTGGTTTTCTACCCCTTCTAGACCATATCCCAAGGGTCAGAAGGGGGGGGGGATGTGGTTCTGCAAATCACAGGAAGTCTCGCCTGATGCACGGAGTTAGTTCCCCTCTAGAGGCAGAGGGGGGAACAGCAATAGACGCCGCCCTAGGGGCAGGGGGGGTCCGCAAAAACAAGGTAGCAGAGAGACTCTCTCTGACAAACCTTTTCAGCATCCCTGAGGAGCTGCCCGACTGTCCACCTTCGGAGGCAGTCGGGGGAAGATTATCACTGTATCCAGAAGCCTGGCTTTCTCTCACTCAAGACAAATGGGTACAGTCGATTATATCCGAGGGTTACAAAATTCCCTTTGTCCACATCCCATCTCAACCAAAAGGGCCCATTCCAGACGTTCCACCCGGTCTAAGGGAACAAGCAGCACTAGAAATATCAAAGCTGCTGTCAAAAAGAGTTATCCAGCCAGTCCCGGCAGACCAGCAAGGATCCAGAATCTACTCCAAATTATTTTTGGTTCCAAAAAAGACAGGGGACTGGAGACCGATATTGGATCTCAGCAGACTAAACAAGTCTGTAAACAAAACAAAATTCCGGATGGTCACGCTTCAGTCCATTCTACCCTTCTGGGTCAGGATAATTGGATGTGCTCAATAGACTTTCAGGATGCATACTATCATATCAAGATGCACAGATGCTCCAGAAGGTTCCTCCGTTTCCGGCTGGGAGCCATTCACTATCAGTTCAGAGCCCTGCCCTTTGGTCTCACTACAGCCCCCTGAGTGTTCACCAAATGCATGGCAGTGGTCATGGCTCATCTGAGACGACAAGGATTCCAGGTGATTCCATATTTAGATGACTGGCTCCTTACTGCTACCACCAGGCATCAACTTCTCATATCCAGAGACTACACCATTCATACTTGTCAAGCTCTAGGCATTTCCGTAAATTTCAAAAAATCTGCCTTGTTGCCTTGTCAGTCTATTACCTTTATAGGCGCCACCTTAGACACAATTCATCTTTCCGCGAAGCTAACAGAGCAAAGAGTAACAGATATCCGCAAACATGTTCACATTCTTCTTCAGTGTGACAGGATCAAAGCCAGGTTTGTCTTGAAGGTTTTAGGTCTCATGGCAGCTGCCATTACACTTCTTCCGCTAGCCCGCTTTCACATGCAGATCCTCCAGTGGATGCTGTTTTCTCAGTGGTCCTTCCAACAGCTCCCAATGTCTCACAGTATTCTGCTGACCCAGTCATGCAAGAAGCATCTATCTTGGTGGATGATCACCCCTCAAGTTCTTCAGGGCAGATCCTTCGACCCCCCCAGTTGCCACGGTGACAACGGACGCCTCCCTGATCGGGTGGGGGGGGGCATTGTCAGGGCAGGACGGTCCAGGGCACATGGCAACCTTTCAAAAGCCATTTGCACATAAATGTCCTGGAGATGAGAGCATTACTTTTAGCATTGCAAGCCCTTCAGCACTCTCTTCCCACCGGGACTATTGCAATTCAGACAGACAATATGTCTGTAGTATGGTACATCAACAAACAGGGCGGAACCAAGTCTTATCCCTTATGTCGAGAGGCACTCAGACTTTGGAAGTGGGCGATCTCATCTCAGCGGTTTCTGATAGCAACGCACATCCTCGGGAAGTCCAACGTGATAGCGGACAAGTTGAGCAGGGCCATACTCATGCCACACGAGTGGTCTCTCAAACAGTCAGTGCTGGAAGAAATTTTTCCGAGATGAGGCCAACCTTGCTGCGATCTTTTTCCTACTCCCCAAAACAGCAAGTGTCAAGATTTCTTCACCCTCTTTCCCCTACCAGGTCAACCCACCATGGACGCTCTAGTCCACGATTGGCCCCAGGGACTTCTGTATGCCTTTCCCCCCTTTCCACTGATCTCTCAAGTAATTCATAAAGCTACCACATTGAGAGTCGACATGATCCTCATTGCCCCTTACTGGCCTCGTCAGATATGGTTTCCATTCCTTCACCGGTTTCTGTTGGAGCAGCCTTGGCATCTGGATCCAGTGCCAGATCTTTTGACCCATCAATCGGGTCAGCTGCACCACTCCCTCCTATCTCTCAACCTCACAGCTTGGTTGCTCCACTTCCTACCCTAGCCAGGCTTCCTTAATTTCCCATTTGGTCCGTAACATCCTTATAGCCTCCCACAAGTCTTCTACAAGAAGGATTTACAATAGCAAGTGGAAACGTTTTTCCTTCTGGGCAGCAACTAATAACATAGACCCCTTCACTGCACCTATCCAGTCTATACTAGACTTCCTGGCAGAACTTTTTCACTCAGGTTCTTCTTCGTCTACTATTAGAGTACAATTGGCGGCTATATCTAATTTCCATGTAGGCTTTTCAGACTCCAGCATCATGTCCCATAAACTTTGCAAAGCCTTTCTAAAAGGTATCTTTTTGCTCAAGCCCCCAATTAGAGACCCCCCACCTCAGTGGGACTTAAATTTGGTTCTAGCCTCCTTGATTCTCCCCCCCTTCAAACCGGCCGCTTCCTGCTCTCTGAAATTGCTTTCATGGAAAACCCTTTTTCTAGTAGCCATAACATCAGCTAGATGGGTATTTGAACTTCATGCTCTTTGCAGTCATCCTCCATACTTAGTTTTCCACAAAGACAGGGTGTCCCTTCGGACCAACCCTTCCTTTTTACCCAAGGTTTCTCCTGAGGCGAATCTGAATCAGACAATCGACCTTCCAGTTTTCTTCCCTAATTATTCCAACAAGGCAGAACAAAAGTTACATTTCCTAGATGTTCATCGCCAGCTTCGTTATTATTTGGATAGGACTAAACAGTTTAGGAAGTTTAACCAACTATTCCTATCTTATGCGGAAGGGAAGATGGGCCTTCCAGTTTCCAAAGTGTCCCTTTCGAGATGGATGGCCTCTGTAATTTCCTTCATTTATGAACTCAGACACCAAAAGCTACCATCATGACCTAGAGCTCATTCAACCAGGGTGTTAGCTATGTCAGTAGCCTTTCAAGACAGACTGCCCATAGATTCCATCTGTCAAGCAGCTACATGGGCTTCTCCTCATACCTTTATCTCACATTATAAATTGGATATGGCCTCCAGAAACCGGGCTAACTTTGGTTCCACCGTCCTCAAGAGTCTGTTCCGATGAGCCACCCAGGATAAGGGTGCTAGGGACGCGGTCCCATCCAGCAAGAATGAAGGCGAGATTGACAACTTAACATTGAGAAGTTATGTACCTACCATAACGTTCCATATTAGTTGTCTTCTTCTTGCCTTCTTTCTTGCGTCCCACCCTCCATCCCCCTAGCCTGGACAGACCGAGAGGATCCTTGGGATCTTTTATCTTCCACAGCGTCAACCACCTCTATTGCCCCTGATTGATAGTTCTACAGGTAGTTTATATAGAGGTGGATTTCATTTTTCTCTGTCTCTAGGAGACCAGCACTGCTATACTTTTAGCTATCAAACAAGATCTGGGTATTTACCGCTTAGAATTGTGGGATATAGGGGAGCCTCGAGCCAGTAAAAATAGCTCTCGAGCTTTAGTATTGGCCGAGTCTGAGCCGAGGATCGGCTCCAAACCCATCCACCAAGAAAGAAGGTGAGAAGAAGACAACTAACATGGAACATTATGGTAGGTACATAACTTCTCATTAAAGGTGCTGGCATAACCAAGTAGCTGTAAAGTTTGACATCTATTCTTGCCTCTATAAATAGATCGTTAATATATGTCCTTATGCATTGAAACACTACATTCATTTCATTAGCTGACACTTGTTGATAAGTGTCAGTTTCCAAAATTTGTTGTATCCTACTTTCATAATCGTCCACATCCATAAAGACCAATCCCCCACCCTTGTCTGGTTTCATCACTCTCACCCTAGGTGACCTTAGGTGATTCAAAGCTTCCCATTCTCTAGGTTTCAAATTTTCCATTAGTTTACTCCTATTACATTTATTATTGATAAACACGAAAATCTAGTTCACATATTTTTTCGAATGTAGAAAGCAATGGGTGTAAGGTTGACTTGAACAGACTAGCAACTCTAAGTTCTTGCTACATGGACATGTTGCTAACTAATGTTACAGATAAATTCAATTTACGAATAAATAATTTAAAGTCAACAATCTGTCTAGCCAAGTCCATCCTCCTAGCTGGTACAAAAGTCAAATCTTTAGCTCCTGTATAAGCTCCAATGTTACAGCAAAAGAAGAAAAGTTATAAATATTAAAGTCACCTTGGCTGTTTTTCAAGATGTCCGTTTGGTCATTTACGGACATAACATTCATTACCTCCGTCGCTTGTTGGTTCTGCACCCATTGGGCCTGTTCTGCTGAACTTGCTGGTGAAAATCTTGATTTACAGGTCCAATAGTAGATAGATTCGCACTGTTTGGCTCAGTGGCAGTAACCTGTCTGTTAGTATGGCAGTTTTATCTACTGGATTGAGGAACTCTATTATTAATATATACCTGTTGCCTTCTCGTACTCTGAAAGTTTAAGTCAGTTTGGTTACATATCCTCTCACTCCGTCATACCTCCAAATTTAAAATTTAAACATCTTCTATTGTTTCACCCACAGGAGTGGTCTCCATTACCTTGACTTCTCCCATTGGTCCTTGTCTAGACTGGGGCACATTTGCTGCTCCAGTGGATTTCCACATCCGTGATGATGGAGGGTGTGGATAGGCAGTTCTGTTTGCATATTCTAAGTGGTCTCTTTCAAGTTTTTTTAATCTTAGTAGCCTTTAATTTTATTAAGTGTTGGTCAGTGCTTTCAAACACTCTGGTATAGTCATATTTGTAGCGATGGAAATCAGCATACGTTTTAATAGCTTCATCCAGAGCTACAACTTCGTTGGCTGTGTTCTCTGTCATCAGACTATAGTGTTTAACCATCAGTTCAATTAAGTCTAGCCCTTTATTATTAAAAAACTTGAAAAGGTCTTGGTGGAATACAGAATTGGGTTCAAGACCCGTAGGAGATTGCCAAGAGCTTAACCCTTTAGGGACTAGTTGTTGTTTTAAACATTCCCTAAAGTATGCTACTTCCAATTGAAGTTTTTTGTGTTTTAACAGTTTATGATCAAACAACTTTAAATTATCCATAATACCATTACCTTTGGTTAAGTGTCCCAAGCTGGAATTATTCATTAGTTTGTTGAACCTTAATGGAAGATACAACCAGTCTTTCAATTGTGGGACCCCAATAAACCTTGAGGGTGTTGGCAAAGGATGATTAGAGTTTGTCCTGGGATTTGTACAATATTATGATTCAATTCTCTGCTGAAATCCTCATTGTTCCGTCCCAGCTTGGTTATTTCATGCTCAGTCCTATCCACAATGGGTTGCGTCCCAATGACAGAAGTTGTAACAGGGAGTACATTATTCACCAGAAGTGTAGATACATAAATGCTGGTTGTAGCATTAGGGTTATGACTCACGTTGTTGATATTACTTTCAAACCTCCTAGACAAATCCTCCACTCATTGTGACAGGGCTTCCACTAGTGCTGTAAGGTTACCAATAACGTCAATTCCATTAGTATTTTGTATGAATAAAGTCTGAGAATTGTCAGAACCTTCTGCCACCATTGTTTGAAATGGCACACGAACTACAAAAACAGTCCAAACCAATAATACAGTAGACTCCAAAATGTGAAAAAAAAACGATGGCAGTCACGGTATCAGTTCAAACACAATTTAATAAAGCGCTTTACATTCAGTTCGTAACTTGAACTTCATCAGATAAAAAAACAACAGTCATCTGTGAATTTAAATAAACCTCCCCAGTAAGTCATATGACAATACGTAAGCACTCTAAAACCATCCTGTTCCTATGTGTATACACTTAATATTAGAAAAGTTGTTTATATAAAAAGCATTATAAAAGATGCATAATTATTAAAAATGCATAATGTGTACTTTTTGGAATTGTGGCCAAAAAGTTCAACCTTAGTCTCATCAGACCATAACACATTTTCCTGCATGCTTTTGGGAGACTTGATGTATTGTTCTGCAAATTTTAGCCAGGCTGGATGTTTTTCTGGAAGAAAAGGCTTCCATCTTACAACCCTACCCCATAGTCCAGACATATGAAGAATATGGGAGATTGTTGTCACATGTAGTACACAACCAGTACTTGCCGGAAATGCATGCAGATCCTTCAGTGTTGCTGTAGGTCTCTTGAAGCCTCCCTGACCAGTTTTTGTCTCGTCTTTTCATCAATTTTGTAGGGACGTCCAGTTGTTTGCAACATCACTGTTGTCCCATATTTTCTCCACTTTTTGATGACTGTCTTCACTGTGTTCCATGGTATATCCAAAGCTGTAGAACTTTTTTTGTACCCTTTTCCTGGCTGAAACCTTTCAACAATGAGATCCCTTTGATGCTTTGTAAGCTATCTGTGAACCATGGCTTTTGCTGTAGCAGGCAAGTGAGTAAATGTCAGGAAAATCCTACTAGAAAAGCTGAACTTTATTTGGGGTTAATCAGAGTCTCTTTAATTGATGGCAGGTGTGTACCCAAGAAGACTGAATGCTGTAATTAAATTAAAAGGTTGTTCAACAAAGTATTGGTTTAAGGGTGTGCACACTTATGCAACCAGCTTATTGTATGTTTTTTATTTTTTATATTTTTACGCTAACGGATTTGTTTATTTTTCAATTGAATTGTACAGGTTATAGGTCACATTAAAGGTGGGAAACATTTTGAAATGATTTATCGTGGTCTCATTTTTTTATATCACAAAAACCTGGCATTTTAACAGGGGTGTGTACACTTTTTATAACCACTGTGTGTATATAAAAGAGTTGCTTGCCCAGATCAATGTACTCAACTCTGTGAATCATCTTTGGACCACTTGAAGCTATTTCTAACAATAACCACAGTTCTGTGGTACATCAACAAGCAAAGGGAAACCAGACCACACTCTTTGCAGACTAGCCATATTTGCTTGGGATGTAGCTTCAAAACACAATCTCATTCTACAGTCATCCTGAATCCTGTCAGAGCAAAATTGTGTGGTAGACAAGCTGAGCAGGACAAGGGCAGACCCTCACAAATGGAAAATAGATAAGGGGATCTTCCAAGATTTGATCCATCTGTAGGAAATTCCTCAAGTAAACCTATTTGCCTCTTGTCTGAGCAATCAGGTAGCAAGATTCTGCTCCAGGATTCCATGCAAGAAGGCCTGGAAGACAGATGTCTTTTTCCTTTCCTTGGACAGTAATGCTCCTGTATGCTCGTCTACCTTTCCACCGATATCCAGAGTGGCTTTTCCTTCTTTTGGGAATGGCCAGGGGCTATTACCACAAGCTTCCTTACAGAAAGGGTCTACCCACACAAGGTCAAGGGTGTTTGATACACCCTGACCACAATCTACTTCAGTTGATTGCCTGGATGATAGGGTCTTAATTCCCTTTAGGCACCTGCTTACTGATGATGTGCAGCAGGTACTTATGGAGGCAGGAAAAGCTGTTACTAAAAAATCATATAGTAACAAATTGAAAATGTTTTTGTAGTTGGGCATCACATAACCAGCAGTAATTCATGCTAGTTGTTATTTGGTTTTACAATGTTTATGTAAGTTGTTATCCTATGGCCTGCCTTACTCCTCCATCAAGGTTCATTTATCAGACATTTCAGCATGTCTGATGATGGATTCTCCTCTTTCAATGCATTCTCATGTCAAAATATTTTTGTAAGGGGTTTTGCATAAGAGGCCTCCAAGAAAACTGTTTGCCTCTCCTTTGGATCTTAAGATTGTGTTAGAAAAGCTAACACTTCCTCCATTTTAGCCAGTTAATCTGGCTGACTTGATGTTCTTAACATGGAAATCTGTATTACTGATTTCTCTGACCTCTGCAAGAAGAGTATTTGAGTTGCAAGCTCTTATGGTGGGTCATGTCTATCTAATTTTCCACGGACAATGTTTCTTTGAGAACTAATCCTTCTTTTACACCTAAAGTGTTATCTGAGATTACTTTAAGCTAAACTATCAATCTCCCCATTTCCTTTCCTGAACCTAAAAATGAGTTAGAAAAGATACTCCGTACTATGTCCACAGACAACTTAAGTATTATCTTGACAGAACTAAATCTTTCCGATCTTTGGATCACTTATTCATTTCTTGTGAAGATCAGCGGGGATAACCTGTGTCAAAACAGCCTATTTCTAAATGGTTGTATCAGGCTCTTTCCCCTTTTTGTTATACTCAACATAGCAATACCATTCCAGGCAGGTCAAGGTCCACTCTACCAGGGTCTTAGTTTAGTCTATAGCTTTTTGGAAAGTTATGGATTCTAGAAATATTCTAGAAGCAGTTACTTCATCCTGTTTACATATGTTTATAAGGCATTACAATTTTGATTCTTTTTCTAGGTCTAGATCAGGCTTGGCACACAAACCTGTTTTTTTCGTCAGCTGAGCTCAAGCTGACCAATGGTTTGGGAGCATGTTAAGTGTCCTTAAGTTTTGGAAGCTGTTCGTCTGTTATAACCGTACAGGATATAACTAAGACTTCTGCAGCATGGATCATTCGGGCATCTACTGTTATAGTAAGTTTGCTTGCGCAACTGTCCTCTATGTGGATCAACTTCTAATACTCAAATGGCCAAATCATCGAATTTCATTTTCATGAGAAGAAAATCTTGAAAACAAAATACCCAAATGGCGAATTTTCCCAGGGCAAGTAAACACTTGCCCAACATGCCCTCTTCTACACTGTTGTGCGATCATAGAGTTGGTGTATATATAGTTAGGGGGGGTGTGGGGGGAAGTGGATGACATGATGATATATAGAAGAGGCTGGGCATCCTATGTATCCAAGAGAAAAGATGGAAGGGCAGTGTAGCAAAGCCACTTGGCTTGGTATCCAGACACTACTACTCAGGAGGGGGACAGGCTAGAAATGATGTAGGAATTGTGGTGAGAGAGAGGCTTCAGAAGGCAGTGAGGGATATCATCAGAATTAATGACAGACTCATGGCAATCAGACTCCAGAGTAATGATAGGGCAGTATTCATAATCTCAGCCTATGCCCCACAGCAGGGTTGTGATAATGAGGAAAAGAGTGCATTCAGATAGCAGTTACAGGACCTACTAGATAAAGCAGGACAACATGAATTGGTGTTGATCATGGGTGACTTGAATGCACATATCAGGACAGACAGAACAAGGTATGAGGACTGCCTGGGTCCACATGGGTGGGGTAACAGGAATAAAGAAGGAGAAACCATTCTAGACTTCTGTCTGGCAGGTCTTTATCAGAACACTGAAAGTTCATACTTTTGAAAGTTCTTGCATCGATCCCTATTCAGCGAACGCTGAAAATAGCAAAACGACAGATAACCAAATTTTTTTCCTAGGGAAATAATTTGGTTGTCCGTTTCTGTCGTTTCGCTATTTTCAGCACTATGGTGGAAAGTTACGGGTCGGGTTCAGGTAAGTGTGCGATTCAGCATGGGTTAAGTGAGTTATGGTTAGGGCGCGAGGGAGGTATGTGTGCGATTGTGTGGATGTGAGGGTTAGGGCGGCTTAGGTGAGTTAGGGTTAGGGCACGGGTGAGGTGAGTGTGC
The DNA here is from genome assembly GCF_019279795.1 of Protopterus annectens. Taxonomy (NCBI): domain Eukaryota; kingdom Metazoa; phylum Chordata; order Ceratodontiformes; family Protopteridae; genus Protopterus; species Protopterus annectens. Next base: position 504,030,823 of record NC_056747.1, on the reverse strand, counting down.
GATAGTGACGGACCTTAGGGTTAGGGTTTGGGTTGTACAATTTAGTGTAGGGTTAGCTGTAAGATTTTGGGTGCATGTGAGTGGATTGCTGTTTGTTTGGTGTGCTTGTGTTGTGTGTATGTGTTTTGGAACAGCAATTTCTTTCCCTAGGAAAAAATTTGCTGTTCTGAATGTTCAATGTTGTCAACATTCACCGATTAGGGGTCGATGTAAGAACATTCGAAAATGTGAACTTTCGGTTTTCTGATATAGACCCCTGTCTGGCAAATGGCTTAATATTAGCCAACACATGGTTCCAAAAGAGAGACAGTCACAAGATCAGATACAAGATTAACTAACATGCAACTCAAGTAAACTTCCTCCTAGTAAGGAAAAGGCACTGGGGTAGAATCCATGATTGTAAAGTTATCCCAGTGAAACAGTCAGCCCACAGCATAAACCACTACTTGCCACAATCAGCTGCAAGCAGTGGTCAGAGAAGGCTCTAAGGTCAACAGAGACCAGGCTGAAGACCTAGAAATTGACTGGAGAGAATGTACAGCAGTTCAAGGAGTTACTCAGGGCTCTAGCACCCCAAGATGAGGAGGAAATAGGTTTAGTTGAACAAGAATGGGAGTGATTAAGAACATCATGTGTCAGGACTACAGTAAAGATTTGTGGTTGAGCCATGTATGGAAATAAAGTATATAAAGAAAGCTGGTGGTAGAATGCAGAAGTCAAGTCATCAAAAGAAAGAAGGAGTGCAGGAAGAAGTGGGAGATAGAAAGTACTGACCAAACTAGGAAGGACTACTGGTTGGCTAGCAAAGAAGCTAAGAAAGAAGTTGCAATAGCAAAGAACAGGGCACTGGAGGTACTCTACTAACTTCTGGAAAGTGACCCAGTAAGGGGCCCAAAGAAACTACATCAGGTTGCAAGGCAAAGACAGAAAGATGAAGATAGTCAAACACCATTCATAAGGGATGCCAGCAACAACCTGCTCACCAGTCCACAGGACATCAAAGGCAGATGGCAGGAGTATTTCCCGCAGCTTCTGAATGAAGAAAACCCCAATGAAGTTGTACTGCCCCAGAAACAGCCTACAATGAGAGAAGAAGAGGAGCCCACCCTAGAAGAAGTAAGAACAGCACTAAGGAAAATGAAGTCAGGGAAAGCAGCAGGCTCAGATGAGGTTACAGCAGATATGATAAAGATGCTGGGTGAGATAGGGGAGAAATGTCTCCTGAGGGTACTTGTAGCAGTGTGGAGAGAAATGTGTATCCCAGATGACTGGAGAATAAGCATACTCATGCCATTGTACAATAACAAAGGGGACATCCAACCCCTATCACATTGCATGAAAGTTCTGGAGAAGGTGAGTGATAAACGGAGAGTAGGAGAACATAAGATGGGAGATGAGCAGTTCGGATTCAGATCAGGATGTAGCACAATTGACCCTATGTTTGCAATGAGACAGATACTTGAGAAGAAGCTAGAGATGAGGAGAGTGTCTTGGAGAAGGCATATGACAGGATCCCAAGAAAGCTAATCTGGGCAGTACTGTGGTGGTTTAAAGTCCCAGAAACATTGGTAGAATTAATGCAGGCTATGTACAAGGATCCATTGACTCAAGTATGAAAAGTGTTTGGCCTCACAGAGGGGTTCCCAGTGGGAGTGGGTGTACAGCAGGGTTCATCTCTGAGCCCACTGCTGTTCATACTGGTGATGGACTACATTAGTAAACAGGTCGGAGGGGACAGATAAACACAGTTGCTGTATGCAGATGATGTGGCATTACAGGCAGACTCTGAGCAAGAACTTCAGCAAAATATAGGAGAATGGAATGCAAAACTGAAGGCAGCAAATTGGGGAAGTCAGAAGAAGCAGAGCACAGAGAGAGAGAAGGGAAGATAGTGGAACAGGTAAACAGCTTCAAGTATCTGGGAGGGGTAGTTGAGGAAAAGGGAAGTCTGAATAAAGAGGTCAAAGCTAGTATCAGAGGGACTGCAGCCAACTGGAATAGAGTGCCAGGTGTAGTATGTGACAGAAGAATGCCAAACAAGCTGAAATGCAAGGTGTACAAGACAGGATTGCAACCAGTACTACTATATGGTACAGAAACCTGGGTAGTAAACGCAGAACAGTTGAAGAAGCTAGAGGTGATGGAAATTAAGAGCCTGTGGGACAGGCGAAGAAATGAGGACATAAGAGTAGAAGAGAAAGTAGCTCCAATTGCAGAAAAGATCAGAGAGAACAGATTACGGTGGTTTGGACTTATGTGCAGAAAAGCAGAAGACAATCTGGTGAGTAAGATTTGGGACAGACAGGAAGAAGGTAAGAGGAAGTAAGGATGTCCAGCAAAGAGGTGGATGGATTGTGTGGAAGAAGATCTGCGACAGTCAGGCATGAGTGTTGAAGGCAAGAGTGTGGTACGGAATCGCAAGAGTTGGTGACAGTTAACATGATACCCCGACCCCATGCAGAAAAAGAAATGAGAAAAAGGGGGCTGCTACTGCTGCTGATGATGATGATTGGGGGGGCCTCACCTAAGTGAATTTTATTTATTCTGCTGTGTGTTTCGTTGAAGTTTGGGCAAGTGTTTACTTGCTCTGGGAAAAATTCACCATTTGGGTATTTCATTTTCGCAATTTTCATCTTGTGAAAATGAAATTCGATGATATGGCCATTTGAGTATTAGAAGTAAATCCATATATGTACATATGTAAAGGATTTTTGGTTAATGGTAAGTATGCATAACCACCACTGTGCCTTATTTTGAGTTCTGCAAAGAACTACTTGAATAGAAATACAGTAATTTTTTAATTGGCATGTTGCAGACATTCAGGACTTAAAATTATGGGTTTTATTGCTGTATCTCATTCTTTTGTTTTTTTTCCCCAGGCTTTTAGACAATTAAAAGAAGCGTTAAGGGTCTGTGCAACATTCAGAGGATCCTACCTTGATATAAAGGCCAAAGCAGATGAGATAAACTCTAAAAAACTGGAAGAAAATATTGCTCAAATGTATGTATGCTCCTCCGTTTAACTATAAAACTAGACATGTCACAAAATATACTTACTGGGCACTAACTCAAAAATTTGAGACTTTACAGCGTGAGTACCAAAACTCAAAAAAACAATTAAGCTCACGTGTACAGCTGTGAACATTGAACAGTGAAGTGTGAAACTCAATGGTTAAACTTTTTATGCAGGGATCAAGCTTGTCTCCCCACATCTCTGTTACTTGCATATGCTATCTCTGAGATTGCTGTCCCATAGAGAATGGGGGAGGATTCTCCAAGACACAGCAGTTTTAGGATGTAGTATATATTTTTTCAGTACTCTTAATTAATTTTCCACTGTTTTAGGAGTTGCAGTCTCAAGCACACAGTGGGAACTCACTGCTTTGAAATATACTGTAATGGAAAAAATTGCTTTGAAATAGAATTTCATTAGAAATTTAAAGATTAAAGCTGTTATTTAAGAAATGTATCAAGTAAAGAAATACATCTATCATCCCTAGTTATAGCTTTGTGGCTTGGAAAATTAAGTTTTTTTGCCTGATGCAAGATCTTTGAAAAAACTTATCTACTTCCAGCTCAAAGACCTTACTTCCAAATATTTTCTCTTCCAAAAGCAACATAGGTTTTGGTCTGGTAGAACACCTCCACTTGCACACTTTTGTTTCACTGGCAACATTATCTAGTTATGTATGGTGGAATTTTGTTGGGGCCACCTTTGTAGACCACTTTACACTCCCAGAATATCTCCTACATATCAGCATTAGCTCTGATGCTATCCCAGGTTCCAAAACTACATTTCTAACTACCACATCTATGTTAGGTTTAACTCCACTACCTCCATCTCTTCTCAGTGGCGTTCCTCAATGCTCCATCCTAGCTCTTCTCCTATTTTCAATCTATAGGTTCATAGGTTGGTACTAGGCTATCGGCCCTAGGGCCTATACAAGCCTAGCCATAACAATTTCCTGGCTATTTCTTCCCACAATATTTACTTCCCTGGACCGCTGTTATCTACATAAACTTCCTTCAGATTTATCTCACCATCTGCCATGTTATGCTGATGATACGGATGTCCTTCATTGATCACTGTTGCAGTACTGCTTACATATGGAAATATCCTGCCAAGGATACCATACATCCAGCCAGTGTACCAAACATTGGGTGCCTTTCTCTCACTCTGTATATCTAACATATGACCCAAGCATGTGAGCACTAAGTGGTACATAAGGGACGTAAGGCTGTGAAAATCCTCATAACTTTTTTGCTGTCAGTTATGGCCTGTGCCAGTTTTCATTGAGACTGGGCAGATAAGTATCCCTATTGAGGAGCCTTCCTTTGTGTTATGCCTGAGAAGTTATAATTTTCATGTCAGCAATGTAGGATAAATATGGCTGCAGGAGGCAGATACCATATAGAGATAGTCACACAAAGTGCTTATTTTGTCTAAGACCTATCCATGACTATAGGGAGTGTAGTATTTGTAACTCCTTCTTCCCTAAAACCTTGAGAATTTGCTTAGGTTAAAAAACCAGAGATCAAAAGAGCTTGTGCAGGGTAGGTCTCTGAATTTCCCTGTCAGATGTTCCTCAACAGCTGTGAAAGAAGCTGAAGTCATTGAACCCTTCTCAAGCTTCTGTTGTCCATTTGGGCCTGGACATTTCTGCTGTGATGTTTTTTTCAACAATGTTTTTATTTTATTAAGAATAATAAAACAGCATTATAGTTTTGTGATGTTTGATGAGCCCTCAGAGTGCCTGATGATAGTTGCTGTTCCTGCTGTCATGATCCTAGTGGAGGACAATATGATGCAGCATGTAGGCATGTCAGTCATGAGTGATTGCTGTGAAGTGTGAACCCTGGCTGATCCATATCTGAGGGGACCCAAGGGCATACCCCAAATCTTATTCCAAGAGGAAGTTCGCAGTACCATTATAGAAGTACATCATGGGGACAGATCCTCCCTGGTATAGTTCTGTGGATGTTCCTAAGAGGAAGAAGCAGAAAACTGTGCACTCCTCTCTTACTGCCCTTCAAAAAGAATGGTTTAAGTTTTTGCAAGGACTCTTCAAGGCAGTTATGTCTTTAAAGCCTTCTCACTTCCCTCTTTTCTTCTCCTGTTTCCCTGCCCCCATAAGAGTGTTAAGAATCTTGTTTTGAGGAAGAGGACTCTGAGTCAGAAGTGACATTTGTGGCTTATTCCTCACAGATATATTCTCTTATTGGTTATGAGGCTGCTATGTCCCCTGATTCTACCATTGAATAGCTTCCATTTAGGGATACTTTTTTGAAAATAAGCAGCAGTTTTATTTGGAGGAAAACCAAGGTTTTGATTTGGAAAGAAGGTATTATAACTTGGCTTATATGAGTGTTCTGAAACCTTCTGCGGAGCCACCTGTGTCAGAAGCTGCACAGGGCACCTTTACCACAGCTTGTTTGAACCCAGAAATGCAACCCCCATCTATCAAAAGACCTGCTAGATTTTACAAGGTCCAAGACAAATACAAATTTCCTTACAAAAATCCTTTCTCAGCTCTAGTAGTAATCTCTATAGAATCTGATAAACCTGCTTAACTGCTCCCATCTACTAATGCCCTACCCATTGACAAAGACAGTAGGGCTGTGGATTGGCACAAAAAGAATGTGAACTCTATTGCTAAATTTTACTTCTGTGCCGTCAACTACCAAACCCATATATTTGTCTAGTCCAGGTGATAAAAGCAACATAGTGTGAGAAATTCCTGAGTTGGATAATACATCTTCCATATTATCTCTCCTCAACTGAGCTATTCAAGTTACCAGACTCCATTAAATGCAATTATGATGATGCAGAAGCATCTTCCAGAGCTGTAGCTACTGGATGAGGTTGGGACTGAAGTCTTCACTAGAAGATAAGTATAGTTTCATAGGCTATTAGATGTCCCTCTGGACAGGGAAAATCACTTTCATGCTGCAGCTGCTGAAATCATTAAAAATCTGCAGGAAAGTGGTAACATTATGCAAGCATTCAAATAGGATCTTTCTTTTGTCTGCCCCTAAATTCCAGCATAACTTTTCTTCCAAAAAAGATACATTGTGTGAAAGGACCAACAATGATATCAAATGAATAAATGTTCACTGAAAAGAGAAGTTTCAGTAGAAAACCAAATCAGGTTTTAAGGGATCCAAAGGACCCTTCCATGACCAGCCAGATGTTTTGGAATATCTGCCACCACTATCTTCTCCTAACCCCACCTCTGCCTGTCCCCTCTTTCTTTATTAAAGAGACTTTCTTACTCCCTTTTAGTGTGGAGGCTACAACTTAAGATCAGTGGGTCATCAGTACTATTAAAAACATGGCTATTCACTCAAAACCCATCAGGTATTCCTGTCATGTCCCAAGAACATCTGGTATTACCTATTTTGTAGGATTTGTACCATCAGGGGACTATATAGCTTGTACATCTCCTCTAGCAGAAAAAGGGATTTTATTCAAAATTCTTTCTAGTCTTAGTACCAAAATTCAAGATGTTGTCACTACAGTCTCTTTTTTATGATCCTTCCTCAAACGTTGCTGGTTAACCTGAACCTCAAGGATACTTATCTTTATATTCCCATTCATCCTGATCACATCAACTTTTTTAAGGTGTTATGCCTTACAATTTCATTTTCAGTTCTCTCCTTTGGAATTTGGTCTTTCTACGTCTTCAAGTGTATTTACCAAATGCCTAGCTCCTGTTATATAGTATTGTGTAGTGTCCAGGGTATACACATTTATCCCGGCCTGGATGACCTTCTTCTCCAGACTCTTTGAAGAGACAAGCTTCTAGAAGATCTCAAATTCACAATGGACCTTCTTCTACGTTTGAATTTCACCTGAACTTGAAAAAGTATGTAATTCTTCCTTTTTAGGATCTGCTTTTCCTGGGCTACCATTTCAACACTTTCTCTATAATGGCGTCTCATACACGGGGGGGGGGGTGCTGAGAGACTTGGGGTACATGGCTTTGACCATACAATAGATCTGAATGGAAAGATGACAAATCAGCAAGCAAAGGTGAGTACTGTTGCTGGAACTGAACTCATCCTCAGGTCTTGGTGAGTACCTTCACGAGGTGGGCCCTGTTTTTCACAAAATCTCACCAAGGCAACATTGATATATAGACTGTATTTTATATAGAATATACCATGAACAGAAGTAGGTTAAAAAATAAAAAATATAGCTGTGTGCACAAGACACACAGGATAAAAAAGTGTCCAATCCTGGTAGGTGCACTGGTGCCAGAAATGGAAAAAATGATACTGTAGAATCCTCAAGACATGAAAATATTTCTGCAATGGGGCTAGGCCAGGGTCGGGGGGAGGATGGCCCCTGTTTTAGAAGGAAGTAGTAGTCCACAGAAATCACAAAAAAGAGCCATAAAGATGATAGAATGGACTATTGAGGATAAGAAAGAAATTATGTATTGTTACTATTATGCAAGATGCCCAGAACTTCCAGACAGAAGATATTTTAAAAGATTAAGAGGGAAATTGGAGGAAAGAGAAATAGTTGCACAAGAAAAACTGTTGGAATCTTGAAATAAAAATTTGTGTTCATTAATACAACAGTTTTATGAAAAACATTATATAGACCAAGAAAGCTTGTGCTTTTTGTAAAAGAACAGACTGAGGAAGTGAGAAAATATAAAGAACAAAATCTAGAAATTGTTGAACAGTATAAAAAAGGAATATGGACATGGGAAAGAAAGAAAGATCTGATATGGTGCAATATTTTTACAAAGGACAAAGCCAAATTAATCGGTACAAAAAAACAACACCAAAGATATTCAAAGAGAAATATAGGCAAAGGCATCCAGATATGGAAAATTTCCCAAAACAAAAATAAGATCACAAACAGAAAATGTAGAACAGAAGTTTAGTAAAGTAGAAGTTAAAAAATAGAAGCTGAAGTTATAGAATACCTGCAAAGTGAAGGATTTAATGTAGAAAGTCTAAAACGGGTTATATCTCATTATGATGGAACACGTCCCCAAGTAAGGAGAAGAGGAAGATCAGGAGACATCTGAAGAAGAAATATGGACGTGGCAAAGAAAAAGATTTAATATGATGCAATATTTATGCAAAGTAGAAAGCTAAACTAATCAATACAAAAAGAGCAGCACAGAAGACATTTGAAGAGAAATATAGGCAAAGGGGTACTTTTCCGTTATTGGGGTAACACTATAAATGCGTTAGCTGACGCTTGTAATTTTCTCACAGATGTTATCTTCCATATGTCTGGTACATTACAAAGAATTCAGCAGCCTAACCTAGTGGTGGCGTGTGCAAAGCTCTTCAGTTTACTTCTCTTGAGCTAATGCACTCATCGGGTAACCAACCTGCTCCCAGCCCGGATTGTCGATAAGGAAATCGCTTTGATGTTGTGATTCATGTGCAGAGATACTCTAATATATGTCATAATTTACTAACTTCAGTCACTGAAAAAAACACAAATTTGATGCGGAACACACCAGAAACATGGCAAAAATTTTCGACAGTTGAGAGGTATGAAACACCATTTGTAGCTTGAGAAAGTCTACACTGTAATATAATGTGTGTACATGGACAAAAGAATATTACTTCCCAATATGACTGTATTAATATTAAAATCATTTCCCCTATCTGGCTAGCGCATATCACTTATCTTCAATAAAATCTGTCTCTGTCTCGTTTTTTTTTTTTTTTTTTTGCGGTCACGCAAAAAGCGATGCTTACAATGTCAAAATGTAACACAGCTTGATTCCTGAGGCACAGGTTTGAGGACTGTGACCTCTGGCTGTACAGTCCTTTGGGAACTATGTATGTAAATTGCAGAACTGTTATTGTCTGTAGACAGACTACCACACTGTCACACAACAGCATGGAAGCCGACCTTTTGGCAACATCAAAGTGGTTCATGTGCTAGCTGGCAATCGGAACCCTCACTAACAGCTGTGTAAAAATTACAAGCGCCAGCTAGCGCATTTATAGTGTTGCCCCCATAACGGAAAAGTACCAGTACCGGCAAAGGCATCCAGATATGGAAAATTTCACAATGTAAAAAGATAAGAAAAAAAGAGGATTAGCAATGGAGAAGTTAAAGAAATAGAAACTGAGGTTATGGATTACCTGTGAAGTGAAGGATTTACTGTAGAAAATCTAACTCTCATAACACCAGAGCAGGACAGATTAATGGTTCCCCAAATTAAGAAGAAACCAGTGGAGAGGAAAACATCTGATCATTTGCCATATGAAGATACTTTGGAGCCTTCCAAAGGAAACCAGTACAAAACTTCAGTTGGAGTTGCACAACAAAGGAAGGAACAGGCTACTGTGGCAACTCTGACACAGTCAATGTTGTGGAGTGAAAGGCCAGTGAGTTCCCATATGAAAGAGCAATGGATGACAGGGTGGAACTGAAGAGAATTTGGCACAGGAAGATACTATGGAACTTTCTGTAGAATGCCCACAGGAAAAGGAGAACAAGGAATGTTCCCTCACTTTAGAAGAAAATGATTTAAGAATTGCTTTATTTAATAGAAATGGACAGACATGTTAACATCAATGAAAGAAATAGACTACAGTTGATAAAACCCCAAAAGTTAGAAGTTTGATAAAACAAATAAGTACAGTCCCCTGGATTCAATAATGCCTACACTAAGTGTACACTATTCTGAGTGAACAGACAACACAGACATAACTTACACCTTCTTCCTCCTAATTTTAGTTTTCCAACTGATACTCTTGCAGCTTTCAGTATTTACAGGGATTCAAAAAGGTTACCACAAAGTGTAGACTATATGTACACTTAATGTAATTGTTCAGAGTGACTGCAAAGCACAAAAAGTGTGATAAGGATGTTCTTGAATACATGTCATGTACACTTAGTGTAGGCTTTATTGAATCTGGCCCAGTAATTAGGACTGTTCATAAAAATTCATGCGCTATAACAGAGGAAAATAGGATATGTTAGTGTGAAGCTAAATTAATAACAAATAAAGTCTTACCAGAGAAACATAGGGCACCAAGGGAAAAGAAGGGGAGATATGAAATGCCATCATGGAACTATTGAGTAGAGAAAACTATAAAGCAATTAAGGCAAGATGCGCTGCTGTTAGGGTATAGTGGAGGGAAAAGATCAACAAAAATACTCAGAAAGACATACGTGATAAAAGCAATGAGCAGTATTAGAACAGATCAGGATCTGTCGTGCACTATCCCAAATAATAAACTAAGAAGAACAACTTAGAAGATTTGCAGATAAATATAAAGTAAAAGTACAAAATAAGCAATTTACTTCTTCTTTCGGCTTTTCCCAGTTAAGGGTCACCACAGCGGATCACCTGTTTCCATTTCTTACTGATGACCCAAAAAGTTTTGTAGAGAATTGGGAAATAAGGCAAAAGGAATTGACACACCAACAAAAAAGTAGAAATAGATACATTTTGAAGAAATATCTATGAAGATCATGTGGAACACAAGAAAGATGCTGAATGGATCGAAGGAGTAAAGAAAGAATAAGATGTTCAAATATACAGGATATGAAATGGGATGAAGTAGTGGCCAGAGAGATTGAAACAAAGTTAAGAAAAGCTCCTAACTGGAAAACACCAGGCCCAGATGCTGTATCTAACTTCTAGCTAAAAGTATTAACATCTTTATCTAAAAATTTAGCTATAAGTAAGAACTCTTTATATGTGCACCCAGAACAGTCACCAACCTGGTTAACAGCAGGAAAAGAAATACTCCTACTTAAGAGTGAACCTGCAAGCTGTCCTAAAAACTACAGACTAATAACTTGCCTTCAGACGACATATAAACTGTACACTGGAATTGATGCAGACAGAGTTTATAGTCATTTAGAAGAAAACTCCATCATGGCAATAGAACAAAAGGGTAACAAAAAAAGTCATATGGAACAAAGGATCATTTGCTATTAAATAAAGTCATAATGGAGAACTGTAAAAATGGGAAGAGTCTAAGTATAGCATGGATAAACTACAAAAAACATTTGACAGTATCCCAAATTCATGGATAAAAGAGTGCTTAAAAATGTATAAGATACACCCTACACTGATCAAATACATTACAGTGACCATGAAACAGAGGTAAACCACTTTGCTGTTAAGCCATGATAAAGGACAAATTATTATTCCAGGGATAAAAATTCAAAGGGGGATATTCAAGGGTGACTCTTTGTCACCGCTGTTCTTTTATCTTGCCCATAACTCATTAAGCTGTCTACTTTACAGATTAGGTCATGGCTACTATTTGGCTCCCAGAAAACAACAAAGCTTTTTGTGGGTGATTTAAAACTATATAGTTCATCATAAGAGGAACTGAAAGCACAACTGCAGGTGGTCAAAACTTTTTCAGATGATACAAGAATGTCAGTTGGTCTTGATAAATGTGCAAAAGCAGCCTTTAAAGCAGGAAACTGCAAAACTGAGAAAACATCAGCCTGGGAGAGGAATGTGATATAAAATAACTTGAGCAAGTGGGAGTGTTAAATATTTGGGAAATGATTAAGGATCAACAATGAAACATGAAGAAATGCAAATAAAACTTATGAATATTTTAGAAGATTAAAATTACTACTGAAAACAGCACTGACATCTAGGAACAAAGTCCAAACTACAAACCAGTTTGCTCTTCCTGTCCTCACTTACAGTTTTGGAGTGATTGACTGGCCCCAAAAAGTGTTGGATCAGCTGGAGATGAAAACAAGAAGGATGCTTCATGCTTATCAGTTGATTTATAAAAATTATTGTATACCAAGTCTATATATTCCCAGTTCTGAATGAAGTCTGGGCATCCTCGAAATTGATTACATGTATAGATCTGCAGTCATAGGACTGCATACATATCTACTGACCTCACAAGACTAAAATGTAGTGAAAGTTTTAAAACATGAGAAGAATAAGTCTAAGATGACTTTCCTGCTTAGTTTAGCAGAACCATATTGGTGTCAAGCGGGAATGGAAATCAAACCAGAAGTAGATAAAAATCAGGCAGCAACTGAATGTGACAAAAAACCCCCAAAAAACAAAAGAAAGAATATAAGGTGAAGAATCAGATGAGAAAGCAAGAAATGTGGAAAATGCATAAATATAGTTGCAAGTATAGAAAACTCTTAGAACAACCTCATGTTGATCAGGACCGAATGCTGGAATAGTTAAGGAGACGTGAATTTAAACCAAAAGAAGAAAGGTTTATATTGGTGGCCCAAGATAGTGGACTACGTACATGTTGGTTTACAAAGTCAATTGAAAATATGGGAGAAACGGACAAATGTAGGATCTGATGGTGTCAGTCTTCATTTTATCCTTGACTGATGGGCCCGGTTCCGATATTTGAACTAACTCGGCCGTTACTACAACTCATGGCAGACAAAAGCTCTCGAGCTTTGCCTCTACCCACAATCCATCTCAAACAATTACCTCAGATCTTGTTTTGGTGCATTTTGCCAGTGCTCTTGAGTTTCAGTAGTTTTAGGTAGACTTTCATTTCATTTCTTAGAGATTTCTCGCTATTTCTTTCTCTCTACTTGATCCTTTACTCTATACTTAATTGTTCTATCTCTCCCCTTTTTCTAACATGTAGTCTAACCTTAAATATCATTGCTGATATTCTTTCCCAGTACGTTAGTGTACTTCCACTACATGTCATCATAGATAGTTTTCCCCCCTTCACTTTCTTTCTCTTACAAAAACAATTCTTTCCTCTCTCCCTCTTTCTTAAGCTTTCTGTGTGAGTGCACGCGAGTAACTGTCTCAAAGCCGTACATTTTTTTTTTACATGGCTGAGAATGGTAAGGGCCCTTCTGGGTTTAAGAAATGCTGGAAGTGTAGCCACAAAATTCCATCGTCTGATTTCCATTCCCTTTGTGTCTTTTGCTTTGGTCCCATTCATTTGCAAGAGGACTGCAGCATATATCATGGGTTTAGTCATTGAGCCCTCATTGAAAGACAAAATAAACTATTTTGAAAGGCTTAATTCCCTCAGCCTTTAATGAAGCCTTATCTGCCTATCTTATCTTATCTTATATCCCCTTTGTCCTCATCTTGAGTAGACTAAGGAAAAAAAGGAGTCCCTCAGTTCTGACTTCTCCGTCGGTTCTGAGACCTAAGAAATTGAAACCCATGGTTCTGAAATTATCTTCAGAATCGGAGGCCTCTGGCTTTAAACTACTGGTGTCAACAACTGCTCCAGCACTGATTACTTTCTCAAGCCCTTCAATGTCAAAGGCCCCACTGCAGGACAAAATTTCTGCTTCACCTACCATGACAAAAATTTCTGATTCAAAGGAAATTTTCCCAAGAACTTTCTATTCACCATCTAAAGACCCTTTTGTTTGTGAGCTTCCAGAAGTTTTTCTGCAGAGGCCTAAGTCTCCTTCAATGTCATCTGATCCACCAAAAGTTTTTCTGAACTCGACATGGAGAGACTGGTGAATAAAATCTTGTGGGCTAGAGGACTTATAGTCCCCTTTTCGGTTCCGACCCTTTCGGGTCTTGGAAATTAGCCTTCTTTCACTCCATTGATCACTCCTCCTCTAACCTCCTCCAAGTTCTTAGAGTCATCTGTTCTGAATCTCCTAGCACTGACTGTACTGGTTCCTGAAATTTTCACATCTTTGGAACTGGTAATCCCTCTGAGCTCTTTGGTGGCTTTGGAACAGGAGACCTCTTGGAGCCGTAGCTACGCTGTAAGTTCCGGGGGGGCAGGACATGACTCCAGATTTTTTGAAGTCAACCCTGCTCCTCGGAGCTTCAGCTCAAGTTATCTCGGCTGTGGCTTCTGTCTCAAGGATCAGTTCTTCGGAGCAGAGATTGAACCCAGTCCTGAGGCAGTCTATCTCTGTTCCGGGCTCACTTCCCTCTTTGGAGGTGTTGGACTTCGAGGCAATGAAGAGGGCTCTCTCACTTAGTGACTCAGTCAGTACCTTTTCTCTTGGAACAGGTACCCCACTCTGGCTCAGTTATTCCACCTGCCTCTCCACTTGGACAGTGGGCACTGAAGTCTCAGGTTTGTCAGACTCAGGTTCTACCATCTTCTGACACCTCCCCAGATTATCACCATGCGGAGGTCCCTCAGAAAAAGGAGTTCAAGAGGAAGCACTTAGATTCCCCTCAAGGAATCAGTCACTGAGGACACAGAGTTTGATGAGGGGGATAGGTCCCCATGGTCACCACCTGAAGATGTCTCCTTTGGAGACATCCTAGAAATTGTAAAACAAAGGGGTGGCTGGAAGTCCTAGAACCCTTCCTCAGAGGAATCTGTTTACCTGCAGGCTTTCGGCACCTGCCTCTCTACCTTTTGGGTGACCCCACCTCCTGATAAACTTGTTCAGTTGATTTCACAGCAGGTGTGGAAGACTCTGGACACAATCAAACCCATCCCTGAAAGACCTGACAAAATATTATCTGTCCCTGAAGGTAAACAGTCCTGGGTCAAGGCGTTAGTAGTGGACACCATGGTTGTAGCAGCTGCCACAAAAAAAGGAACTTGCTGGGGAGAGTTCATCTGTCCATCTGTCCAACAAGGAGTCTCAGGCTATGGACAGATTTGGGAAATGAGTTTATGCTTCATTGCCATTCGCTATAAGGTCTTAGAACTTCTTGGCACGCTTTACAAGACTTCAGTGGGATCTGATTAAGGAATTGTCAGATAATGTGGTGGGAGCTGTAGCTGAGAGAGTCCAAGACGAAGTGGCTTCCCAGCTGGCCACCCTGGAGTCTCTTTCTAATTTGTCCATGAGGCTAATCACATATAACAGCCAAAGGGACTTCTAGAGCAGCCGGTACAGGCATAGTCATAAGGGGGCACACCCAGATGCACCTATATGACTTTGCGGAACCATTCAAGTCTTGTTTCATCAATGATCCCTTTGATGGAACATCCTTATTTGGCCCAAAAGAAAAAGAGACTTTATCCAGGTGTAAGAAATATGGTAAGACCCTTTCTGCTGTGTTTGTACATTTCTCCACCCCAAAGGTCCTTTTCTAGAAACCAGAGGAGTGGTGAAAAATGTGGTTCAAAAAATCCAAAGGGCCTTTCCAAGACACATGTGGAAGGAGTTTCCCCAGGGGCAGAGGGGGCAACCAAAATGGAAGACACTGCCCTCATGGCAGATGTGGTCAAAAAAAACAGGGCTTCAGGGTTTCCTTTCCAGGGAAGCCCTTTCAGCGCTTCTGAAGGGAGTCTTGATTGTCTTAATTTGGAGGCAGTCAGGAGACGCTTGTTCTTGCACCTAAATGCCTTGCTAAACTAATAGATTTCCTGGGTGCAATGGATCATATCCAGAGGCTATATCAGTCCCTTTTCTAACCCTCCCCCTATATACAAGAAAATCCGCAATGTTCCACCCAATCATAGGGATTCAGCAATGCAAGAAATTCAAGAACCACTGGGCAAAAGAGTCATCCAGGAAGTCCCGCCAGACGAGAAAGGATCCAGAACCTACTCAAGAGTCTTTACTGCCAAAAAAGTCAGGGGCTTGAGACCGATTTTGGATCTCAGCATGCTGAACAAATCAGTTCTGCAAACAAAGTTCCGGATGGTTCTGGTACAGTCATTTCCTCCCTTTCTGAAGAAAGACTAGTGGATGTGCTCGAGAGATCTTTAGGATGTATATTATCCAATAAAAATGGACAAGCTGTCCAGGACGTTGTCCACTTCTGGCTGGGAGCCAGTCATTGCCAATTCAGAGTACTGCCCTTTGGTCTCACCACAGCCCCCAGGATGCTTACTGAATGCATGTCAGCAGTAGCAGCTCACTTGAGACTGCAAGGAGTCTGGGTGTTTCCATACTTCGACGACTGGCTTATAACTTGCTTCGACCAGGCATCAGTTGATAGTAGCCATAGATTACACTTTCAATATCTGTGCCCATCTTGGGATTACAGTAAATCTTGAGAAATTCCAACTGACACCAGTGCAAAATTTAGAATTCATAGGGGCTGTACTAAGTACGGAAACCGCTACAGCATCCCTTCCTCCAAAGAGGCTTCAAAGAATTATGGTACAAGTTCAAATGTTAATCTTCAGAAGGAGGGTTCCTGCTTGACTAGTTTTGCAAACTCTAGGGTCAATGGCAGCACCAATAACTCTAGTACCTTTAGCCAGGTTTCATATGAGAATTTTGCAATGGCTACTAGCTTCTGAGTGGTCTGTTCTTCATCAACCTTTGTCAGACCAAATTCTGAAAAGAGGGATCTTCTTTGGTGGATGGATTCTGAAAAATTCTCGGCAGTTTCCCCTTTGTTCTTCCAGAGCCCATAGCCATAGTGACCACTGACGCCTCCCAGGTGGGGGGGGGGGGGGCATTTTCTGGTAAGCCTGTCCAAGGCACTTGGTCCCCCTTAGAGGCCAGCTTGCATATCATTGTTCTGGAGCTAAGAGCAGTGCTTCTAGTATTGCAGGCCTTTCAGACAGCTCTTCCTCATGGGACAATTGCATTTCAGACAATATCTCAGTAGTTTGTACATAAACAAGCAGGGAGGAACCAGGTCTTATCCCATTTTTTGAGAAACCCTCAGAATGTGGCAGTGGGTGATCTCTTTAAATGACTTTCTAATGGCAATGCGCATTCTGGGGAGTTCCAATGTGATTGCAGGCAAGCTGAGCAGATGTATTCTTCAGCCTCACGAGTGGTCTCTCAATCCAGAAGTGGCAAACATGTTTGTCCATCAGTGTGGTCAACCTTGCTGTGACCTTTTGCCTTGCCCCTAAACAACAAATGTAGCAATCACTTTGCCCTGATTCCCCATCCAGAGAAGTTATCCAAAGATGGTCTCCCCCACAGTTGGCCCCCTGGTCTCCTGTATGGCTTTCCCTGATACCTCTAATTCCGAAATTCTTATAGAAAGTGCTCAGGTTGAAAAGCACAGTAATCCTCATTGCACCCTTTTGGCCTCAACAGATTTGGTTCCCCTTCCTTTGGCCTTATCTGAGTTGACAACCCTGGATTCTGGACCCAGTTCCAGAACTTCTGTCCCATCCAGACAGACTTGTTCACCTAGACATTTTGAACCTCAAGCTGACAGTATGGTTCCTCCATTTCCATTAGTTGCCAGGCATCCTAATATTTTCTCCCCAGTATGCCCAGTCCTCTTGCTGGCCCATAAACCTTCCATGGAAGAGATTTACCATTTGGGCCCATGAAAAACATATTAATCCATTTTCTGCTTCTATAGAGCATATTTTAGACTTTATAGCCTCTCTTTTCCATGCTGGAGCTTCCCCTTCTACCATCACATTACAATTAGGTGCAATTTCTAATTTCAACGATGGTTTGGAACAACATACTTTAACCTCTCATAGACTTTGTAAATCATTCCTTAGAGGCACTCTTTTGTTGCAACCCCCTTTCAAAGATCCGATGCCCGTGATCTGAAGTTTTTGTCTTGGAAGACACTGTTTTTGGTAGCTATAACCTTTACCAGAAGGATTTCAGAGATCTAGGCCTTGTCGCCTGAACCTCCTTATCTGATTTTCTACAGGAATAGAGTTTCTTTATGAACAAACTCCTCCTTTCTAACCAAGGTAGTCTCAGAGTCTAACATCAATCAAATGATTAATTTACTGGTTTTCTTTCCAAACTTTTTCAACAAAGATGAATACTTCTTACATTTACTTGATGTTCATAGACAATTACATTTCTGTCTTCACAGAACAAAAGACCTTTGAAAATCAAATCAACTAACTGGTTTCTTTTCCAGTGCAAAGTTGGGTAAGCTAGTCAGCAAGGTGATGCTGACTAATTGGCTGAAAGACTGAATTTCCTTTATTTATGATGAGAATAAATTAACCTTGCCTAGGCCTGCGAAAGCAGATTCTACAAGATCTGTAGCCACCTCAGCAGTTTTCCAGTCTAGAGCTTCGATGGATGATATATGTGCAGCAGCTACTTGGGGCTCTCCACATACCTTTATTACTCATTACAAATTGGACTTGGTCTCTAGTGGAAGAGTGTCCTTTGGTTTGAAGGTGCTCA
Organism: Protopterus annectens; assembly: GCF_019279795.1. Taxonomy (NCBI): domain Eukaryota; kingdom Metazoa; phylum Chordata; order Ceratodontiformes; family Protopteridae; genus Protopterus; species Protopterus annectens. Next base: position 504,012,828 of record NC_056747.1, on the reverse strand, counting down.
GGAATATCCTTCTGTGACCCCACCCAAGATTTTAGGTAGCTGGGGACTCTGTCCTATCTGCCAAGGATAAAATGAAGATTGACAACATCAGATAAAGAAGTTATGCACTTGCCATAATGTTTCATCTGTGTTGTCTATCTTCATTTATCCGTCACTCTCCTCCCTCCATCCCCCGACTTTTAAAGAATTATTTGGTGGAATTATATATCCTTGAATTATTATGATTTTTCAAGCACAGTAGATATGTCATCCATTTGGGCTTCCTTTCTGAGATATATCTATATCTCTCTCTCTCTCTCTATATATATATATATATATATATATACACACACACACACACACACACACACACATACTTTTCTGCAAACTTGATCTGAGATAATTGTGAGAGAGGGATTGTGGGTAGAGGTGAAGCTCGAGATTTCTTGGCTGGTGTGAGCTGTAGTAATGTCCGAGTCAGTTCTGATATCGGAACCGGACCCATCAATCAAGGATAAATGAAGATAGACAACACAGAAGGAATATTATGGTAAGTACATAACTTCTTTTTTTGTAAACCAGAATTGGGAACAGTCTCACATCTTGTTGCTAGCTGTGATATACTAATGGATGAAGGACTGTATGCTGAATGCCATAATGTGGCAAGACTGTTGCATTGGGGATTGTGCAAACATTACAATATTGAAGTAGTTGAAAAACATTGGAAACATGAGCTACAAAGCATTATAGAAAATTATGAAGTTTATATCACATGGATCACCTGTTACCAGTAGTTCAAAAAAATAAATGCAAGAAAACCAGATATAGTGGTCCATGAAAAGAAGACAAAAGTAATATTGATCATTGAAATTGCTACACCAGTGACTATATTGTCTTACGTACAGGGAGGCACAAAGTCGTAAAATACCAGGAATTGCAGGCAGAAATGAGTGCAATGTGGAAGAAGGATACCAAGACAGTTCCAATAGTAACAAGTCAAGAAGATTAAATTTATTTCTGGTTAAGCGCTTTCTTCCCTTGGTAGGGACTTCTTCAGAACAATTAATGCAAGAAAAACCCAGCCCTTAAACAACCTTACTACAAATTAATGATGCCATATAATTGATTGAAGAACAATTTGTTAAAGTAATAGTTGCACAATCACCTTACCTACAATAACACACAACACCAATACTACCATGTAGTTAAAAATATGTTATTTAAAAAGTGTGTTAACTTAAAAATCTGTTAAAAAGTTAAAATAATCAATCTATTTATTAAATTACTTTAAAACATACTGCATTAAAATGTAAAGACTAAATACAAATTTGCCAAACAATGTGAATTAAATAACATATTTAATATAAATATAAGGGCAAGCCTCATAAGCACATAAGTCTTCCACAGAGCACAAGATCACCTCCTCGGTTCTGACCACCTTGGCTCCGAGTTCTGCTGCAGTGGTCTCTACAGAAATTGCAATGACTTCCACATTGGCGCCACCCTCGGCACTGACTGTTAAGGTTCCAACTGTGATTTTGGCTCCAGCATTGTTGCCTGCCATTACCTCGGCACCGACGTCTCCCATCTCTGTTCTGAGATCGGTATTGATGACTTCTTTGGAGCCTATAATGACTTCCACTCCGGCTATTCCTTTGGCTCCGAGCCCTTTCTGGGCACCGATAGTTCCCCTTTTGCCTGTTTTGAAACTGAAATCCTTGGTGCTGACTTTTACTGCACCACGGACCCAATACTCCCTGTCTTTGGATCTGTTTTCAGGACAAGCCTTTAGCCCATTTTTGGACCGACCTAACTCCCCCCTCAGGAGTGTCCGTAAGGTCCACCAGGAGGCTATCTGAATTGGATGTGGTGCACCTGTTTGATCAGCTGCTGACAGCTGGAGGGATTACAAATTTTCATAAAAATCCATCCCACTCCGGGTTTTGGGTCCATTGCCCCTGCGACTCCCATGTATTCTCCTCCCTTGGACCCTTCGGTTCCGAGGCCCATAGCTCCGATGTCTGTGGGAGGACTCCTCTCCTCGGTGCTAACAGTGACCTTCTTTGAGGCTCTGAGGTCCCTTTGGGTTTTGGTTTCTTCGGAACCACCCCTTCCTCAATCTTATGCTTGGGGGGTGGAACCCCCGGCTCTAGGTATGGTTTTTAGTTGTTTCACTGGTTCCATCTTCAGACCTGGGGGTGACTCCTGCCTTGGTTTTGCTTGAGGCTCCATCCCCAGGAGCAAGCCACGCTGAGTGGGATGTGACCCCAGTTCCAAGATTGTCTTCCTCGGTTCCGGGCTCCCATTCCTGTTTGGGTGGGCCTGCCGTCTGGATGATGGAGAGGGTGCTTGTTTTGGGAAGTGCTCCTCCTATGTCGGAAATTCCCCCCCGCTCCTTCTGAGCTGCAGCTATCACAGGCCAACCCCCAGGACACTGACAGTGCAAGCCTCAGGAAAACCCTGTACAGGGTAACCTCCTTTCTGAGTCTTCTTCAGATGCTCCCACTGGAGAACCACCTCGGAAAAGGACATGTAAGAGGAAACACATGGACTCCCCAGAGGAGTCCCTCACTGAGGATATGGACTATGACGATGGGGAAGGGTCCCCACGGTCACCCTTTGATGATGTCTTTTGGAGACATCCTGGAAATTTTGAGGCAGAGGGGTGACTGGAAGCCCTCCAATCCTTCCTCGGAGGAATCCATATTCCTTTAGGCCTTCTGATCTCAGCCCTCTACTTCTTGGGTGATCCCCCTGTCGATGTGTTAGTCACGCTCATCGTGCAGCAGGCATGGAAGAACCCTGATACCGTTGAGGCCATTCCCCAGAGACCAGACAAGATACTCTCCCCTCCAGAGGAACAGCCCCATTGGTCTAGAGGCTTACCAGTAGATGCTATGGTGGTGGCGGCTACCACAGAAAAGGATCTTGCAGAGGAAAGTCCTACTGCCCATCCCCCCAACAGAGAGTCCTGGACAGTGGACAGATTAGGGAAGCGAGTTTTTGCTTCAGTGACCTTTGCTGTCAGGTCTCTGAATTACTTGGCACATTTTACGAGGCTCCAAAGAGACCTCATCTCTGAACTCTCTGGAAACCTCGCGGGTCAAATTTCAGATGGGGCACATGATAAAGTTGCTTCCCAGCTTGCTACCCTACAGTCAATCTCCAACTCGTCCATGAGGTTGCTGTCCCACGCAACCAAAGGAGTGGCTAGAGCTGCGGGTGCAGGTGTAGTTATGAGACGCTACGCCTGGATGCACATTTGTGACCTTGCGGACTCCCTCAAGACTTCCTTCTTGAAAGCCCCTATCGAACTGTCTGCTCTGTTTAGTTCTAAAGTGAAGGACACATTAGCCAGGTGTAAGCAGGATGGAAAAACCTTGTCTGCTATTGGCCTACATTTTTCCAAGCCTCAGCTCTCTTTCTCCAGGAACCAGAAGAGTGTAAAGATATGGCACAAAAAATCTCAAGGTCCTTTCCATAATGCATGTGGTGAGGATTCCCCCAGAGGCAGAGGGGGTTCCAATAATGGAAGACATCTCTTTCGGGGCAGAGGGGGTCCCCAAAATCAGGACTCCAGGGATTCTTTCTCTACATGACCTTATCAGTGCTCCTGAAGCGCTGCCCAATTGCTTTCCTCTGGAAGCAGTCTGGGCTCGTTTTTCTCTGCACCAAGCTGCCTGGCACTCTATTACCAATGATCAGTGGGTGCAGAGAATAATTTCCAGAGGTTATTACATCCCTCTAATCTCTTATCCAAGACCTCCAAAATGCCTTCCCGATGTTCCACCCAATCAAAGGGAAGAGGCAGCTTCAGAAATAAGAAAGCTGCGTCTAAAACAAGTCATCCAATAAGTCCCCCCAGACCAGTGTTGATCTGGTTTTTACTCAAGATTCTTTTTGGTGCCATAAAAAATGGGGACTGGAGACCCATTTTGGATCTCAGCCAACTAAACAAATCAGTAGTTCAGACCAAATTCCTCATGGTCACAATACAATCCATTCTCCCATTTCTTCGGGAGGGTGTGTGGATGTGCTCGATAGATTTCCGGGATGTGTATAACCACATCAAAATGGACAAGCACTCCAGGAGTCTCCTTCACTTCCAGCTGGGAGCCAGTCATTACCAATTCAGAGCCCTGCCATTCGGTCTCTTGACGGCCCCCAGAGTGTTCACAAAATGCCTAGCAGTGGTGACAGCTCATCTGAGACTTCAAGGATTCCAGGTGTTGCCATATCTAGATGATTGGCTCCTCTCTGCCCCCACCAAGTGACTACTGGTCAGGGCCCTCCGCTACACTCTAGTACTGGTGGAGTTCCTAGGCATCACAATACATTGGGAAAAATCCAACCATGTGAAGTAGTTCAATCTCGACGTTTGTTTTTACACACGGGTTCGGAGCTGATCCCTCTGCTCTGAGTTGGCCACATTCCAAGCTCTGATCCCATGATCCTCTCCTGCTAACCCTCAGATCTAGTTTGCCACTGCAACAGGTCTCATTGTCTAGTGACAGCTCGGGCTAGTATCTTTTTTTCTATATAAAAAATTTCTATATATTTCTAAAAAGTTAAAAATAATTAGAGATTTTTCTTAGTATTAGTTAGTAGCAGTATGTGTGTGTGTGTGTGTGTGTGTGTGTGTGTGTGTGTGTGTGTGTGTGTGTGTGTGTGTGTGCGCATGCGTGTTGTTTTAAAATAGTGTTTAAAATAGTGTTTAAGAATTTGTGGGAGCGGCTGCTCCTAGGCCTTAAGCCAATATCTCTCTGTCAGATTTTTCTGTGTGAAGTACCTTTTTTCCTAGTTAACGTCTTGTTGTAAATTTTTACCTGTGTGTTTAGTCAGGTTAATTATTGTGTATATATGTATATATATATATATATATATATATATATATATATATATAGTTATATACATATTAGTATTACATACTGTATTTTTCTATTCAGAATATGTTAGAGAAAGCCAAGTCTGGTATTAAACATTGCCAGTGTAGACAGAAAATGTCCATAATAGACAACCACATTTCCTGCATCTACTGTCTAGGCCCTCTCCATCTTCAGGAGGACTACACCATCTGCCACTGGTTTAGTGGTAGAGTGATGTTGGAAAGACGCAGGAAACTGATTGAGAGGGGTCTCCTGAAGCCGGAGTTTCAGGAGACATTAGAGAAGGCAGACCAGTCATCAAAGTCTTCAAAGGTATCGGAGCCCAGGGCATCGGCTCCGAGTACCTCTGTTAAGATTCGGTCGCCAGCTCCACAGACCTTGGAGTCGAGCACTGAGCTGCTGCCTCGGCGTGAGGTCCAGGTCTTGGAGCCGGTGTCAGAGGTGCTCCCTTCATCGATCCTTTGCTCGGTGACCTCTTCGACCCGTTCCTCCAGAGCACTGTCAGACACCGATGTGGATCGAGTGGTGCAGAAGCTGATGGAGAACACGGCCTTATCCAAACTAATTGCAGTTTCATCCCAATTGGTTTCGAAGCTTGAAGCCCTTCCTGTTCCATCCATAGATCCTCCTTCGAGACCCATCGAGTCATTAGAGCTGGGAGTCGAGGATCTGATGATTGTTGATCCCCCGGAGCCGAAGCCTTCTTTAGTGCTTTTGGCTCCACTGACCTCGACACCCTCGGTACCCATTGAGGGGTCTCAGAGCCGACAGTCTCTCCTCGGTTCCGGGGGGGGGGGGGAGAGTCGAACCGAAGTTTCGGTTCTGACTCTTTCCCTCGGTGCCTCGGTGCAGATTAGTTCAGCTCCATCCTCTTGATCGGAGCCCGTGGTTCCGGGCCCGGGGAGGTACCATCTTCTTCGGAACTGGTGGAGTCCTCGGCCTGGAGCTCCGGTGCCTTCGAGGCCATGTGGAAGATTTTGTCTGGTAAGACATTCACATCTTCAGATTCCTCTTCTCCCTCCCCAAAAGGTCCATGTTCTGTCTCTGCACCACCGGTCCCCACCAAGCGTAGAGATCCAAAGCCTCAGTCAGCCCCAGAGGGTGAACCCTGCTCCTCGGAAGCTTCACCAGATGTCCCCTCTAATGAAGTCCCGAGAAAGAGATTGTGCAAGAGGAGGCACCTTGATTCTCCACAGGAATTATTGACATCAGACACTGACTTGGATGAGTCAGAGGGGTTCCCACGGTCCTCCTCTGAGGATGTCTCATTTGCCGACATCCTGGAAATTCTCAAACAGAGGGATGACTGGCAGTCACTTGCCCCCACTGAGAATGAGTCGGTGTTGCTGAAGGCTTTTGGGGCTCAACCTTTCACCTCCTGGGTAACTCCACCCTTCGACGAGTTAATGGATTTAATAGCTCGAAGGGCATGGGAGTCCTCTGACACTTTGGAACCAGTCCCTCGGAGGCCCAATAAGTACATCACTGCTCCCCAGGATAAAGCGTATCTCACCAAGGGAGTCCCAGTTGATAGTGGCAGCGGCCACCAAGAAAGAAATGTCTGAAGCATCTTCCTCTGTTCATCCTCCTAACAAAGACTCTAGGACGATGGACAGGTACGGGAAGCGCATGTTTAGTTCAGCGACTTTTTCCATGTGATCGCTGAACTACCTCACTCATTTTACCCGTCTTCAAAGAGATCTCCTCAAGGAACTGGGAGATACTCTACAGGGTACCACAGATGCTGCTGTCTCAGACAAGGTGACAGCACAGCTCAATACCCTAAACTCTATCGTTAACTCATCCATGCGGCTCATTTCGTATGCAGCCGAAGGATCGACTAGGGCTGCAGCTTCAGCGATCGCTCTGAGGAGACAATCCTGGATGTGCCTATGCTCCTTTGGGGAAGCCTTCAAGTCTTCCTTTGTTAATGCCCCTTTTGATGGCTCCTCCTTGTTTGGGCCCAAAGTGAAGGAGACGCTCACTAGATGTGAACAAGAAGGAAAGACCCTGTCTCCTTGTAGGGGTCTGTTTTTCTGCCCCTTCTAGACCATACGCCAAAGGGAAAAGAGGTGGGAAAATGTGGTTCCGGAAGACTTGGGGAGCTTTCCAATCCACACCTAGTGAAACACCCTCCAGAGGCAGAGGAGGGGGAAGGAATGGAAGATGCCGCCCAGGTTGCAGAGGGGGTCCGCAGAACCAGGGCGACAGGGATAGTGTCCCTGGGAAGCCCTTCCAGCACTCCTGAGGGGAGGCCCAGCTGTCCTACTCTGAAGGCAGTCGGGGGTCGCTTGGATTTATACCTAGAGGCCTGGCTAAATCTCACTTCAGATTCCTGGGTAAAAAGCATAATAACCAGAGGATACAACATCCCTCTCTTAGACAATCCTCCCACCCAAAAAAGATTCCCAGATGTTCCACCCACTCTGCGGGATCAGGCAGCCATAGAAATACAAAGGCTGTTAGAAAAAAAGAGTCATCTAGCCAGTCCCGGCAGACCAAATAGGATCTGGAACTTACTCGAGGTTCTTTTTAGTTCCAAAGAAAACAGGGGACTGGAGGCCGATACTGGACCTCAGCAAACTCAATACCTTTTTGAAGAAGGAGAAATTCCGGATGCTCACGCTACAATCGATCCTTCCGTTTCTTCAAACGAACAATTAGATGTGCTCTATAGATCTCAAGGATGCGTACTACCACATAAAAATGACCAGGCCATCCAGAGATCACCTGCACTTCCGGCTGGGAGCCAGTCATTTTCAGTTTTGAGCTCTGCCCTTTGGCCTCACCTCAGCCCCCAGGGTGTTCACCAAGTGCATGGCAGTAGTGGTGTCCCACCTGAGACAACTAGGATTCCGGGTGTTTCCATACTTAGACAACTGGCTCCTTACCGCCACCACCAGGCATCACCTATTGCGAGCCAGGGACTATACAATCGATCTCTGTTCCCATTTAGGCATAACGCTGAACTTCGAAAAATTTGCCTTGTCGCCCTCACAGCATATATCATTCATAGGAGCGGAATTGGACACTACCTTTACTCTGATCAGGCTTCCCCAAACAAAAGTTTCAGCCTTGAGAGTACAGATTTCTACTCTTCTACAAAACAAGAGAGTCCCCGCTACACAGGTCTTGAAAGTTTTAGGCATGATGGCAGCTACCCTTATTGCGGTCCCCATAGGGAGACTGCACATGAGGATCCTCCAGTGGCTACTCTTCGCAGAGTGGTCTTACCAACGGCTACTGTTGTCACACAACATCCTGCTCACGGAGTCTTGCAAGCGGGATCTTCGATGGTGGATGAACAGCCACAAGCTTACGATAGGCCGCCTGTTTGTCCCCCCCCCCATAGCCACAGTGACCACGGACGCTTCCCTGATAGGGTGGGGGGGGGGACTTTTTCAGGGAAGAAAAGTTCAAGGCGAGTGGTCAAAAATGGAGTACAGTCTGCACATCAATGTCCTGGAGTTGAGAGCAGTGTTCCTGGCATTGCAACACTTTCACCACTACTTACCTCTGGGAACAGTTGCAATTCAGACAGACAACATGTCAGTGGTCTGGTACATAAACAAACAAGGAGGAACCAGGTCTTACCCCTTATGCAGAGAGGCCCTGAGAATCTGGCAATGGGCTGTGTCCACCGGACGCTTTCTCATAGTAACGCACATCCCGGGGATGTCCAATGTAATAGCGGACAGGTTGAGCAGAGCCATCCTGTTGCCTCACGAGTCATCCTCAAAATCAAGTAGCGGAAAGGATTTTCCACAGATTTGGCCAGCCTTGCTGCAACCTTTTTGCATCCCCCTTGAATACAAAATGCAGAAGCTATTTCACCCTACTTCCCCTCTGGGAGGTGCCCCAGGGATGCACTTGTGCACGATTGGCCCCCGGTTCTCCTATATGCCTTCCCTCCTGTTCCACTAATCTCAAAATTTCTGCAGAAAGCCAAAGGTCTGGAAAGGATGATCATCTTGCTAGCACCATTCTGGCCTCGACAAATCTGGTTCCCTTCCTCCAAGCTCACCAAATAGAGGAACTTTGGACTCTGGACCCAGTGTCAGACCTTCTGACCCACTCGTCAGGAGTTCTTCACCCCTCTATTTTATCCTCAAATTGACAGCATGGCTGTTCCACTTCCCAGCTTAGCCAGGTCAGATCTTTTGTCTCCAGCAGTACAACATATTTTGATTTCTTCCCACAAAACCTCCACTAGAAAATTGTACAAGAGCAAGTGGAAATGTTTCGTGTGTTGGGCTTCCAAACAAGGTATAGATCCCTTGGTTGCTCCTATTCATAAGGTTCTAGATTTTCTATCTACTCTTTTTCATCAGGGGGCTTCAACATCCACCATAAGGGTACAGCTGGCTGCCATATCTTATTTTCATGTGGGTGAAAGGGGCGCTACAATTATGTCTCACAGACTTTGTAGAGCTTTCATGAAGGGAACTTATCTCCAACCACCCATTCGAAGTCCGTTTTTTTCCTTGGAACATAAATCTGATGCTATCCCAACTCATGTTATCACCCTTTGAACCAGCTTTGTCATTCCCACTTAAATATCTTTCCTGGAAAACCCTGTTTCTTGTTGCAATCACTTCAGCTCGCAGAGTCTCAGAGCTGCAAGCACTGTCAATTAGACCCCCGTATCTGATCTTTCACCTGGATAGGGTCACTTTACGTACTAATCTGTCCTTTCTACCAAAAGTTTGCTCAGAATCTAATCTTAATCAGTCCATAGAACTTCCCACTTTTTTCAGGCACCATACCAATAAATTGGAATACATGTTACACAAATTGGACGTGCACAGACAGCTGAGATTTTATCTGGACAGAACAAAAAAATTCAAGAAATCGGATCAACTTTTTGTTTCTCATGCAGATAATAAGAAAGGACTTGCAGTAACAAAAATCACGTTATCCAAATGGCTTTCGGACTGCATAAACTTTGTTTATTCATCTTCCAATCAGTCTATTCCGCTCAAAGCTAAAGCTCATTCTACTAGAGCTGTTTCTACTTCCTTAGCCCATGCTGCTCGCTTACCGATAGATACCATTTGTGCAGCGACTACCTGGGCCAAACCTCATACCTTTATTACTCATTACAAAGTGGACAGGGCCTCCAGGGACAGGGCTTCCTTTGGTTCCACTGTTCTCAGGAATGTTCTCCCGTGAGCCACCTGGGGTTTAGGGTGCTAGGGATGCTACCCGTGTGTAAGAACAAACGGTGAGATCGAACAACTTCACATAAAGAAGTTATGTTCTTACCATAACGTTCCATGTGAGTTGTTCATCTCACCTTTGTTCTTACATTCCCACCCTCCTTCCCCCTCCGTGTTCTGGAAGAACAGGTACGACTGGTGGCTGGTTGTCTTTTCTCATGGTCCCCTTGGACTGCCTGTCTCTATGTATGCGTTCATATTCGGACATGTATTTATATATATATATATATATATATATATAATCCACAAACGTTCCAGCACTCTTCATGAATAAAACATATAACAGCAAAATTCTTTTAACCACTTTATTCGGCAAAATCAGCTCCCAAACGCACAGACCGGTGGCCGGTTTCGCTCACAGCGTCATCAGTGTGCAAGTAATCACCGCCAAGGCCCGGATTATAACCTTGTGTGCTGCCAAAAATTTAAAGAAACAACACATCATTAAATGCCATGGTATCTAATAGTGTATGTTTGTATATATATTTATTTTTATATACATGCACTTGTAGCTCCTCGGAAGCTTCACCAGATGTCCCTCTAATGAAGTCCGAGAAAGAGATTGTGCAAGAGGAGGCACCTTGATTCTCCACAGGAATTATTGACATCAGACACTGACTTGGATGAGTCAGAGGGGTTCCCACGGTCCTCCTCTGAGGATGTCTCATTTGCCGACATCCTGGAAATTCTCAAACAGAGGGATGACTGGCAGTCACTTGCCCCCACTGAGAATGAGTCGGTGTTGCTGAAGGCTTTTGGGGCTCAACCTTTCACCTCCTGGGTAACTCCACCCTTCGACGAGTTAATGGATTTAATAGCTCGAAGGGCATGGGAGTCCTCTGACACTTTGGAACCAGTCCCTCGGAGGCCCAATAAGTACATCACTGCTCCCCAGGATAAAGCGTATCTCACCAAGGGAGTCCCAGTTGATAGTGGCAGCGGCCACCAAGAAAGAAATGTCTGAAGCATCTTCCTCTGTTCATCCTCCTAACAAAGACTCTAGGACGATGGACAGGTACGGGAAGCGCATGTTTAGTTCAGCGACTTTTTCCATGTGATCGCTGAACTACCTCACTCATTTTACCCGTCTTCAAAGAGATCTCCTCAAGGAACTGGGAGATACTCTACAGGGTACCACAGATGCTTCTGTCTCAGACAAGGTGACAGCACAGCTCAATACCCTAAACTCTATCGTTAACTCATCCATGCGGCTCATTTCGTATGCAGCCGAAGGATCGACTAGGGCTGCAGCTTCAGCAATCGCTCTTAGGAGACAATCCTGGATGTGCCTATGCTCCTTTGGGGAAGCCTTCAAGTCTTCCTTTGTTAATGCCCCTTTTGATGGCTCCTCCTTGTTTGGGCCCAAAGTGAAGGAGACGCTCACTAGATGTGAACAAGAAGGAAAGACCCTGTCTCCTGTAGGGGTCTGTTTTTCTGCCCCTTCTAGACCATACGCCAAAGGGAAAAGAGGTGGGAAAATGTGGTTCCGGAAGACTTGGGGAGCTTTCCAATCCACACCTAGTGAAATACCCTCCAGAGGCAGAGGAGGGGGAAGGAATGGAAGATGCCGCCCAGGTTGCAGAGGGGGTCCGCAGAACCAGGGCGACAGGGATAGTGTCCCTGGGAAGCCCTTCCAGCACTCCTGAGGGGAGGCCCAGCTGTCCTACTCTGAAGGCAGTCGGGGGTCGCTTGGATTTATACCTAGAGGCCTGGCTAAATCTCACTTCAGATTCCTGGGTAAAAAGCATAATAACCAGAGGATACAACATCCCTCTCTTAGACAATCCTCCCACCCAAAAAAGATTCCCAGATGTTCCACCCACTCTGCGGGATCAGGCAGCCATAGAAATACAAAGGCTGTTAGAAAAAAGAGTCATCTAGCCAGTCCCGGCAGACCAAATAGGATCTGGAACTTACTCGAGGTTCTTTTTAGTTCCAAAGAAAACAGGGGACTGGAGGCCGATACTGGACCTCAGCAAACTCAATACCTTTTTGAAAAAGGAGAAATTCCGGATGCTCACGCTACAATCGATCCTTCCGTTTCTTCAAACGAACAATTAGATGTGCTCTATAGATCTCAAGGATGCGTACTACCACATAAAAATGACCAGGCCATCCAGAGATCACCTGCACTTCCGGCTGGGAGCCAGTCATTTTCAGTTTTGAGCTCTGCCCTTTGGCCTCACCTCAGCCCCCAGGGTGTTCACCAAGTGCATGGCAGTAGTGGTGCCCCACCTGAGACAACTAGGATTCCGGGTGTTTCCATACTTAGACAACTGGCTCCTTACCGCCACCACCAGGCATCACCTATTGCGAGCCAGGGACTATACAATCGATCTCTGTTCCCATTTAGGCATAACGCTGAACTTCGAAAAATCTGCCTTGTCGCCCTCACAGCATATATCATTCATAGGAGTGGAATTGGACACTACCTTTACTCTGATCAGGCTTCCCCAAACAAAAGTTTCAGCCTTGAGAGTACAGATTTCTACTCTTCTACAAAACAAGAGAGTCCCCGCTACACAGGTCTTGAAAGTTTTAGGCATGATGGCAGCTACCCTTATTGCGGTCCCCATAGGGAGACCGCACATGAGGATCCTCCAGTGGCTACTCTTCGCAGAGTGGTCTTACCAACGGCTACTGTTGTCACACAACATCCTGCTCACGGAGTCTTGCAAGCGGGATCTTCGATGGTGGATGAACAGCCACAAGCTTACGATAGGCCGCCTGTTTGTCCCCCCCCCATAGCCACAGTGACCACGGACGCTTCCCTGATAGGGTGGGGGGGGGACTTTTTCAGGGAAGAAAAGTTCAAGGCGAGTGGTCAAAAATGGAGTACAGTCTGCACATCAATGTCCTGGAGTTGAGAGCAGTGTTCCTGGCATTGCAACACTTTCACCACTACTTACCTCTGGGAACAGTTGCAATTCAGACAGACAACATGTCAGTGGTCTGGTACATAAACAAACAAGGAGGAACCAGGTCTTACCCCTTATGCAGAGAGGCCCTGAGAATCTGGCAATGGGCTGTGTCCACCGGACGCTTTCTCATAGTAACGCACATCCCGGGGATGTCCAATGTAATAGCGGACAGGTTGAGCAGAGCCATCCTGTTGCCTCACGAGTCATCCCTCAAAAATCAAGTAGCGGAAAGGATTTTCCACAGATTTGGCCAGCCTTGCTGCAACCTTTTTGCATCCCCCTTGAATACAAAATGCAGAAGCTATTTCACCCTACTTCCCCCTCTGGGGAGGTGCCCCCAGGGATGCACTTGTGCACGATTGGCCCCCGGTTCTCCTATATGCCTTCCCTCCTGTTCCACTAATCTCAAAATTTCTGCAGAAAGCCAAAGGTCTGGAAAGGATGATCATCTTGCTAGCACCATTCTGGCCTCGACAAATCTGGTTCCCCTTCCTCCAAGCTCACCAAATAGAGGAACTTTGGACTCTGGACCCAGTGTCAGACCTTCTGACCCACTCGTCAGGAGTTCTTCACCCCTCTATTTTATCCCTCAAATTGACAGCATGGCTGTTCCACTTCCCAGCTTAGCCAGGTCAGATCTTTTGTCTCCAGCAGTACAACATATTTTGATTTCTTCCCACAAAACCTCCACTAGAAAATTGTACAAGAGCAAGTGGAAATGTTTCGTGTGTTGGGCTTCCAAACAAGGTATAGATCCCTTGGTTGCTCCTATTCATAAGGTTCTAGATTTTCTATCTACTCTTTTTCATCAGGGGGCTTCAACATCCACCATAAGGGTACAGCTGGCTGCCATATCTTATTTTCATGTGGGTGAAAGGGGCGCTACAATTATGTCTCACAGACTTTGTAGAGCTTTCATGAAGGGAACTTATCTCCAACCACCCATTCGAAGTCCGTTTTTTCCTTGGAACTTAAATCTGATGCTATCCCAACTCATGTTATCACCCTTTGAACCAGCTTTGTCATTCCCACTTAAATATCTTTCCTGGAAAACCCTGTTTCTTGTTGCAATCACTTCAGCTCGCAGAGTCTCAGAGCTGCAAGCACTGTCAATTAGACCCTCGTATCTGATCTTTCACCTGGATAGGGTCACTTTACGTACTAATCTGTCCTTTCTACCAAAAGTTTGCTCAGAATCTAATCTTAATCAGTCCATAGAACTTCCCACTTTTTTCAGGCACCATACCAATAAATTGGAATACATGTTACACACATTGGACGTGCACAGACAGCTGAGATTTTATCTGGACAGAACAAAAAAATTCAAGAAATCGGATCAACTTTTTGTTTCTCATGCAGATAATAAGAAAGGACTTGCAGTAACAAAAATCACATTATCCAAATGGCTTTCGGACTGCATAAACTTTGTTTATTCATCTTCCAATCAGTCTATTCCGCTCAAAGCTAAAGCTCATTCTACTAGAGCTGTTTCTACTTCCTTAGCCCATGCTGCTCGCTTACCGATAGATACCATTTGTGCAGCGACTACCTGGGCCAAACCTCATACCTTTATTACTCATTACAAAGTGGACAGGGCCTCCAGGGACAGGGCTTCCTTTGGTTCCACTGTTCTCAGGAATGTTCTCCCGTGAGCCACCTGGGGTTTAGGGTGCTAGGGATGCTACCGTGTGTAAGAACAAACGGTGAGATCGAACAACTTCACATAAAGAAGTTATGTTCTTACCATAACGTTCCATGTGAGTTGTTCATCTCACCTTTGTTCTTACATTCCCGCCCTCCTTCCCCCTCCGTGTTCTGGAAGAACAGGTACGACTGGTGGCTGGTTGTCTTTTCTCATGGTCCCCTTGGACTGCCTGTCTCTATGTATGCGTTCATATTCGGACATGTATTTATATATATATATATATATATATATATATATATATATATATATATATATATGTATGTATGCGTATATCTGTCCTTACATTTTTGTGTATATACGTGTATATGTGTATTGATACTTATGCATGTGTAGGCGGGTATGTCTTCTGTTGTTTGGTTTTCATAGCAAACTAGATCTGAAGGTTAGCAGGAGAGGATCATGGGATAGGGACTGTGCCTCGAGCTTCTCTTAGACGCAGAGCTTGGAATGCGGCCGACTCGGAGCCGAGGGATCAGCTCCGAACCCATATGTAAGAACAAAGGTGAGATGAACAACTCACATGGAACGTTATGGTAAGAACATAACTTCTTTATATGAAGTTGTTCGATCTCGCTGTTTATCTCAGGTCTAGTTTGCCGCTGCAACAGGTCTCATCGTCGAGTGAGAGCTCGGGCCAGTGTCCTTTTTTCTATCTACTATTTTTCTTAGTATTAGTTACTAGTAGTAGTGTGTGTGTGTGTGTGTGTGTGTGTGTGTGTGTGTGTGTGTGTGTGTGTGTGCGCGCGTGTTGTTTTCAAATAGTGTTTAAAATAGTGTTTAAGAATTTGTGGGAGTGGCTGCTCCTAGGCCTTAGGCCAATATCTGTCTGTCAGATTTTCTGTGTGAAGTACCTTTTTTCCTAGTTAACGTCTTGTTGTAAATTTTTACCTGTGTGTTTAGTCAGGTTAGTTATTGTGAATATATATATATATAGTTATATACATATTAGTATTACATACTGTATTTTTCTATTCGGAATATGTCAGAGAAAGCCAAGTCGGGTTTTAAATGTTGCCAGTCTGGACAGAAAGTGTCCATAACAGACAACCACGTTTCCTGCATCTACTGTCTAGGCCCTCTCCATCTTCAGGAAGACTTCTCCATCTGCCACTGGTTTAGTGGCAGAGTGATGTTGGAAGGACGCAGGAAACTGATTGAGAGGGG
The DNA here is from genome assembly GCF_019279795.1 of Protopterus annectens. NCBI lineage: Eukaryota > Metazoa > Chordata > Ceratodontiformes > Protopteridae > Protopterus > Protopterus annectens. The sequence goes on along the minus strand of NC_056747.1, from coordinate 503,996,954 downwards.
TCTCCTGAAGCCAGAGCTTCAGGAGACATTAGAGAAGGCAGACCAGTCATCAAAGTCTTCAAAGGGGTCGAAGTCTTCGAAGGTATCGGAGCCCAGGGCATCGGCTCCGAGTACCTCTGTTAAGACTCTAGCACTGGTGGAGTTCCTAGGCATCACAATACATTGGGAAAAATCCAACCTTCATCCCATCCAACAATTGGAATTTATAGGAGCAGTATTCAATACTCAAACAAGCCAAATCTCTCTTCCCCCTCACAGACTTCAGAGATTAAGGTTACAAGTACAAGTGATACTCTGTCAAAGAAAGGTGTCTGCAAGGGAAGTTATTCAGGCTCTGGGGTCTATGGCGGCAGCCATCCCAATTGTTCCCCTAACAAGATTGCATATGAGACTACTGCAGTGGCTCCTTTTGTCCCAGTGGATATCCAATCTCCATCCTCTGAACTCACAGATCCTCATCACCAATTCCTACAAACAAGATCTCCTCTGGTGGATGAGAACAGATGAAAATCTTTGGTGCTACCCCTTCCAGACTCCCCAACCCAATGCCACGTGACCATGGACACTGCCCTGATAGGGTGGGGTGGGGGCACTTCCAGGGAAAGACAGTCCAAGGTGCATGGTCCAGTTTAGAGGTCTACTTGCATAGCAATGTCCTGGAGTTAAGAGCGGTGCTGTTAGCATTGCAGGCACTTCCTCCACTCCTTCCATCAGGAACAATTGCAATCCAGTCAGACAATATGTCTATTGTCTGGTACATAAACAAACAGGGAGGGACCAAATCCTACCCCCCTATGTCATGAGGCCATGAGAATTTGGCATTGGGCGATAGCTTCCAACCACTAATTAGTTGCAACGCATATCCCAGGGAGCTCCAATGTGATTGCGGACAGGCTGAGCAGATGCATCCTCCATTCAGACGAGTGGTCTCTCAACCCGAACGTGATCACAGAAATCTTCAGCTGTTGGGACCAGCCTTGCTGCGATCTTTTCACTTCCCCTTCAAACAAAAAATACAGCAGCTACTTTGCCCTCTTTCCTCCAGATGGGGAGTCACTGAGAGACGCTTTGACTCATGATTGGCCCATGAGTCTCCTCTGTGCTTCTCCTCTGATACCTTTGATACCCCTGTTTCTAAGGAAAGCAATCCAGTTGAGATACAAAGTAATCCTCATTGCCCCCTTCTGGCCTCAACAAGTGTGGTTTCCCTTCCTCCGGCCTCACCTGTTACAACCTCCTTGTATCCTGGACACTTGTCAAGACCTAATATCTCACCCACAAGGGCTGACTCCCCCAAATCTATCCACTCTCAAGCTGACAGCTTGGTTTCTCCACTTCAGTTAGTCACCAGGCAGGAAACCCTCTCCTCACCTGTCCGCAATATTATTCTGGCCAGCCATAAACCATTCACCAGAAAACTCTACAGAGACAAATGGAAAGGATTTGCTATCTGGTCTAATAATTAGATGCTAGATCCATTTTCATCTCCTACAACTGCTATATTTCAGTATCTTTCTGAGTTGCTTGACAATGGGGCATCAGCTTCTACTATTTGAGTCCATTTAACAGCTATTTCCAATTTCCATAACGGCTCGGATGGCGTTCCCATTAACTCCACCCACCATTGCAAGACTTTTCTCAAGGGAGTTTTCCATAGCAGACCTTCTATCAGGCAACCTGTGGAGACATGGAATCTCTCTCTGGTTCTACAGTCTCTCTCTCTCCACCCCCCTTTGAGCCTGTGGAGAAATGTGATCTTAAATTCCTGTCATGGAAATCGTTATTTCTGGTAGTGGTCACATCAGCCAGACGGATATCTGAGTTCCAAGCCTTATGCATCAAGAGCCTGTATCTAATCTTCCATAAGGACAGACTATCCCTTTGTACTAACCCATCCTTTCTCCCCAAAGTGGTGTCCGACTTCTCTGTTAACCAGTCCATTGTGCTCCCTGTGTTTTTTTTGAAATTATTCCAACAAGGGATAGTACTGTCTTCATTCATTGGATGTACATAGACAACTACACTTCTACCTGGACAGGTCTAAGTCCTTCCACAAGTCGGACCAATTTTTCATTTCCTTTTCTGGTCCTAGAATGGGATGTGCTGTATCAAAAGTTACTTTATCAAAATGGCTCAGAGATTGTATTACCTTTTTATACTCCCTAGCGAATGAATTTAACCAGTTCAAATCAAAGCTCATTCAACTAGGGCCATCGCAATTTTGGTTGCCTTTCACTCCAGGGCTTTCATGGATGATATTTGTGCAGCAGCCATTTGGGCTAAACACCATACTTTCATCAAGCATTACAAATTGGATTTGGTCTCAAGGGGAAGAGCGGCCTTCGGCTCTATGGTTCTCAGGAATGTTCTTCTATAGGGGCCACCCAGGTTTTACAAGTAGCTTAGGATTCTGTCCCATCAGTGATGAATAGGAAGAAGATTAACAACTTTAGATAAAGAAGTTATGTCTTACCATAACATTCCATCTGAGTTGTTGATCTTCTTCCAGTCATCACACTCTCCCACCATCCCCCACCAAAGGCTCCTGGTGGATCTTCTGGGTCCTTGTGGTGTTTCAGGGTTTCTGCACAGAAATGGCCTCTGTTTTCTGTTTCTTCTATATGTTGCATGCAAACTCGATCTGAGGTAACTGGGAGAAGGGCATTGTGGGTAGCAGCTTAGCTCAAGAGTTTTTGGTGTACGCGAGCTTGGTATTAGGCCGACTTGGATACGAGGGCTTGGAACCGAACCCATCAGTGATGACTGGAAGAAGATCAACAACTCAGATGGAACGTTATGGTAAGGCACAACTTCTTTTTTAATATTTTCATGTTCTTATTATTAAATATATTTAAACTTTTCATTGTGGCTGGTCCATTAGAGACTATTTTAACCTTTGAGAGAACTTATATCATTGATGACACTATGGCCACACCTGAAAGCTTGGCTGTTTGGTCAGCATTACCATTTCTATTAATAATAATTTCACTCAGTATAATTGGCTACCCTTGTAAGACCCTTGGAGTATCTGGCTTTGAGGTGTCTGGTGGCAGTGTAACTACCTTACAGTCGGGGCATAAGGGTGCATAGCTAGTAAATCTGTGCCAGCCTTTCCCAGGTGTGTGTGTGTGTGTATCTGTGAAAATCAAATCTCAAAGTGTGCCAGATACTTGGAGCAGGGACACAAAGCAGTGGTTTCAAAGAGAGGGTGCTAAAGGAGTTGGCTTGAACACTTAGCTGAGGACTGTCTGCTCTTAAGGGAAATTGTGGTTGATGTAGAGAGCTGCATCTGGAAATACTAGATATATCCATTTTTATTCCAAATGAATGTCCCTCTCCAGTGCCAGTGGTGAGGATTCAGGCTCTTGATTGCTGGCCCAGAGTGGTGATGTCACAGTTGGCTCCATTATGCTTAAGAGGAGCAGATTCTAGGCACTCTGAGATGAACAGTTACAACTAAAACTTGTAGACAGCTTGAGGCACAGGTGTTTACTAGGCTTAATATTTCTACCTTCTCCATGCACTTATCACATAATGTGATGTACAGAGCAACTAGAACTAGAACTGTGGGGACAGGTGTCACCATGAAACATTATGCTTAGCTCTGTTTGTGTGACTTTACTGAACTTCAACATGTCTTTCATGAATGCATCATTTGATGGTTCCTCTTTTTTTTGGACCCAAAGTGAAAGAGAAGCTAGAAAGAAGTAAGCAACAGGGGAAAACTTTGTTCACTGTAGGTGTCAAATTCAAAGCTTATCTTTGAGGAAACAGAAGTGTGCTAATAACTTGGATGGTACAGTGGTGGAGTGGTAGCATTGTTGCCTCACAGCAAGAGTTCTCTGGTTCGATTGTGCATAGTCTGCATATCCTCCTTGCATTCGTGTGGGTTTTCCCTGGGTAGTCCGGTTTCCTCCCCCATTACAAAGACATGTATCTGGAGTGTTTCTCCCCGGGCGTCAACTGAAAATTGTCTTCCTTCCAAGTCAGACTTTCCTGGTAAACAAATATTAAATAAACAAAAATAAAAAAATAAACTTGTGGTTTGAAAAGTCCGACAGGTAATCCATTGACCAGTTTCAAAACCAACTCTCCCACAGAGGGCACAGGAGATCCTTCAATGGATGTGGATACAGAGACAGAGGTGTTTTACAGAATCAAGGAGTCCATGGCACCTTCCAAAGAAGGCATAATCCCTTTAATCTTGCCTGGCTATTCCACTCTGGAGGCTGCCAGGTATAGTGTCTTTCTGCATGAGACTGTGTGGATGGGTACCATGCAGGACAAATGGATTAGGGAGATAGTATCCAGAGTGTTTTTTTTTTTGTTTTTTTAAACAAGAACATCTTTAGTAAATCATCACATATGACAAAGGCAATCATGCATTTGTATAAATGAAAGCAAACCATACTGACATAATTTTAGTTGCAAACATTATGCATCACAAACTATGTTGACATAATTGTAATCATCATAAGCCACTTAAAGTCTATCCAGTCATTGTCAGCCAAAACATTACATAGGTCATTCAAATCCTGCCTTCATTTAAAGCTCGTTCCTCCTCTGCATGTATTGTTTCTACAATTCCAATTTTTTTCCTATGTAATTTGCTCCTACCCATTTCTAAGGATCGCAATTCCAGTTGCTTTATCTCTGTTACTATATTCGCTACTTCTATTAAAGTTGGTTTAGACACTGATTTTCATATCCTAGTAATTGCTTTTTTTTGCAGCCCCCATAATTAGACTCACCAAGGCATTACTATGTCTAGGCAATTCCAATTCCGTATCATACCTCAAAAAATATTTTTCTTAGTTACACCAATTTGCTCAACCATTATCTCTGACAGAGTAATCTGCAGGGAATCTTTAAAGTGTGCCAGCATTACACACCCAGAAAATATGTTCCAAGTTACCTCATTCTTTTCCATCACACCTCCAACATTCGCTGTCTACCTGAGGAAAACATTCTTTGGAGTCTACTTGGGGTATAGAAATACCTATGTAAACACTTCCAAGGCAAAGATCCTAAATATTTTAGACTTTGTTGCAAATTTGGGAGACATATGCATATATCCTTAGATTGTTTCTTTGTGAACTGCTTATCACGTCTGTCTTGGGAATCTCTTTCTAACTTCCTGATTGCTTTTTATCGTTATCATGCAATATTTCGTGTGCTCTACTGATTATTCCTTTTTTTAACAGCAGTTTCTGTTCTAGATTTTTCTTAAAACTCTACCACTGCTGGTCTTTCACTTAGGATCCTCCTATTTCTTTCTCTTCGCCTATACTCTGATATCAGTCCTTGATAGGAAGTCAATCTTTATCCTTCAGTCCTAATACATTATTGGCCTCTGCCCATTCTATTACCTTTCCCTCTCTAATTATTTGCTCCCAATACATTAGCTCTTCTGCCAGTTTTCTCTAATAAATTTCAGTCCCCTCTTGCATATTGCCTGTATCCCTAACTGCAGTCATGCTATCAGCAGAATCTCCTTTCTGCATTCCCTTGTTGGCTTTGTTCTTAGAATACTTTCTGCTACTTTATAAATAAAATATTCTGCGTGGTTATTATTATTCTCCTTGAGCTCCCCTTGACTCATCATCAGCCCTTTCCAGTTTGAATTCTAGGTTTGTGCTTGTGCTATGTATAGAAGCATTAGCTGTGTAGCTCTGAAATACTGCTTCAAATTGGGTAGTCCCAAACTGCCTTGTTGATTTGGAAGAATCAGCTTATCCCACTGTACTCTTGCCATTTTCCCCTTATCCAGATGGCGTTTTATTCCCTTTTTCCAGTTTCCCAAACCATTCCCCCTTCCTCTTCCAGACATCCCACCATGTCAAAAGAGGGTGGTGAAAGAAGATGTCTTAAACCTTATACTCAAAAGAGCCATCCAAGAGGTCCTTAAACACCAGAGAGGTTCCAAGGTTGATTCAAGATTCTTTTTGTTTCCCGAGAAATTGAAGGACCTTAGGACAGCTATAGACATCATCAGCCTAAGTCTGTATGTAAAAAGGAAAAAAATCAGATTGGTTATGGTCCTTCTGCTTTGCATTCAGAGTGAACTTTGGAATTCCTCTCTGGATCTAAAGGATGCCTACTTTCACATAAAAATTGACAATAAGCCCAAGAAATTTCTCCACTTCTGGATCAGACTCGGTCATTACCAATTTTGCATACTGACATTAAGTTTTACCACAGCCCTAAGTGCATGGTAGTGGTTGTCTCTTACACAAAGACCAGAGGAATTTAAATATTCTCTTACTTACACTACAGGCTCCTTCTCTCTGTTACCAAGAAGTCACTCATCCAAGCAAGAAACTACCTGACCCAACTTTGCCTGTTCTTAGGAATCTCAATGAAGAGAAGTCACAGTTGGAGGCAACTCAAACTTTGATTGCTAGATACCATCTGGACTCTTAAAAAATTAATTCTTTCCAATTCAGACCTCTGTGCATTGACTTCTAGGCCCCCTCCAGCCACCTTTCAAGCTCTTACAGCTCTGGGTTTGATGGCAGCAACATTATGCTTAGTGTCACATGCCAGACATTACATAAAAATTCTTCTGTGGGCATCTAAGGTTCAGTGATCACAAGTAGGGAAAGAATGACCCAAACTTTCAGAATAACACCTATATGCAAGATACGCCTCTTATGGTGTATGGATAGCCACAACCTCTCCATTAGATTCCCCTTTATCCCCCTCCTTTCATTCGGCCATGATGGCTACAGATTGTCAGTGCCCCAGGGTTGGGGGGACATTGTGCAGGGCAGACAGTCTAAGGGGGTAGGTCTTTCATGGAGGCTGATCTACACATCAACATATTGGAAGTGGGTGCAGTCCATTTAGTTTTGTGGTCATGCTAAGACCTTCTTCTCCAGGGTGTAAAATCCAAAAGTACAGACAACATGGCTGTGGTGTGAGATATAAACAAACAGGAAGGCACCTAATCATACCATCTATGTTGTGAGGCAATTAGAGTTTCTTCACAGAATGCTTTCTGATGTCAGCACAAGTATGTAGCTGTTTCAACTGCCCAATAGACAAGCTCAGCAGGTGTATCCTGAGTGATTTACTCCGACACTGGGGAACGGCTTGCTGCAACCTGTTTGTCCCTCCAACCAGCACTAAATGCAGCAATTTCTTTTCCCTCGCTCCTCCACAGGGTCAGAGCCCATGGTATCATAAATATCCACTCAGGATATCTCAATCTCTTTTGCTAAATAAATACATTGTTACAGGGATAGGTATGTATCACAGAAAATACTGCTTCTCTGGCACCATCTTCCATCTCATGTAAAAGAAAAAACATTCTCTTACTCTATTCAAGTGTAATTTAGAGGAATGGAATTAAAAACTGCTAATTCATCTCAGTTTAGCACCCATGTCCCTCAAGGGTAGGGGCAACAAGTAAATGTCCCAACATATCCTTGTTTTGCCTGCCTTTGGGTTAGTCATGCACAAAATACAAGGGCCAAAAAACCTCCATGGAAATGCAAGATCCTCACAGATCAGTAGCCTAGGTACGTGGCTATGAAATGATAAAATAGCTACTTAAACTGAAACCAGAACCAGCTACTGGAATTACTGTAGAAACAGAAAAAAACACTACTTTTCTTGTGAGAGGCACAGTGTGATTCATAGATTCTGAACAGATGTTTTAATGTAACTAAAACTCACAGTGTGATTCATACATTATGAACAGATGTTTTAATGTAACTAAAACTGAATGTATTTTGAAGCAATAACAATTCAGATGGAAAAGGCAAACTAAGTAATAATAAAATTCATACAAATGAAATAAGATTGGAAGACATAAGCTTTAAATTGAGGCCAGACAGTCATATAGATTGTGTCAGCAATTACTTATAATGTAATTCATTTATTAAGAACAGTTTTGTATGTCCCCCCCCCCCCCCGTAAATTGTTTTTATTTGCTTTTCTTTAAAATCAGTGTGCAAAGCAATCCAAACTTGATAAATATCAGTGGACAAATTAGATGAGGCATGGTACATAAAATAGCATAGTAGCTGTATGATTACATATCCATAACCATCTAAATGGAGACATCAGTTTGATAATCCATAATAATTAACAGGATTAGGTAATTTACAAATATATTTTTTACTTTAACTAGGAACTTATTGGGAACTCAGGCTGATGAAAAATTTAAAATTAATAATTGATAAGCATCGAGATGGAACCTGCTCCATAAGAAAAGCATTAGGTCTCTTCACTTTTGATCTAAAGATATTAACCTGCTTTGACCCTTTGTAGTCCTCTCCCATCATCTCAATAGTTGGGTTATGTGCCTCAAGGTGATTCATATTCATCAGTATCTACAGAGCTTCTCCAGCACTCAAGCTTCTTTCTTCCATAATTCTCAGCTGCAGCAGTATCACATCAGATCTTGTTTGCATCCTTTCTGGTCAGACGTGAATTCCCACCACTCGTTCAACCAGTTTTCAATTTAATCAGATAAGTGAAATTTTCCTTTTTATATCCTGTCCTGTTATCAGGTTCTTTAGGATTTTCATTTTTCTCAAAGAAGAACTACTCTATTAAAAGAAAAAGAAAACCAGTTCCACAACTTTTTTCTGTGTAGGGGTGCCATGCATAGGGATTTCTAGTGCTATGGAGAAGGCTTTGGGATTCAAAAAAATGCCTTAAGTACATGCACAAGATCCTGCCCCAAGGTCTGCACTGTCAGTGCATACATTGGTTGGGTCCCAATCATTTAAATCCTGATTGTGGCATCTATTTGCCCTTCTGCCAAGAGGCCTTGTAGGACAGGAAAAACAAACTAATTCTTAGGGGCCTTCTTACAGGTTCCATGAAGAATAGGATAGTGGTTCGTCTGAAACACTCCACACCAAATATGCTGAGAACAAGTGCGAAAACTTCTGACAAAGAAAATGCTAAAGAAAAGAGAAGGTATAATAAAAGATGTAGGCTCACAGAAAATGTCAGTAAGGGATATGATAAAGAAAAAGTCCCTCAGAGAATCCCTTCCACTGGTTTCCCTGGCTCCAAAGATTTCTAGGTTCCCAGGGCCGTTTTTGGCATTGACCTTTTTGGGCCCATCTCTGTCCTGATCTCCTTTACCATCCTTGTATGACTCAGAAACTGATTGGATGTTGTCAATTTTCATTCATTCCTCAACATTTGGGTGCAGATTCGACCCACGGATCCAACTCGGCTGTTATTTTAGCTTTTGGCTACTAAAAAGCTCTCAAGCTCCTCCCTTAGCCATAATGTACTAACCGCTAACCTACCTCAGATCTTGTTTGTCACTTTTGCATTTTGATGTGGTTGCTTTGAGCTGTTGAACATTTGAGTATAGTGGGAAGATAATTTAATTATTTTTCTTTATTTCCTGTTAAATCTTATATTTTTTTTCCATTTTTCTGTCATTAATACCTCCCATTTTACCCATTTTTTCAGTGCAATCTTTTTACCATAGTTGGTAAGCTTTTTTCCCTTTTCCATCTTTACACAATCTTAGTGAAAGCTTTTTTCCCTGTTAATAAACTAAAAAAAATTCTTCTTTTCTTGTATTAAAAATCTCTGAATAGCGTTCATCTAGCTTTGAGAAGGGTTCATCTAGCTTTAAAAAGTGTCAGAATTATGGGCACAAGTTGCAATTCTTTGATGTGCATGCTTTGTTCATCAATTGTTTGGGCCCAGACCATTTACAGGTGGATTACTCCATATGCAAAGCTTTCAACCCATAAACAGTTGGGTACAGAAAAAAAATAAGTTAATTCTGAAAGGACTGTTACCTACTTCCTTTACAGAGGCTATTTCTGGAGGTCAGCCCCCCCCCCCCAAACGTAAGCTTAAGACACCTTTAGATAAGCCTTCAGGGCCTTCTGGATCTTCAACTCCCTCATTGAAACCTACCACGGAACCAGCATGGAAAAACACAAAAAGTCGGATCCAAAGACTGCTTCAGTTCAGCTGGTGAAGAAGATGAAAACGGCTAACACTGATCCTAGCTCTTTGGATCTAAAGCCTTTGCCCAGGACCAAGTATTCCCCCTTCATTGACCCAGTACCCTCTAGAGTGCCTTCCCCATAGCATGAGTCCCACCAGCACTCTAAGTCCCCCATTGATAACTTCTCCTCGTTCTACCAGAAGTCTGAACAAGGCTGATGTGGACAGAATGATGAAGAAATTTCTCTTGGTGCAGATACAGATGGGAGTTCTCCAAGCTCCCACCCCTTCAGGTCAGGAAGTCCTTGTTTGTACTACTCCACAAATCTCTGCTCCTTCTCCGATCTAACCTATTATTTAGGAGCCCTTGGATACATGTCTCCCAGGACCATCTGGATTGGATCCAAAGATGTTAGTATCTTCGGTTCCACGGCTGTCTCTGAGTGCACTGGTTCTGATGGTTTTGAAGTTGAACAACTCTCAGAGCTGAAGTCTCCCTGTTGGATCCGAAGTGTTAGAGTCAACTTTGAAGTTGTCAGAGCCATCTCTTCCCTTCAGAGCCTTGTCATTGGACACCTCAAGTGGACTGCCTTTGGGGCAGGGGGAGCCAATGGACTGGAAGCATGGCTTCTTGGATCTTTTGGATTCTTTCACCATGGAGCATTCTGCCTTTGAGGTGGTGGAGAAAATATTCTCTGCTTTTGCAGGATGGACAGTTCTCAAATCTGTTCTCTGGATCCCATGTACCTCTACACCTTCAGCCTCAGTATTCTATGCCCCAGGGACAGCCATCCCAAAATAATCAGGTTACCCAGCAAGGTATTACTATCTCTTCCAATACTTCTCCAGGGCATCCCACCTAAGAAGTCCCTAAGAACAGGAAGTGCAAGAGGAGACACTTGGACTCACCTCAGGAGTCTGTCACTGAAGATACTGATTTTGATGAAGGGGAAAGAGTCCCCAAGATCACCACCCAAAGACTTCTCATTCAGAGACATCCTTGAGATTCTTAAGCAGAGGGGTGGTTTTTCTACTGATAACCCTTCCCCAGGAGAATGAGTATTCCTGGAGACCTTTGGGTATGGCCCATCTACCTCCTACAGACACAGTTGAGCCAATTCCCAAAAGACTGGATTGGATTCTGGTACCACCACCTGTAGGAAGGGGATTTAGGAGCAAGAGAGTCCCTGCAGATGCTATGCTTGTGGTGACTGCTACCAAAAAGGAACTTGCAGAGCAGAGTTCCTCTGTTCACCCCCCCTAACATGGAGTGTAGGGCTTTGAACAGATATAGGAAGCATGTGTTTGTTTCAACAAACTTTTCCCTTAGATTGCTGAGCTACTTGGCACACTTTACAAGACTACAAAGGGACCTGATAAAGGAACTGTCAAAATCTCTTTCTGGGAACACTACTGCTGAGACTCAGATTTCTGTGGCCTTACACTTGGCAACCCTACAATCCATTTCTAATTTATCTATGAGGTTTATCTTTCATGCAACTGAAGGTACCTCAAGGGAGGTGGGTTCAGGCATTTCCATTAGGAGCTATGCCTGGATGTGCTTACGTGATTTTGCTGAACCCTTCTAGTCCTCATTTGTCAATGTACCTTTTGATGGCAGTTCTTTGTTTGGCCTTAAGGTAAAGGACACTCACTGTTGGTGTGAGCAAGATTGAAAGACCCTCTCAGCAGTGGGTATATGTTTTTCAACCCCTCAAAGAACCTTCTCTAGGAATCAGTGAGGTGGTTGAAAGATGTGGTTCAGAAACTCCCAGGGTCCTTTCAAGATCCATGTGCAGATAGTTCCCTCAGGAGCAGAGGGAGGAACTCAAATGGAAGATGCCACCCAATGTGGCAGTGGAGACCCTCAGAACCAAGGGTCTAGAGATTCTTTCATTGAATGACCATACCACCGCTCCTGAAGGGAGGCCCTAATTGTCCCCCTCTGGAGGGGTCGAGTATCCCTGCACAAGAGAGTCTGACTAGACATCACAAAAGATCTGTGGGTGCAGAGGATTATTTCCAGGGGGTATAGAATTTTCTTTCCCCTTCCGCCTCCATCTGTATGCAAATTTCCCAAAGATCCATCCAGTCAGAGTAAAGCAGAAGCACTAGAAATACAAAAGCTGCTAGAAAAAAGAGTCATCCAAGGGGTCCCACCAAACCAGGTAGAATCTGGAACTTACTCAAGATTCTTTTTAGTGCCAAAGAAACAGGGGGGCTGGAGACCAATTTTGGATCTCAGCAACTTGAACAAATCCGTTCAGCACACAAGGTTTTGGATGGTCATGGTTCAGTCCATACTGCCCTTTTTGTGCAAGGACAGCTGGATGTGCTCGATAGACCTTCAGGATGTGTACTATCACACAAAAATGAACAGATGATCCAGAAGGTATCTATGCTTCTGGCTGGGAGCCAGTCATTACCATTTCAGAGCACTGCCCTTTGGCCTCACCACAGCCCCCCAGGGGGTTCATCAAATACATGGCAGTAGCAGCAGCTCACTTTAGACTTCAGGGATTCCGAGTGTTTCCATACTTGAATGACTGGCTCATTACCACGCCAACCAGGCATCTACTAATAAGAGCATGAGATCAGGTACTCCAGACTTGCTCCCATCTTGGGATAACCATAAGTTACAACAAATCTCAGTAAGAACAAAATATATTAGAAAGATAGATCAATTATTTGTCTCCTTTGCAGATCCTAAATTGGGTAAATAAATTGCAAAGGTAACTTTATCCAGATGGCAGACAGATTATATATCACTGAGTCTGTCCTTACCAAAACCTTTAAGAGCCCATTCAACTAAGTCCATTGCTACTTCTTCAATGTTTCAGTCTAGGGTTTCCATGGATGACATATGTGTAGATGCAACTTGGACCAGTCCTCATACCTTTATTACTCACTACAAACTGGATCTGGTCTGAAGGGAAAGAGCAGCCTTTGACTCAGTTGTGCTCAAGAATATCCTTCCTTAGAGTCCATCCAGGATTGCAGGTAGCTGGGGACTCAACTGTTGAGGAATGACTAAAAATTGACAACATCAGATAAAGAAGTTATGTACTCACTATAATGGCCCACCTGTGTAGTCCATTTTCATTCTTCCTCATCTACCCTCCCACTATCCCTCAACCTTTTTAACGATTGATTTCTGAAAGAACAAAAACTTGTAAGAACACCACTGTTCCTTATGTTGAGCTCCAGATAATGGCTTCTTCTACTAGGGATATTATGATAATATTTCTTACATTATGTTAACCAGCAAACAAGATCTGAGGTGTGTTAGGGGGTTTGTGCATTATGGGTAAGGTAGGAGCTTGAGAGCTTTTTAGTGGCCACAAGCTAAAATAATGGCCAAGTCAGATTTGAGGGTCGCATATGAACCCAACTGTTAAGGAAGAATGAAAATGGACAAAACAGATGGAATGTTATAGTGAGTACTAATTTCTTTTTATTCTGGATTACTCTCAGAAAGGAATTTCTTGTATGTGGTCCAGATCTGAAGAGAGGGGGGAGGTATTTAGATCTTTGGCCTCCCAGCCACCCTCAGCTGCATCTGCTAATTTCGTCAGATCCTCCGTGAAGCATTGTAGGCATTGACTGGGACAAGATGATGAGACATTTCATAAAGGCCCAAGTTGATATGAGAGTCATTCCCTCCCCCTCAACTCTGAGGGTGGAGAGAGCTGCTCCACCCACTCCCCTTGTAGTCACACCTTCTTCTGTCTCTTTATTGGATATTGTGTCTTCTAAACTGAGGTTCCTGTGACCATTCCTCCAGTTGACATTGACAGCCTTTGAGTTATCGATGTCAGCAGTTTCTCTGAACCACTCAGATCTGAAGTCTTTGGAGCCTGTGGCTTCCTGGAACCTAGTAGTCAATGACCATTGCCTAAAGACAGATTTATCTCCATACAATTAGGGACATTCCTTGACTCTAGGTGATTTAGCCCTCAACAGTTCAACTCCAGTCTTAGCCTTGGATCTGGTTGGGTCACCAGCTGTGGGGATTCAGTCTTCTGGTCCACCATCCTAGAATTCTGTGCTTGATTGGATAGCACTCCACTTGCAACTTTTGGTTCCATTCTTGGAATTTGATGCCTTTGAAAAGCTCTTGGCCCAACAATGCACTCAGAGGGGAGCATGTCTTACTTCACTGCTATCCAGATCTTCTGATGTATCTGTGATCTTTGAATTTCTTTCCCAGGGACAGCCTGTTTCGGAGAGTCATGAACCATCCCTTTCTAAAGGAACCAAAGACAGTTCTGACTCTTCAACTCCCACTCCACCTAAAGGGCACAGAAAGTATAAGTAAAAGAGGAGACACTTGGACTTCCTAATGAGGACACTAACCTTGATGAAGGGTCCCCTAGATATCCCCTTTAGGACACCTCATTATGTAAGTTAATTGAGCTGTTAAAAAAAGGGGAAACTGTCCAGCTGATACCCCTTTCACTGACGTGGAAGTGTTCTTTGAAGCCTTTGGAGTGGATCCATCTATCTCCCGGGTGGCCAATCTGACTGACAACATTATTAACATTGTTTTGCAGAGGAGCTGGTGGGATCCTGATGTGGCAGAACCCATCCCATGCAAATCAGACAAAGTTCTTGTCCTCTCAATGATCATCCACACTGGAGGCCCAAAGGGATGGGCCTCCTTGAAATTGATTATATGTATAGATCTGCAATCACGGGACTCCACACATATCTGCTGACCTCACAAGACCCAAACGTAGTGAAAGTTTTGAAACATGAGGAGAATAAATCTAAGATGACTTCTCTGCTTAATGTAGCAGAAGCTTATTGGCATCGAGCAGGAATGGAAATCAAACCAGAAGTAGATAAAAATCAGGCAGCAACTGAATATGCCAAAAAAACAAAAGACAGAATATAAGGTGAAGGATCAGATGAGAAGGCAAGAAATGTGGAAAAAGCATAAATATAGTTGCAAGTATAGAAAACTTCTGGAAGATCCTCATGTTGATCAGGAATGAATATAGGAATGGTTAAGGAGAGGCAAATTCAAACTAAGAGATGAAAGGTTAATATTGGCAGCCGAAGACAGTGCACTGCATAAACATTGGTTTATAAAGTCCATTGAACATGTGGGAGAAACGGACAAATGTAGGTTTTGTAAAACCTAATTGGAAACAGTTGCATACCTCTGTGTTGTTTGCGACATACTAATGGCAGAAGGACTGTATACTGAAAGGCATAATAATGTAGCGAGACTAACTAAGAGTAATGCTACTCAATGCCAGAAGTCTAAACCTCAAGATGCACGTACTTGAAACTCTCCTTAGCATGGAGAACATCGATATCTGAGCAGTAACAGAAACCTGGTTCAAGGCTCCCGAGAGCACCCCAGCACTACCAGGTTATACATTATACCATGCTTTTCGGCCCCAAAACTTGGACCGAACCACAAAAGGAGGGGGAGTATCAATATTCGTCAAAGATACCCACACCTCCAGGTTGGTGGCACAGCACGAAGCATCAGAGACTATCCATGTGCAACTAACAGTGGGTAAAACTGCCTTCTAGTTTATAGCCTGCTACAGACCACCCTCCCAAACCGAGGAACCCCACTTGGCCTTCCCGAGAACACTGAAAAATATGAAGGTCTCTCCAATCACCGTTATATTGGGTGACTTCAACTACCCAAACATAGACTGGGAGCATTACTCTAGCTCCAACACCCTAGCCCAAAGGTTCCTAGAATTTATAAACTCAAATGCTATGGAACAACTTGTTACCACTCCCACAAGAGGGGAAAACATACTGGACCTAATCATCACCAACATGGGGGCTGTATGCTCCAGACCAGAAGTGTATCCCTCACTGGTAAGATCAGACCATAAACTAATCTCACTGGATAGTCACATCTTGACCCCACCCCCTGCCCAGAAAACCACAGTGAAAAACTTCTTTAAAGCAAATTTCACACTCCTCAAAACCGAGGTGGAATCCTTCAAAGCCCCCGGGCCTGTGGAAAATATGGCCCAGACCACAGAATCCTTTATAAACGCATTCTATGAACACCTTCAGGAAAGCATGGATCATGCAATCCCAAATAAAACCAAGACCCAATCCTCCAAAGGCAGGCGTCCTATCTAGTGGACCCCAGCCATAAACAAACTATACAATAGAAGGAAGAAGCTACTACATAATAGAGCAAAATCACAAAAAGGGAAGGCATCTCTGATCAGTGTTAGCAAAAAACTACGGGCACTCATAAAACCGTCCAAGGCCAGCTTTGAGAGAAAAATTGCACAGGACACTAAGGATAATCACAAGGCTTTCTTTAGTTATGTTAGTAACCTGGGTGTGAATTCCCAGATATGCTCAGAATTAGTCCAAAATGACAAAAAATACACCGAACCCACAGACATTACCTACATCCTAGCTGACAAGTTCAACGCAAACCCCCCCACCCCACCAAAAGGGCAAATATCTATCCCAGCAGAGTGCTGCCCCCCTGACATCTCAGATGCTCAGGTAAGAGCTGCCCTCTCCAAAGCAAAAAACACAGCATCAATGGGACCAAACGGTGTCCCGGGCTGCATCCTACATGAACTCCAAGAAGAGCTAAACCCAAACATAAAACTACTGTTCAATCTCTGCCTTACTACAGGATATGTACCCAAAGAGTGGCGTACAGCAACAGTAGTCCCTCTCCACAAAGGTGGTGCCTCAACAGATCCTGGAAACTATCACCCCATAAGCCTGACTAGCTTGGTCTGCAAAGCTATGGAAAGGATCATCATGGACCTCATAAATAAAGATATTGGGGACCTACAGACACTGGATCCTACCCAGTTCAGCTTTGTTAAGGGCAGATCCTGCCTCTTAAACCTGGTCGATTTCTTTGAAACAGTCACCAAGGCCATTGACGAGGGGAAGGTGGTCCACACAGCCTACCTGGACCTCACAAAAGCCTTCAATACAATACCCCACTCGGGCATTATAGATAAGCTCACCAGCTTAAATATAAACCCCTATGTCACTAGATGGGTTGCACACTGGCTCAAGGACAGAACCCACATGGTTAGAATTGCTGGAGCCATGTCAGACTCCAAACCAGTTACAAGTGGCGTCCCACAAGGCTCAGTCCTCGGACCTCTCTTGTTCGGTATATATTTCTCGGAGGTACAGGCCAACACGGAAGGACTGTGGCTGACCAAGTTCACAGATGACTGCAAACTAGGCACCATAATCGACTCTACAGCCGACACAAGCATCCTACAAAAGGGCCTCATAGAAACAGACAATTGGTACCAGGGCCATGGCCTCAAGCTAAATGCCAAAAAGTGTATAGTCATCCCCTTTGGCAAAAACAAAGTGCCCACGAATTACCACATAGGTGGTAATCCATTAAGTATGGAAGAAGTAATTAGGGACCTGGGGACCCAAGTTGATAGCAATCTCTCATTTGAAAACCACGTGGTCAAAGTGGTTAGAAAAACATTTTATATAGCCCACCGAATCATGAAGGGATTCACATCTAGATCAGGGGAGATCATCGTGCCTATTTACTCATCCCTCATCAGGCTAATAATTGAGTACAATGCCCCTTTTGGGATGTACCTTACCAGACACCTGCAGCAACCAGAAAGACCTCAAAAGTACCTCACCAAGAGGATCAAAGGGCTCAAACAGATGCCATATGCTGCCCGGTTAAAGAAACTCCAGCTCTACACATTGGCATACCGCCTGCTCAGAGGCCATCTGTGCCTGATGTATAAAGCCATGTCCAACCCAGAATTAATGGACATGCTGCACCTCAGAAAATCCAAATCCCATTGAGCTACGCGCTCGAGAGACTTGAACCTCAGCACTGAAATAAATAGGACATGCTGGAGGGACAGATTCATAACCCAGAGGCTCCCTTCACTCTGGAATAAAATCCCAGTCCAGGTTAGGCAGAGTCTCTCATTGACTCTCTTCAAGAGGAATCTTGATGAGTGGATGGGAGATCGTAGGTTTACCCCAGGTATCACTTCTGTGTCACTGTTAGACAGAAGCACAGTATACTAACCTCGAAAAAGGACATAGCAAAATTCATTTAAAATGGGTGGTGAAAGCCAAACACACTCTGGCTAGGCTTATAAATGCCCTAGGGCAGATAGCCTAGTATGAACCTATGTTGCACTGGGGATTGTGCAAACATTATGGTACTGAAGTGGTTGAAAAACACTGGAAACATGAGCCACAAAGCATCATAGAAAATGAAGTCTACATCACATGGGATCATCCATTACCAACAGTTCAAAAGATAGACGAGTAGCATTGATCATTGAAATTGTCACTCCTAGTGACTACAGTTTCTTACATACAGAGAGATACAAAGTCATAAAATATGAGGATCTGCGGGCAGAAATGAGAGCAATGTGGAAGAAAGATACACAGACAGTTCCAATAGCAGTAGGAGCAATATGTCTTATAAATAGAATTTACAGTCATATTTAGATATGTTACCAATACATGTAACTCCATATGAACTGCAGAAGGAGTCATTACTGGGAACATTGTGGGTGCTGCAAAGAGCACTACTGACTGACATCAAAGACTGAAGCAGTACTAATTTCATGAACTTTAATCATACTTTGACTTGGGAATGGGATCCATTCCCATCATGGTATTAGAAACCCAAAAGATTTGGAGAAATTAAAAAGAGCAAAGTCCTTTTGTGGATTCTGTTGTTATTACAGCAGCAGACACAAACAAATAGCTGTCTGAGGAGAGCTCCACAGTCTACCAGAGACTGCTGATGCTAAAGACATCAAAGTTGTTGATGCCAACAGAGACTAGAGCAGTGGATCATTTTGGGAAATGTATGTATGCTTCAGGAAGCTTTTGCCTGTGAGCATTAAATTAATTCTGTTGTATCACCAGATGCCAGAGGGCGTTAGCTATTGAACTGTTATACTCCCTTCAGAAACCCCAGAAAATAGTGACTAGGCAGTCCATGGAGTCACAGATGGCTACTATGTTACCAGTTACTACTGTCATCATGAAGCTAGTTTCAATTGCAGAAGATGGAGTATTGAGACCAGTAGGTACTGTCTTTACAGTATGTTTTCATGCTTAGCTGTGCCGATGTGATTTCATGGACAACTTTAAGATGTCCTTCCTTAATGCCCATTATGATGGGTCATCTCGTTTCATACACAGGGTAAAACTACTTTGTCTAAGTGTCTCCAGTATAAGTTTGTTTCACTAACTGTCAAAGACCTTTTTCCAGGAATCAGAAGGGAGGGAAACATCATTTTACATTTACTTCTTTTTTGAGAGGGGCCTACCTGGGCCTGTGGGGGGACTTCAATGGGCACTGCCTAAGCAGCAGAGTTGGGGGGGGATCTGCAAAATCAAGGATTTAGTGGTCCTCTTTCTAATAGTTCCTTTAGTGTAATAGGCCCTTAGTTTGCCTGCCTGCAGCCCCCTCACCCCCCACCCCGAGGTAGTCTGGGGATGCTTATCTCTTTACTTGAAAAATTGGATGGCCATCGCACAGGATTTGTGGGTGAAGAGAATAATATACAGAACATGCATAATTCCATTCCAAACCAAACTGGTCCCTTCCTACAACACAATTCCAGGTATTATATCTGTACAAACAAGGGCCACAGCCCAAGAAATGTCTTGACTGCTAGAAAAAGCGTCATCCAGGAGGTGCCACCAAACTAGAAAGGATCTGAAGTCTACTCAAAATTCATTTTAGGTACAAAAAAAATCAAGGACTCATTCTCATTTTGGACCTCCATGACCTAAACACATTTGTGAAGAAGGCAATGTTACATACAGTTATGATGCAATTCATACTTTCTTTCTCTTTTAGGGAAGGGGGCACTGGAGGTGCTGTATAGACCTTCAGGATGCCTATTATCATGCAAAGATTACACTGTAGTTGAGAAGGTACCTGTGCTTCTGACTAGGTGCCAGTCATAAGTTCAGGGCCCTGTCATTTCGTCTCTCCACAGCTCCCCCAGGTGTTCACCAAATGCATGGCAGTGGTGGCAAGTGGTGGCAGCACACCTACAGCTGCAGGGGCTCCAGGTGAATCCTTAATCCAAGCAAGAGATTATTTGCTTCAGTTTTGTTCATCCTTGGGAAATTCTATAAATTATGAAAAGTCATCCCTACAACCCACTCAAATCATTGGACTTCATAGGTTGTTCTGTTGATACAGTACCACAAATTGTAAAGCTACCTCTGTAAAGGTTAACTTCTGTTTGTTTGTAAGCACACAAGGTCATCTTTATTCTGAATCCACCAGCATCTTTAAATTCTTCCCTTACTAGTGAAGAATTCTGTGCTGCCTTCTGTTGGTTACTTCTTGTTATTTACATTTGCATGCAAGCACACCACAGTATATTAACTCTTAGTATACTTTACTTTTAAATACTGGATTGTACTAAGTACAATAAATACACAGAGGCAAACTGCTTCAGTAAACTGCTTTTGTTAGTACAACATTTATGTTACATTTGACTTTTGGTTTTACAAACATGCAACACATATGCTGTCAGCTCTCTATAGCAAATACCCAAAGTCTGTTTATGCACAGTTACATTTATACCAGAAGATCTGATCTGGTATTTTTCCAGAGTCTGATGTAAAACAGTTCTTTCTTTGTATATCAGTTTTAGTTTGTTCTTCTAATTTATGATTTGTCCTGTCTTTAAGCTTGGTGGTCCAAGGAAACTCAGTTATCTGAAACGTACTGTTCATGCACTATCTGTGTTTCATCTTTATCTTGCCTGATGTTTCAGCTTTACTTCATGGATGTTCTTGCAGCTGCCATCTACGTAGTTATTTTTACAGACTTTGTTTCTCAATAACATACTCCTTCATATGGATGCCAAAAATCTATTTAAGCTATTATATGTTTGCCAGCACATGTAGTACTTTCTATTTTTCAGCATTTTATATTATTTTAGATTAACCCTTTATCCTGCAGCTTTTTATTCAAGCTAATAATCATGCTAGCAACAGTTTGAAAAGACAGTGAATAAGACAGAATAATACTAATCTTTCAACTAGGCTCTATGGGAACTTCAATAATGCTGGTCTTTTGTGTGAGATTTTTCATTTGAGCTCTGCAGTTGACCCTTTCAGTCCAATACTCACTGCTGATACATCCTCTTCACCGGTAGTCAGGATATCCTCCCTCTGCTGTCATCACATCTCTTGGTGGATACATTTTCTTCGGATAGTGCAAGAATGTGCATTCATCCTTCCTGTTTATATTGCCTTGGTGACTACAGATGCTTCCCTATTAGTGTGGAAGAGTATTTTGAGAGGAAGACATTTAAAGGAACTTTTACCATTCAGGAGGCTCATCTTCACATCAACATTCTGGAGATGAGTGTGGTCCTCCTAGCACTGCAAGCACTTCAGGATTTATTTCTCCAGGATGTGATTTTTATCCAGACAGACAACACTTCTGTGGTCTGGTACATCAATAAACAGAGGAGAGCCCAATCTTAGCCACCATGTTGGGAGACCATGTGAATACGGCAGTGGGCAAGGTCTTTAAAATGCAAAGCACATACCAGGTCAGACCAGTTTTCTAGTGGATAAATTAAGTTGCTGCATTATCATGCCTCACAAGTGGCTCTTCAGTGATACAGTGGCACTGGAAGATATTCATCATTCCTACTGCTGCAGTAGGCTTTATGCTGTATGGGTTGTGTCCTGTCCAGGATACAACAACAGGAAAGCTTCCGAAAGATTTGGCTCCTTCCCACACCCAATTCTCTGAACAGAACAGTCAGCAGTCAGATGGAAGCTTCCTTTAGTATTTTCTTGCCTCCTCATGAACAAGCAGCTCAGAACTTCACAGGAGCGCAGCATTCAGCCTCCAGCTTCATTTCTGGTATATAATTCCCCAGTGGCAAAGCCTTCCCCTCAGGATATTGCCCCCTTTAAAAAATGGTATTTTTAAAATATGGCTTTTTAGTGGTATTTCCCACTTTAAGAAACTCAGTATTCTTTCCAATATGACATTTCCTGTTAGGGATCACGATTTTTAGCTCTAAGGTATGAGAAAATGTACCTTTTATTCAAACTTAGTGTCAGAATGTGTTTTATATAGGCAAGAATTATTATGGAGTATGTTACTACTTCTCTGAAGTACAGGCCAACATTAAGGGACTCTGGCTAACAAAGTTCACAGATGACTGCAAACTGGGAGCCATTATTGAATCCCCAAATGATGTGGATACTCTACAAAAGGGCCTTACAGAAACAGATGCTTGGTGCCAGAGCCATGGACTCAAGCTCAATGCCAAGAAATGTACAGTTATCCCCTTTGGAAAAAAAAATGTACCCATGAATTACCACATAGGTGGCAGTACACTAAACACCAAAAGTGTGATAAGAGACTTAGGGACACAGGTGGACAGTGGTCTCAACTTCAATAACCACATTGCCACAACAGTCAGGAGATCCTTGTATGTGGCACATCTCATCACTAAGGGCTTTTCATCCAGAAAAAAAGGAGGTCATTGTCCCACTGTACTCATCCCTCTTTAGACCCATTATAGAATACAATGCCCCATTTGGTATGTACCTCTCAAGACATTTGCAACAACTGGAAAGGTCGCAGAAATACCTCACTAAAAGAATCACAGGCCTAAAGCAGATGCCCTATGCTGACCACCTTAAAAAACTCCAGCTATACTCTTGTCGCATATCTACTCCGAGGTAATCTCTGCTTAACATACAAGGCCATGTCAAACCCAGAGCTGTTGGGCATGCTACACTTAAAGGAATCCCAATCCCTCAGAGCCACATGCTCCAGGGATCTAAACCTTGTCATCACAATAAACAAAACATGCTGGAGGGAGAGAAAGGAAATTCACCCCAGGGATCACGTCAGTCGCCCTACTTGACAGGGGTCCAGGGAAGTAAATAGTGTGGGAAGAAATAGCCAGGGAATTGTTATAGCTAGGCTTGTATAGGCCCTAGGACCGATAGCCTAGTCCCAACCTATGAACCTATGTACAATGTGTGACAATGGATCTACTTTTCAATCCCAAATTACCACAATGCCAAAATGCATAATGTCAAGACCACAACAACGAAAAATCAAAACAATGAAAACAAACAACAATGAACCTCATTAAATCGAACCTCACAACATCAAAAAAATCTTGTAGAAATCACTCTACACAACCAACACCCAAAACACTACTTAAACAAACAAAACCATGCCCACAACCTATCCAAACAGCTAAAATTATATCTATTTTCCCACTTAACCTCAACATTACAAACACTTACAACTCTACCAAACAAAATAAATTAATCCACTGCAAAAAAGTATTCACCTTAAATTACAAACCAGGAAATACTAACACTACAGCTAACATAACACATAAGAAATGTTCCATAACTAAGATTAACGTAGTACAAAATCTTAAAGAGATACACTCATTTTACATACAAAACTACATACATAACACATACAGTTATACAACGTTAAACTAAACTCTTTAAAATAAAAACAACATTAATAATGTTTATGCAGGGGACAAGCCCCCCTGCTAATTATATATAACAACACGGAGATCGCACTACATTGAGGGAAAGTTTAGACTTCCCGATCTGTATTACACCGATTTCCTCATATCAAAACACAGTGGTATGTTTATCTTCTCAGGTACGATCTTCTAAACTTTTGTGGTAATGCATTTTCATTATTGTGGTTTCGACATTATGCATTTCGGCATTGTGGTAATTTGCATACCTACCATTTTTTTTCTAACTGAGCTTTTAGAAAATGTGTTTTTAGATAGAAATTTAGTGTGCTGCTTATACAGTATTGTGATTGTGAACTGTGTATGTGAGCATAAGTGCAAGTGTTCTTCTTTTGAATACTTTTTGACAGCTTGCCTTATGACTGACTCATTCCAGTGAAGTTTACTGCCATTGAGACATCTTCCTCATTTACAAGCATGGATGCTTACCTTACTTCAGTTGTTCCAGCTCTCGCTGTACCTACAAAGGATAAAAAAGCAACATTCCAAAGCCCTTGCTGACATTCTGGGCTCAGTCGGTGTCTGAGCCAATAGTGGGTGAATCTGTAATGGTCATTAGTCATTCCTCAGACCATTCACATGCCTCTGCGGCTTCTATTGGCATAGTTCTTTCAGTCACTATGAACTAGGGGTCAGATATATCCTCTGGCTCTTCCAATATCTTATCTGGTTATGGGGAGAACCATCTGTTCTGGGTCAGGGAGACACTCCAGGAGATTTTGCTTGGTGTATCCAGGGAAAGAGATCTAGATGCAGCAGAAGTGCCTTCTCTGAGTTGGTCTTCATTGAAATCTATAAAAAAGGTTAAACATTGTTCATCTGAAGACATAGTGTTTGCTAGAAAATATTATTTTCTTCCCTTAGCCAGGCAGTTGTTACTGGTTTTTAATCCTGGTACTCAGAAATCATTACCTGAAAATAAAGTCAGTAGATATATTCCTGAAGAAAACATGTCAGAGAATTCTAACACAGACAAACACAAAGCTTCTTCTCTTGCAGATTCCCAAGTCCAATTTTTTGATTCAGATGAACTCTGGTCCTCAATCCCCTCTTGGAGGAATTGTCCTTTTCTCAGACAATAGCCAGGATGAAAGTGATGTTTTTTTGGGAACAGGTGGATGTTCCCCTTGAATTATG
The DNA here is from genome assembly GCF_019279795.1 of Protopterus annectens. Taxonomy (NCBI): domain Eukaryota; kingdom Metazoa; phylum Chordata; order Ceratodontiformes; family Protopteridae; genus Protopterus; species Protopterus annectens. Next base: position 503,972,334 of record NC_056747.1, on the reverse strand, counting down.
GAGATATTATGATATGCTACAAGTAAATATGAGTGATTCCATTCCTATAACTCCTATTGTGCCAGCCTTGGATGATGTATTTAATACTGCTTGTAATAATCCTGATTCTCAACCCTCAATTCCCAAATAGGCAGATAGACTTTACAAAGTAACTCATACAAACAAACATTTGTTTTCCCACCTCAGGTCTGACCCTGCTGCCAAAGTCATAGCCATATATTTGCCAATTGGGAATAGACTCTAGGTTTCTTCCAGCCCTTCTCCTGAAGACAAAGGAAGAAAGCTATTGGATAGATTTGGTTAGAGAATATTTTTTATTCCACTTTGGTGTATAGAAGTCTTATCTGTCAGACTCGTGGAAGTTTATTATTTTTGTGGAGACAGTTGAGAGAATTATTTGCTACACTTCTTCTTGACTATAGTGTCTATTTTAATTCCATTGTTTTTATCATTTATCAAGTATCAAAGCAAGCCTTAAAGAATGTCCATGATTATGGAGATACTTTGTCTAGATCCGCTGCTACTGCTACAGTGTTGAGGAGATGTGCCTAGATGCATAATTAGACCTTTTCTGATCAAGTAACATTTGACATTTTAAAATCAGCTTTAGATAAGGAGGTTTTGTTTGGCCCAGAGAGGGGGAAATGAATACAGGAGTTTCCAAGATTTTTTACACCCCTCTTATAAATCTCCCAGATACTCTTTTCCTTCTAAAAACAGAACAAAACAAAACAAACAATCCCTGCTTTCTCAAGCCAAACAAAGCAAAAAATACATGGTGGGAGGGCTATAGCAAGAAACAATGATCTTTTCCTTAAAAGGGACAATAACTATTCAGAATAACTATACCAGCATTACTTCCTCATTCCCACCACTCATGCAACTATTAATCTGTTGCAGAAATTGGCTCTATACATTCAGTTTGGCAACAGACTGTTTCATACACTTGGGTTTTAAAAGTGGTTCAGCAGGGATACAGTTGCCACTGGACACAAATGGTTCCTTTCAGAGGAGATCCTTCTCCCTACCCTCCAAATCATATAGAGTTTTTCTTCAGCAATTATTCACCCTAGTAGTCTCAGAACCAGTGCCATTAAATCAAAATGGCAAAGGCTTCTATTTCGGAATATTTCTAGTACTGAAGAAAGACTTTTCTTTATAGCAGTTGTAGACCTTTCCTTCCTAACTCTGTATGTGAAAGTAACAAAATGCAAGATGTTGATCCTTCAGAATCTGTTACCTGTCATTCCCCAAGGAAGTTTTTTTGTAACTTTAGATCTAAAAGATGCATATCATCCCTTTCCCATAGCTGAAATCTTCAGGAAATTTCTCAGATTTTTGGTGTCCAGGTCAGATTATAAGTTCTCTACATTACCATTTGGGTTATCTACAACTGCAACGGTGTTTACCAAGTGTTTCTCTCCAGGCATAGCTAATTGCAGTCTGAATGGCATGCACATATTTCCTTATTTAGATGACTTAACCATCTTTGTAGAGCCTTTTTTCCAGATGTCAGGACTCGTTACAGTGGGTTTCTTCTCTTCTGACCAGTCTGAGATTTCAGATAAATGGTGAGAAGTCCTCTTTGACCCCAACAAACAGGATGGCTTTTCTGGGCTGTCTTATAGACACTTCTCATTAAAATGCTTTTTTGGCAAAGAATATGGAATTTTATGTGGAAATTTTCCTAAACTTCTACAATCTGTCTCAAACCTCAGACTGAGAGTAGCCCAGGATCCTGGGGTTCATGTTTTCTATGATTCTTGCCAGGTTATGAGAAAGACTATATGGTTTCTACAAACACATAGACCCAACATATGCATCCTATGGAATTTCATTTTCCAGTCTGAGATTTGTCAAAAGGAATTGCAATGCTGGCAACTACAGATAGAAGCAAATCCAGGTCTCCCCTTTTCTTACCTACCTCCAAACCAATCTGTTACTACAAACACCCCAGATTTTGCTTGGGAAGCAATTTCTATGGGGGTAAAAGTGCAGGACCTATGGAACTCCTCAGACAGATCAAAGCTCATCAGTGTCAAAGAAATATTGTCTGTGATCCATGGCTTAAAAATCTCTTCATCATCTATTGTCACCTGGACCTTTTCAGGTGATTACAGACAACATCACAGTGATGTGTTACATGAGCAAGCAAAGGGGCACCAGGTACTACCATCTGTGTAGGCTGTCTGTGAAGGCTTAGGAGGTAGCTATTCAGCACTCCTTAACCCTCCAAGCATCTTACATTCTGTCAGAGCAAAACATAGTGGCAGGCAAGCTGAGTAGGACCAAAACAGACCCTCATGAATGGAAACTGAATGTGAGGGTCTTACAGGAATAGATGCAGTTATGGTGAACACCACAAGCCTTCTTTTGAAACAGACAACTGAGCACATTCTGTTCTTGGACTCCTTGAACACAAATCTGGAAAACAGATGATTTTTCTTTCCCATTGTTGGAAATGTTTATTTATGCCTTTCCACCCTTTCCACTGATATCCAGGGTAATTCTGAAGATTCAGAAGGACTCCCCAGAGATCATTGTGGTGACCCCCCTTATTGCTCAGGCAACATTGGTTCTTCTGTCTTAGGGAATTGCCAAGGGCAATTATCACAGGCGTCCTCAAAAACTGGACCTACTCAAACAACACAGGGGGAGTTTGATGCACCCCAGTCTCAAACATCTTCATCTAACTGCCTGGAGGATTGAATTTTGATTCCTTTTAGGCAAGTCTTTCCTAAGAACATTCAGCAGGTCCTAAACGTGTCAAACCAACCTGATGCTAGAAAATCTTATATTGGCAAGTGGAAATATTTTCTAATTGGTGCCTGGCCAATACCTAGGGTACCATCAGGGATTATGTACCACTGGTGCTTAAATATTTGTTTGAATTACTATCTTGTGGCCTTTCTTATTCCTGTAGCAAGGTATATCCTGTGGCCATTTCAGCATGTCTGCCCATGGATTGTCGACTTTTCTTCTCTGTTTTAGTGAAACAGTTTCTAAAAGGAATTTGACACCTGAGACCTCCTCATAAACTGGTTTCTCCTTTTTGGGATCTTACCATTGTGCTGAAAAGGTTAAAACATATTTCCATTTCACAATATAAACCAAGCCAGTGATGATGGTAAACAGAGTCACTCGGCCATGTGTATTTTGAGTTAGCAGTTCTTTAATACAAAACTAAAACAACTTCTGTTTTGTTATTAGATATCTATATTTGAACCTGCTCTTCTAGTAGACTTAAGGTTCATTACATGGAAGACTTTTATTTTCGTTGCTCTGATATCTACAAAAAAGTATCTGAGTTGCAAGCTCTCATGGTGGTTGAACCCTATCTGTTTTTCCTTAGAAATAGGGTCACATTAAGAACAAATCCCTCATTCATGCTCATATCTGTTTCAGAGTTTACTTTGGGTCAAGCCTTCAGTCTCCCATCTGGATCCTCAGAACTGGTGAGAGAGGATTCTACACAGCCTGCACATGCATAATGCAGCTTAGGTACTATCTTGACAGAACCGACTCATTTAGAAAAGCATATCAGCTAGTTGTTTTTCATACTTTTCTATGAAAAAGTCAAAGAAATGGCAGTTTACGTCAAAACAGACTATTTCTATATGGTTACCCCCAGGTATTGTCTTTTGTTATTCCCCCATGATAAACAGGTTCCAGGCAGTATAAATGCTCATTCCTCTAAAGCTTTAGCTTCTTCAGTAGCATATCGGAAAGGGGAGGATTATAGAAGTATTCTAGAGGTGGCCACACGAACCTTTGTACATACCTTTACACATCATTACAAACTGGATTCATTTTCTAGATCCAGGACAGAATATGCTAGGACCATTCCCAGGGGCTCCTGGATCCATATCCTTCCTTATTCCACATTGGGTAGGCTTTGGTAATCAACCCTAATAGCCTAAAAATCTACTGTAGCAGTTGGCATGATGGATATAGTACAGCTGTGGAAGTCAGTTACTCATAACAAGAGATGTTCAAATTCCTCACTGTTACACCCAACCACCATCTCCATTCTTCTGTGTATAATTAGATTTTGGAATATAAAGTTGTTTGTTATGATATATATCTTTTAGTGGGTCAGAATGAGGGTGCTCCTTATATATTTTTGGGTAAAACCTCCTGAAGAAGGCTTCACTATGACTGATGATTTCCCTTCACAAGGCTGACCAATCAGCAGTCAGAGTGAAGCTGTTTGAGGGAGCCAGAGTTTTTGGAATTTGGCCAGTTGCTGTGCCCTGGGCAGAATACACCTCATATAGCCTAAAGGGGCTGATTGATTTGGATGGACTTGTGCACTAGTACCTAATTTGTCTTGTATAAAGTTAAAATCACCCATGACCAGTAGAGTATTAGCATTTTTCAGTAGTGCAGTGGAAAAAAATGAGGGCCCTCTCTAGTATCCATTCCTGGATGCAAATACAGAGAGCAAACCGGCATGAAGTTAAAGTAATACTTAAAATGTACTGCTCCTAAAGCCTTAAAGGAAGCCTTCAAATGTGTCTAAACCCCTTACTTAATTAAAACTGCCTCTTTTGTCATTTGCCTAATGAGTGAGAGGAGGCTAAAATATACCCATTTCAAGTAAGGTTTGTGTGCTTCACAGGAGAAGGTGCATTTTCTAACCAAAAAAAAAAAAAAAACAGGAGATCAGGAGACTATCTTCAGCCATCTGAATACTCTTAGCTTCTTAATAAGATAACTATGTCCATTAAGGTTTATGCTTACAATTCTCGTGTACATTAAAATAACATAACAGCACCCTGAATTTCCATATTAAGACTAACTGGTTAAGAGTATATGGCAGTGGCAAGAAACTTGTGCTCCTATACCTACCAGACCAAAGCAAAATGATTCCAGTCACGCTGTCACTCAACATAATGCCGTGTTGCTAGACTCGCCACAAAGGCCAATTAACAAAATAACATTGCAACCCAGTGCTATACACAGCCAAAACAGAAAAGAGGTAAACTGTTCACAGAACCATATGTTTGCATACATGAAATCATTAGCACTGAAAAATCTATATAAAAAATACCAGAGATGAACTCCAAGATCATGGAAGGAAAACTATGCCCTCTCCATCAGCAGGCAGTAGAGCAAATTTCACATCATTAGGATGAAGCAAGTACCAACAAAAGGCTCCTAAATTAAATCACGGATATACATGTCATGTGGTTTTACCAAGTTGCCTTCAGTGTAGCAATTGTGCTGTGTTTGCAGTAGCAAGAATAGCTTCTGGAGCCCAGTCTTCAGTTTTTAGTGGGGCTTATTTACAAGGATAAGCACAGCTATATTCTTGCAACAAAATATGGAGAGTAACAGAAAAGAAACCTATTCCATTTATGCCAGTGCACATAGATTCTTTGCACAGATCCATTCAATGTAGCATGTTCTCAGTATTTCTTCATAGTAATCACACTGGATTTTTATAAAGTTGGCAAGTAAGAAAATAACACATACAGTTAACAGTACCTTTTATTCAACATGCACACTCTCATGCAGTTGGGGTAATTCTAGCAGTTTCTTCTTTGTAGGATGACAACTTCCATCTCTTTTCAGGTTTCAGTCACCTTTAAGACTGCCTTTCCTTCACATGTAGCTGCCTGAGGACTCCTCTACAGAACCCAATCTATCCTCAGAGGTCAGGATTCTAACTCCCTCAGGAGGCAGGTGTCATGATATCCTCCCAGACATAGCTGTTCCCAGTTTGTTGTCATGAATAATTGTCTCTCTTTAATGTGCTTGTCTGCCTCAGATCCAGAAGTTCTGTGATTCACATCCACAACACACTGTCTAATAAAATCAGTCCCAACTAGTGAAGCCTTGGTAGACACCTTGCCATCAGAAGCAGTGTAATTCCCTAGATCAACAGACACTGTGCCACAACACATAAATAAAATCAGATACTCATCAGTTATAAATTATTTGACTGGGGCAGGGCATTTAGTTTGAGGCAGTGTAAGACCTCACATGGGAATGCTACTCATCATGTGGCTTACCTTTAGAAAAGAGGGTATTCATAAATGTGGAATGTAATCATAAGGTACCTGTTACATCAACATGTTTACTGAGGCAGAGATGTACAGATATAAACAATAACTTGGACCATACTTCAATTCTGTTTCTCCACATTTTAAGGTACTATAGTAATACTAGCCACATAACATCAGACCGGGAGCCTCCAGTCATAGCCAGAATGCATCCTTGCTTAATCACATAGGTGTAGGACCTTACAGATCTCTGTCTAAGGGCACTAACATGTTATCTGTGATAAACAGCCCGCCATTGCTATTGCCAGGTCCAGAGAAAGGCAGTATAAACAATAAGAGTATTTGCCTGTGCAGTAGAACCCATGTGGCAAGTTGTAGATAACAAATCAAGCTTTTCTGTAATACTTTTGCTTAGAGCCATGGTAAAAATTACCATGATGGTACCAATTTTAATTTATGCTGTCTTTGGGGAAAACAGATACAAAGTTTGTATTATTAAGCTTTAATAATTTCCTTTGTAGGAATTGCAATCCAGAACCAAAAGACAACTATAGTCAGTTTTTTGCCTGCGGAAATTTTACCTGTATAAGACTCCAGTGAATTTGATGCCATTTTGGTAGCCAAAAGGAGGGTGAAACTATAAAGAAACTGTTTATTAGTAAACTATATGGAATTTTCCATGTGAAATAGATTTCATGAAAAATAAAACTATTGTGCAATTTAAAATGAAGTCACAAGACACACAAAATAACATTTAGAAAATAAAAACTCAAATCATATAACTAGTTAATATATTAAAAACATTTTACTAATTAATTTTCAGATTACCACCTTACTCTAGTTTAGCGTTAAAATGAAAGTTGGAGATTATCTTGGCACTCGCTGGGTACAAGGCTGAGGCAGGTTAGCACCCTGTTACTGGGCGCCAGGCAGACAAGTTAATTCTGAACAGGACAGCAATTAGTTGCTCACACTGATGTGTAACACAAGTATCTTTAGGCAATTTGGAGTAATGACAATTTACATATAGCACATTTTTGGGCTGTGGGAGGAAACCAGAATACCAAATAAAAATATATGTGGATATAAGAAAGCTATATAGACTTTTCACAGGAAGAAAGCACATCATATGAGAAGGAAATTGGCGAAGCAAGTGTCATGAGACAGCAGTACTAACTGTGTACTATCCTAAAGGCAAATAATTTGATTTAATACAAAGGCGCATAACTCTTATTAAACCAGTGAACTACTACTGAAGCAGTGTTTCTTTGTAAAGTAATGCAACCAGCAGTTAGGAGTAAGACTGCACTAAAACCTTGTATGCCTTGATATAATGGTAAATGTTATGTTGTCCCATCTCGCCTTCGTTCTTGCTGGTTGGGTTCAGAGCCGATCCTCAGCTCTGACTCGGCCGATTTACTATAGGTCGAGAGCTTTTATTGGCTTGAGGCTACCCTTTATCCCAACATGCCTAGCGGTATCTACCCAGATCTCGTTTGCCACTTGCAGCTTCGAGATTGAGACTACTGGCTCAGGCTAAGTACTTTGTGCTTTATTTCAATTTATCGTTACCTTTCTAAAAGTTTTTGTGGTTGTATTGACTAGTTAGAGTGTATATTTTCCCTGTTAGTCTATTGACCCCTTTCTCTGCTTGTTGTGGTGTGTTTTTGGCTGTCGTTTTCTCCTCAGGCCTTGCCTTCCCCTTTGAGTCCATTTAAATTAGAGATCCCCCCCCCTTTCTGGGATAGCCATTTAAGTTAGAGGCTGTCCCATCGGGGGAGTTGCCGTTTAAGTTAGAGGCTCTCTTCCTTTTTTTCTCTTCTTCCCTTCAAAAAATAAAGTTCTTCCTTTTTTGTTGTTTGGGCTACCTGTTACAGCCTGGTTGTAGTTAGTTGTTGTGTGCTGTTAGCTTACAGCTTTGTGTTTTTCTTTCCCTGCACTGTGAAAAATTCTTTTTGTCAAGTATTACCATGTCTAAAGAGTTGAAACCCTCTGGGTTTAAAAAATATGACTCGTGTTGCCAGAAAATGTCCCCCACGGATGGGCACACAAGTCGTGTATATTGTTTAGGGGGTGTTCACCAGCAGGACTCTTGCTCGATCTGTCCCACTTTCAGTTCCAGAGTCTTGCAGGAGAGAAGAAATAAACTAATTTTGCATGGCCTTCTGAAGAACCCTCAAGATTCTTCGTCTCAGGATCCTTAGCTAGCTAAAATTTCCAAGAAACACACAAAGTCATCGGTTCTGAGTTCGGAACAGACAAAAAACATTTAAAAGCCTTCGGCTCTGTCAGCTCCTAGCATTGGCTCTAACAAAGCTAAGTCTCCGGCAGCTCCATCTGTGTCCTCGGAGCCAGTCCGAACCCATAAGAGATCAAGGTCTCCTTCTTTGGAGCCGGTACACTCTGCTCCACAATCTCCTCTGCTGCAACCTGGAGTAGGCAGTCACCGGTCCTCTTCACACTCCTCTCGGTCCTCCAGGCTTTCGAATCACTACATGGAGAGAGTGGTCAACAGACTTCTGAAGTCACAGGCACTTGCTAAATTACTTTTGAGCCCAGCCCATAAGGAATTGGCTCCTTTGGCCCATCCAGCTTCTCCACATGTTCCTCCTCTGACTCTCTTGAGCTTGGAGCAGGAGTGCATGGAGGTTGTGGTGGTGGAATCATTGGCTCCAGTTTCTTCTCCTTTATCGGTTCCGACAACCGCTCAGATCTCCTGAATGTCTCAGTCTGTCGAAGTATCTGGGCACCAAAGCTCTTTCATCGGCTCCAAAGGGGAAAGTGGTATCGGACCCTTGTCCAACCCCGCTCTTCCTCTCGGAGCTTCAGTGCAGGTGAGCTTGGCTCCCACATCGGCCTCGGAGCCATTGCTTCTGGTTCACAGGAGATCTCCGGGCTCTTCTGAGCCGGTGGCTCCTTCGACTTGGGACCCTGGCATCTTTGAGGTGATGGGGAGCATGCTGTCTCCTGAGACAGCTCCATCCTCGGCTCCATTGGCTCCTTCTGCCTCTGTGCCTGTGCCTGCCTTTGACCCTCCTCCTGCCTCCAAGCATAGGGAACCTGTGCCCCAGGATGCCCCACTGGGTGACCCTACTTCTGGCGAAACCTCCCCTGAGCATTCAGAGGAGGTCTCTCGGAAGAAGAAATGCAAGAGGAAGCATCTAGACTCTCCTGAATCTATCACTTCAGATACGGACTTGGATGAATCGGAAGGGCTACCACGGTCCCCCTCTGAGGATGTCTCCTTTTCAGACATCTTGGAAATCCTTAGACAGAGGAGTGGCTTGAAGTCCCTAGCCCCTTCTGAGGATGAGTCTGTCTACCTGGATGCATTTGGTTCCTGACCCTCCACCTCTTGGGTGTCTCCGCCTTTCGACCCACTTTTGTCTGTAGTGAGTCGAAAGGCGTGGAGTGCTCCAGAGACCATGGAACCAGTTCTGAGGAGACCAAATAAATTTATTACTGCTCCCGAGGATAAGTCTTTCCTTTCCAAAGGGGTCCCTGTTGATGCCATGATGGTGGCAGCAGCCACTAAGAAGAAACTTGCGGAAACTTCTTCATCTGTCCATCTGCCGAACAAAGAGTCTCATACAATGGACAGGTATGGGAAGTATATGTTTTCTTCAGCAACCTTTACTCTCAGGTCACTGAATTATTTGTCTGATTTCACACGACTTCAGAGGGATCTCCTGAAGGAGATAGGAGATACCATGCAAGATCTTACAGCTGAGGGGGTTGCGAACAGGGCAGTTTCCCAGCTTGTGACCTTGACTTCCATGCTTAATGCCTCCATGAGGCTCATTTCTTATGCGGCAAATGGAGTGAGAAGGGCAGCAGGTACCAGAGTAGCTTTGCAGAGACACTCCTGGATGCTCCTTTGTCAGTTTGCAGAACCTGTTAAGTCTTCATTTTCCAATACCACCTTCAATGGCTCGTTCTTGTTCAGGCCTCAGGTAAAAGAGACTCTCACCAGGTGTGAATAGGATGACAAGTCTCTCTCTGTTGTAGGAGTCCATTTTTCCACTCCATCTAGACCCTATCCTAAAGGTCAGAAGAGTGAAAAGATGTGGTTCTGAAAATCCCAGGGAGCTTTGCCTGACACACGTGGAGATTATTCCCCCAGGGCAGAGGGGGAAACAACAACAGAAGACATCGCCCTCATGGCAGCGGGGGTCCACAACAGCAGGGAGACAGATACTTTCTCTGCTAGGCCCTTCCAGCACTCCTGAAGGGAGGCCCAGCTGTCCACCTCTGGAGGCAGTCGGGGGCTGACTATCACTGTACGCAGCAGCCTGGCAATCTATCATGAGAGAATCATGATTACTGTCGATAATATCCAAGGGTTACAAAATTCCTTTTTCTCAGTCCCCCCCCTCAGAAGGAAAATGTTCTATCCCAGATGTTCCACCCAGTCTTTGGGATCATGCAATCTTAGAGGTTCAAAGATTGCTAGAAAAAAGAGCCATCCAGGAAGTCCCCGCAGACCAAATCAGATCCGGAACTTACTCAAGGTTCTTTTTAGTTCCAAAAAAGACAGGGGACTGGAGACCCATTTTGGATCTCAACAAGCTAAATCAATCAGTAAAAAAGACAAAGTTCTGGATGGTAACACTGCAGTCCATTCTTCCCTTCTTGGGTCAGGACAGTTGGATGTGCTCCATAGATCTCCAGGACGGGTACTACCACATAAAAATGGACAGGCAATCCAGGAGATTCTTACGCTTTTGGCTGGGAGTCCGTCATTATCAGTTCAGAGCCCTGCCCTTTGGTCTTAGCACAGCCCCTAGGGTGTTCAAGTGTATGGCAGTGGTCACTGCTCATCTGAGGTGTCCAGGATTCCAGGTGTTTCCATATCTAGATGACTGGCCCCTCACAGCTACCACCAAGCATCAACTGATCAAAGCATGGGACTACACAATCCAAACGTTTCCAGTTAGGCATCACCATAAACTATGAAAAGTCTGCCTTGTCAGTCTATTACCATTGTAGGGGCAGACTTAGATACAAGACGCATGATAGCAAAACTGCCTCAAGACAGGGTGTCAACCATTCGTCAGCAAGTTTTGTTCCTCATAAAAAAGATGAGAGTTCAGCCAAGAGAAGTTTTACAAGTCTTGGGCTCAATGGCTGCTGCAGTCACACTAGTTCCTTTGGCATGCTTTTGCATGCGGATTCTGCAGTGGCTTCTTTTTGCTCAGTGGTCTTTACAGGATTTGCCATTGTCACACATGATCTTGATTATGGAATCTTGCAAAAAAGACCTAGTATGGTGGCTTGTCTCCCTCCAGGTGACTCTGGGCAGACCCTTTCTAGACCTCCATCCTGTAGCAACAGTGACTACAGAAGCTTCCCAGATAAGGTGGGGGGGGGGGCATTATCTGGAACAGATTGTCCAAGGAATGTGGCAACCTCACGAGTACCATTTGCACATCAATGTTCTAGAGATGAGAGTGATGCTTCTGGCATTGCAAGCACTTCAAGACACACTCTACCTATCAGGACCATTGCAATTGAGACAGACAATATATCAGTGGTATGGTACATCAACAAGCAGGGCAGAACCAGATCTTACCCCTTGTGTGGGAGGTGCTTTGAGTATGGCAATGGGTGATATTTTCACAATGTTTTCTGATTATGATGCACATTCCCAGAAAATCCAACGTGATAGCAGACAGGCTCAGCAGGGCTATCCTCATGCCCCACGAGTGGTCCCTGAAGCAAGAAGTTGTGGACTTGATTTTCTACAAATGGGGCCAGCCACTCCCCTAAACAACAAATGCAGCAGTTACTTCACCCTAGTGCCCCCTGTGGGACAGTCACCCAGGGATGCACTTGTTCACGATTGGCCTCCGGGACTACTATATGTCTTTTCCACTTTCCCTTTAATTCCAAAGGTACTTCAGAAAGTAAATTTGCTGGGTTGCAAACTCATCCTCATTGCTCCTTACTGGCCTCATCAGATATGGTTCCCGTTTCTTCGCCATCATCTTTAACTGTTAATTGATACTGGACCCAGTTCCAGACCACCTGATGCATCAGTCGGGTGGGCTTCATCCATCCCTCCAAATTCTCAAGCTGACTGCTTGGTTCCTCCACTTCAAGTCTTAGCCAGACTCCCAAACATTTCCCCGGCTGTACAACACATCCTAGTGTCCTCTCACAAGCCCACTACCAGGATGATTTACACTAGCAAATAGAGGAGGTTCTCTTATTGGGAGAAGATAATGATATTGATCCCTTCACTGCTCCTGTTTAAAAGATTCTTGACTTTCTGGTTGAAACCTTTGAAAAAGGGGCAGCTGCAGCTACTACTAGGGTCCAACTTGCTGCTATCTCCAATTTCTATGTAGGAGACTTGGGTTCTACCATCATGTCCCATAAGTTGTGCAGAGCATTCTTATGAGGTACAACTCTTTTACAGCCCCCGGTAAGAGAACCCCCCCCCCGGGACCTAAACTTGGTTTTAGCTTCTCTGGTTCTGCCACCTTTTGAACCAGCAGCATCTTGTCCCCTGAAATTTCTATCTTGGAAAACCCTCTTCTTGGTTGCTATAACCTCAGCTAGATGTTTTTCTGAATTATATGCTTTGTCTATCTCATTTTTCACAAAGATAGAATTTCTCTTAGGACCAATCCTTTCTTCTTGCCAAAGGTATGTTCAGAGTATAACTTAAATCAGTCCATTGAGCTTCCTGTATTCTTCCCCAATTACTGCAACAAGGCAGAGTATAGACTCCACCAATTGGGTGTCCATAGACAATTACATTTTTATTTACACAGGGCCAAAGACCTCAAAAAATTAGATCAATTGTTTGTATTATTTGCTGACAATAAACAAGGTTATCCAGTTTCAAAAGTGACCTTATCAAAATGGCTGTTGGACACAATCAGTTATTCATATAATTTGTGTAAAAAGACGCTTCCAGGAAGGCCCAGAGGACATTCAACCAGAGCCTTAGCTACCTCTGTTGCCTTCCAGACTAAATTGCCTTTAGATTCAATCTGTGCAGCAGCAACATGGGCAAATCCTCATACCTTTATCACTCATTACAAAGTGGATGTGGTCTCCCGGAACAGGGCATCCTTTGGTTCCACGGTCCTGAAGAGCTTGTTCCAGTGAGCCACCCAAGAACCTGGTGCTGGGGAAGCGGTCCCAAACAGCAAGAATGAAGGCGAGATGGGATAACATAACATAAAGAAGTTATGTACCTACCATAATGTTCCATGTTTGTTGTCTTTCATCTCGCCTTCCTTCTTGCATCCCTCCTCCTTCCCCCTTCATCGAGGATTGAGAGGAGTTCCTTTATTGGTTACACTGGCTGAGTTTCCTGCTGACATACCAGGTTAGTTAACCATGCATTGTTTTTCATTTTTCCTTCTTAACCTTAAATGTATAAAAGCTTAGTAAGAGTTGCTTTTTACCATATATGTCTGGTGTGGGCTATTACAAATGAGATCTGGGTAGCTACCACTAGGCATGTTGGGATAAGGGGTAGCCTCAAGCCAATAAAAGCTCTTGAGCTATAGTAAATCGGCTGAGTCAGAGCTGATCCCAACCAGAAGGAAGGAAGGCGAGATGAGGGACAACAAACATGGAATGTTATGGTAGGTACATAACTTCTTTGTATCAGTTATAGGTTTGTTGGTTGTGTGTTATTTACTAACTCCTGCTTCCATTAGATGACCTGAGCTTTGTCCTTTGTTCAAACTGTAACATTTGGGGCTATTTGATGCACAGCTTACACATCTAACTTTAATTATATCTTAAATATACATTTTATAGTAAATGATTTTTATCAGCTGTTTTGTTATCTGCATCGTAACTTGGACACATCACATTCTGACTACAGTTTTCCATTAGCAAGATAAACACGTTGAGATTCATTGTGTAAAATATTTCAATATGTGGCATTTCTAATGCATGCTTTACTTCAGATAAAGAAAATATATGTAGGTTTTAAAGAATTTCAGATTTTTTTTTTTTACCTAATCTAAGTATTCAAATGAGCACAAATGTATAGAACCCACATACTCCACATTACAAGGGGGAGAAAGTAAATAAATGTAAAATTCCCTCAAAATTGTTATACCAACCCAAGCTTTATGTTCCTATTGGTTAGGGATACTCTGCTCTACAAAAGGACAGCCACTGCAGTACAACACATTTACTAACATCACTCCTAGCAATATATGTACATTTCGTTATAAACAAACAAACAAAAAAAACACTGCATATCCTACTTTCAGCAAAGACATGAGCATGGTTTCTATAACACACACATTCAAAATAGACCATAGCAGTCACTACCCAACATGTAATATTTCAGAAGTCAGTGTTCTGATTTTGAACAAATAACATTTTCAAAACTGGGACTTTAATAGAGATGGATGAAAAAGTATGAATCAGAACTGTGTGTGTGCGCTACACACATGTTCTACACTGTTTAAATTGGATTTGGAAACTCATTTTCACAGCTTTTTTTCATAATTTGTAAATGGAAATTCAGTAGATTGAGCAGTTACTGCCCCAGGCAATTCCAGTACATGTCAGGAAGCATTTCAGAAGTATGTACTGTATTTACTGTTCTAGAGCTGTACACGTCCTATACTTGATGAAGAAAATACAGTGCATTCTGCTTTAATTAAACTGGAAAGAAGTGTAATAATTTCTACCCAGTATTTAAAAACTAATATTTTACTTGAGCAAGTATGTGTGCAAATGACATTGACTGAACAGTAAATAAATGTATTTCATGTAAGAGTTGGAATGAAAGAGCAATGATTGATGTTATGTGATCCTATCTCGCCTACATTCTGTACTGATGGGTTCGGAGCCGATCCTTGGCTCCGACTCGGCACGCTATACTATAGAACGAAGTCTCTTATTGGCTGAGCTATCCTACATCCCAGGATGCACCACCACTGCTTCCCCAGATCTCGTTTGCCGCTTTACAGCAAAGACGTGGTCTCGGACTTGGCTGAGCTAAGTTGTTATTTCTTCTAAAATTTCTGTCAGAAATTTTTGATTAATCTACCCAAAAGCTGTTTTAACAGCTATCGTTGTTGTGTGACTGGTTATTAGAGTATTTTTGTGGTGAATTTGTCTTTGTTTTGAGGGAAGGATCCCGTTTAAGTTAGAGGGGCCTTGCCCTCGCGCGTGAGTGAATTTAGTGTGAGTCTTGTTGTAGTGTTAGTTGGTCAAGTATCCCGTTTCTACTAGGGGTCTTGTCCTTACTTACTTATTTTCTTCACAAAAATTTTTTTTTGGAAAAAGTTTCTTTTTTGTGGTAGTGTTTGGCTGTCAGTATGTTGAAAGAGCACAGACCATCTGGGTTCAAGAAATGCTCTAAATGCAGCTACAAAATTTCCATAACGGACGATCACTCGTTGTGTGTATATTGTTTAGGCCCTAAACATCTCCAGGAGTCATGCAGCGTTTGTCACGCCTTTTCCTCCTGAGTCCTCCAAGAGAGGAAAAACAAATTAATTTTAAAAGGGCTTATTACACCTTAAACCGAGGGGCCCTTTCTATTTGAAGGAAGGAGGTGGTTTTCTGAATAATGATTTAGAGGTTATGGAGAATGAAGCCCCAATCAATGAAGGGGATGATAATTGTTACCAAGATTTCCCCCCCCTCAGAAGATCGGAAAGGATCAGGAATAACTATGAAAGGAATCATCAGTCGAATTTTCAAAAAAACTACCATTATGGGGGGAAGGGATTTGTACACAACAAAAACAGGTATTACTAAGTAACATATCTGATCGCTCAGAACAAATTATTAGGAATAATGGGATTAGTAAGAATGGGTATGTATGGACAAAAATGATTACAATATTTATAACTACAGTGCTCTGGAAATTAAAGAAACCCATTTTAACCTTTTTACAAAAGGGTTAAAATTTGTACCGAATAAGAAAGCAGACATCAGAAAGGTTATGATTGACTTGAAGCTTTTTCTTAGAAAGAAAAATTTGGATCTGATATTTCAGGGCAATAATGTGGGGGGAAGCAATACAGAAGTTCTGAAGAGAAAAAGTACTTACAATCCCCCTTTGAATCCCCAATTAAAAAATTTCGAAGTATTGATGGAAAGGAAAATTAGGAATGAGATATCCAAGAATTGGGTGACCCCTAATTTGACAAAAGAGGAAACTGAATTATTGTTTAGTTTATCGAATGATCCGGCTTTAAGAGTAACAAAACCTGATAAGGGAGGGGGGACGGTAATTATGGACCAGATATTTTATGAAACTAGAATGTTGGAAGTGTTGCAAAATGAGGACAGGTATGAAAGAGCATCCTTGAATGAGATTAATATAGGTAACAAAAAAATCTGGTTGACTTTAAACGATTTGTTGCTTGAAGGAAGTATTGACCTGGACCTGTTTAAATATTTGAATGTAATAAAACCTAGAGTACCTACAATATTTGGGGTACCTAAAGTCCATAAAGATGTCAATAACCCCCCATTGAGACCCATAGTAGCCTCTGAAGGCTCAGTAACAGCACCCCTTGCAAAATGGCTAGATGAAATGTTAAAAAAGGTGGTAAAGGAGGGTTCTGGGATAGTGAAAGATTCATGGGACTTACTGCAGAATTTGAATAAGGAAATTTTTGACAAAAATCTTACGTTTATTACTATGGATATAGTTGATCTTTTTTCTTCTATTCCATTTGAAGAAGGCTTACAATGGTTTGAGGAAGCCTTAGTTAATTTTGGAAAATTTACTAATAATGAGTTCAAGTTGATTCTCACCCTGATGGAATTAGTTTTAAGTAACAATTTCTTATTCTATGAAGGGGAATTTTTTAAGCAAAAGAAAGGGATAGCAATGGGGGCAAGATGTGCCCCCATTTATACCAACATTATCCTGTCAGCTTGGGAGAACAAATTCATTCTCAATTCACCTTACAAGAAGTGTTGGAACATGTATAAACGTTACCTTGATGACATGTGCTTTTTATGGATAGGAACCGAGATGGAATTTACAGCATTTTTTGATTATATTAGCCAGTCCACTACCTTTTTGAAATTTACGTATGTTAAGGACACAAGTTGTTTAAAGTATCTTGACATCTTTATAGGTAAGGGGGAGGATAACTTTTATTCTAGATGTGTATTTGTGTTTTTTTCGTGGAATTTGTGTGCTCTTGGTTGGCGTGTTGCTGTGCTTTTGTGGACTATTAAAGAAGTTGAAGGGGATCTCGATCACCTTATTTCCTCCACAAGTAATTCTGCTTTGGTTTGGCTTATTACACCTTCTTTTGAGGAGGCTTTATCTTCTTCCTCTTCACCTTCGAAGAAAAAGAAATCGTCGGCTCCGACCAGCCTGTCGGAACCGGCCACAAAGAAATCTCGGCAGGCTTCTCCATCGGCTCCACGGACTTCAGAGCCGAGGGCAGAACGGTCTGCCTCGATGCCTCCAGCCTCGACTCCTCTGGCTTCGGAGCCGATGGCTAGAGCTTCGAGAGGCGGGTCACCTTCATCGGCTCCTCTGCCTTCGGAGCCGATGAGAGTCACCCGCTCAGACTCTTCCCCTTCAGCGCCGAAGTCTTCTTCGGCTCCGAGGGAAATTGCATTGGTTGTGGAGTCTCCCTCGGCACCGATATTTATCGAGACCATTCAGAGCTGGTCCCCCAGTCCTTCGGAACCGGTGGAGAAGTCGACTCGAACTCGTTCGATCTCTTCTCGGTCTTCGAGGATGTCGGATTCGGACATCGACAGGGTACTTCAAAGGCTGTTTCAGTCTCCTGTCTTTCAAAAGTTGGTTTTGGCTCCAGCCCAGTCGGCTCCGGAGCCGATTGCCCACCCTGTTGTCTTGGTTCCTCCTCCAACAGCCTCGGCACCGTTGGAGCCGGTGCTGGTGGAGCCGATGGAGGGTTTCGGGTCGGCTCCGACCCTTACTCTAACCCCGACCTTCGGATCGGAGTTCGGTACTCGGACCTCCTCGGTCGGCCCCGGGGGTGACGCTTCGGAATTGATGTTTTCGGTTCCAAGCCTCCCTCTCGGTGCGTCAGCTGCGGGAGTGCCGTCTACTGTTGTGGCCTCGGGGGTTGGACCTTCCCAGGACTCTGGGGGTCCGGCCTTCAGGGCCATGAGGAGTGCTTTGGCCAAATCTTCTTTGGCTACCTCCACCGTCTCTCCGGCACCTTCCCTTGGCACGGAGACTGCCTCCTTTGTTGTCCCCCTGTCTCAAGACAGTGGAGCCCTGGGGTCTGAGGTCACCCCCATCGGGAGTTCCCCCCTTCCTGGAGGTCCTTCCGAGGCGTCTTCGGAGGAACCTCCAAGGAAGAGACAGTGCAAGAGGAAGCACGTCGACTCCCCTGACGAGTCTCTCACTTCGGACACCGACCTCGATGATGTGGAGGGGTCCCCCAAGTCATCCTCGGATGATGTCTCCTTTGCGGACATCTTAGAAATCCTGAAACAGCGAGGCGACTGGCAGTCCAAACCCCCTTCTGCTGAGGAGTCGGTATTCCTCAAGGCTTTCAAAGCTCAGCCCTCCGCCTCCTGGGTGTCTCCGCCCTTCGATGAGCTTCTAGATTTGATCTCTCGAAGGGCGTGGGAGCACCCGGATTCTGTGGAACCGGTGCCAGCTCGCCCCAATAAATTTCTTTCAGCCCCCCCGAAAAGGAATTTCTCTCCAAAGGTGTGGCTGTAGATGCCCTGGTGGTGGCATCTGCTACCCAACAAGATGTGGCAGAGGCATCTACGTCCGTTCATCCTCCTAATAAAGAGTCCAGGAGCATGGATCAGTACGGGAAGCGCACCCTTACTTCAGCAGCCTTTACTTTAAGGTCTCTGAATTATCTGACGCACTTCACCAGACTTCAGAGGGATCTGGTCAAGGAACTTTCAGATACCCTCTCTGGTAACCTACCTGAGCAGTTGGCCCAGATGGTTAGCTCTCAGCTGGCTACCTTATCATCATTATCAAACTCGTCCATGAGTCTCATTTGTATGCAGCCGAGGGGGCGAGTAGAGCGGCGGGAACAGGTGTTGCTCTACGGAGACAAGCCTGGCTCCGCCTGTGTCACTTTGCGGAAGCCTTCAAGCCTTCCTTTGCCGATGCTCCCTTCGATGGGTCCTCTCTGTTTGGACCCAAGCTAAAGGACACCTTGACCCGCTGTGAACAAGAAGGTAAGACCTTGACTGCCGTAGGGGCATGGTTTTCCACTCCCTTCAGGCCTTATCCCAAGGCTAGAAGAGGGGGGAAAATGTGGTTCCGTAAATCTCAAAAGGCTTACTCCTCACAGCAGGGCGATCCCCCTTCTAGAGGCAGAGGAGGGGGAAATTTTTCAGGAAGACGTTGTCTCAGAGGCAGCGGAGGCCCCCGCAACACTGGAGACCGCGAGTCCTTTCGTGGCTCTTCAACCTTCCAGCATCCCTGAAGGATTGCCCGACTGTGCAGCTCCGGAGCCAGTTGGGGGTCGTTTTTCGAAGCACCTAAAGGCCTGGGAGGGTATCACTCAGGACTGATGGGTGCTCCGAATCATCGCCGGAGGTTACACCATCCCCTTTTCTCAACCCCCCCCACCATCCCGGAAAATCCCGGACCCACCACCCAGTCAACGGGATCTTGCAGCCATCGAAATCTCAAAGCTGCTTCAAAAAGGAGTCATCCAACCGGTCCCCGAAGGCCGGACCAGATTAGGGACTTACTCAAGATTCTTTTTGGTGCCAAAAAAGACCGGGGACTTGAGGTCCATCTTGGATCTCAGCAAACTAAACCAATCTGTCAAGAAGTCCAAGTTCCGGATGGTCACTTTACAATCCATTCTCCCGCTGCTGGAGAAAGGTGTTTGGATGTGCTCCATAGATCTCAAGGATGCCTATTATCACATCCTGATAGATCAGGCATCCAGGAGACACTTGCGCTTCAGCCTGGGAGACAGTCATTTCCAGTTCCGTGCACTGCTCTTTGGTCTCACCACAGCCCCCAGGGTGTTCACCAAATGTTTGGCGGTGGTGACTGCTCACCTGAGAAGTCTAGGATTCCAGGTGTTTCCATACCTAGACGACTGGCTTCTAACTGCCACTTCCAGGCGTCTACTCTTGCAAAACCTAGCAGCCACTATATCTCTAGGCAACTCCCTAGGAATCACCTTCAATTGGGCAAAGTCTGTGTTGCTGCCATCTCGGCACATACGGTTTATCGGAGTAGAGATAGACTCAAAGCAAATGCGGGTCTATCTTCCTACGGAGAGGATACAAACATTACAGTCTCAAGTTCGAGCCTTGCTCCTCAAACGCCGAGCCCCAGCCAGGATGGTCCTACAACTGTTAGGTTCCATGTCGGTCACCGTTCTCCTAGTCCCCTTGGCAAAGTTACATATGAGGATTCTCCAGTGGCTCCTGTCAGTCCAGTGGTCTTATCAGGATCTCCCTCTCAGTCACCTCATTTTGATCACAGAGACGTGCAAACAGGACCTTCGTTGGTGGCTTCTTTCCTCCAATCTGGATCAGGGGCGACCCTTCGTTCCACCACCTCCAGTGGCCACATTGACTACGGACGCCTCCCAGACTGGGTGGGGGGGGCATTACCTGGGCAGGTCAGTCCAAGGCAAGTGGCACTCAGACGAGAGTCTCCTCCACATCAACATACTGGAAATGAGGGCGGTGCCTCTATCACTGCAAGCATTACACAGTTACCTCCCCCAGGGCATGATTGCCATTCAGTCCGACAACATGTCAGTAGTCTGGTACCTGAACAAGCAGGGAGGGACCAGATCCTACCCCCTTTGCAGAGAGGCCATGAAGGTATGGGATTGGGCGATTGCAACCAAACGTTCTCTGGTAGCAACACACATTCCAGGGAGATCCAATGTGATAGCCGACAGACTGAGCAGAACTGTTCTCTCCCCGCACGAGTGGTCTCTGAATGGCAGAGTGGCAACTCAGATTTTCAGAAGATGGGGAACTCCTTGTTGCGACCTATTCGCAACCCCCCTCAATACGAAATGCCAACAGTTCTTCTCTCTCACCCCAGTTCCGGGGGAGATTTCCAAGGACGCCCTAGTCCAAGCTTGGCCCACCGGCCTGCTATATGCCTTTCCACCGGTTCCCCTTCTTCCCAAGGTAATCCAGAAGGTGATTCGCTTGGAGAGCAAGATGATTTTAATTGCCCCATACTGGCCTCGTCAAGTCTGGTTTCCCTTTCTTCGGAAATATGCACTGGACGGTCCATGGTTCTTGGACCAAGTTCCGGACCACAGATAGATGTGGGAATGAACAAAATTTCACTTAGGCATGATGAGGCAACAGTGAATGATACAGCTGCATTGGGGTTAACCATCTGTCAGAGACACATAGTACAGTTGAACAATGTATCCCCAAAGAAAATGAAACCCATTCTTCAATACCCTGTAATTTCAGAGAGGCTGTTAAAATGAACTCAAATACTAGTATCAGTGAAAAAGGAAAGGAAGGATATGCTGACACATGAATAAATTCTGACCAAGTTGGACATCTAGTAAAACAGCCAAGTGCTACATGTTAGTCTAATGAGCTGAGTGCTCCTGATAACTGCAGGGGCTCTAACAACTGGCATGTAATGGCAACCAGTCATTTAAAGGCTTTGTTTAATATACCATTAAAATTGTTACAGACTATAGCAATTAACAGCAAGGACAAACAAGGAACTTTAAAAATGAACTAGAAAAGATGAGTGGATGGGAGATCATAGGTTTACCCCGGGTATCACTTCTGTGTCACTGTTAGACAGAGGCACAGTATACTAACCTCGAAAAAGGGCATAGCAAAATAAATTTAAAATGGGTGGCGAAAGCCAAACACATTCTGGCTAGGCTTATAAATGCCCTAGGGCAGATAGCCTAGTATGAACCTATGAACTGTACAGACAACTGGATAATGTGTTTTTTTCAGATTGTATTCGGGTATCCAAAGCCCTGAAGGGACTCAAACTCTTGGAGTATCCCAATGGACTAGAAAATGGTTTACTACTTCACCAAGACCTTTTGGAGTTTTTTGATGAGATGGGAAAATAGTATATGATTCTCAAACACACAAAAAGAGGGAACTGGCTAAGTTACACATAAAGATTGTGGTCTTACTTAATAACATTATTTTGACTTACTGTTTTCCATCTTTGAAGATGAATTTCAGGAAGTTTACCATCATGCTGACAGCCACTGCAAAATTTTAAAGAAAGGAGAGGAATCTTTTAAGAGACCAAAATGGTTTTAATAAGAAGTCTTATTGTATTCCAGCTAAGAAGTTTATATTTACAAATTGCAATAATCCCCTGCATAAAACAAATGATGATGAAGTCACTGAGGAGAGGTGTGATGATACTCAAGTGGACAATTTTTTATCCCATCCCAACAACCCCATTTTGAGGTCCTAAGAATAAGACAGGGGAATCAGATGACAAACACAGCAATGAAGGGGACACCTTTGCAGCCCCATAGGCAGAACAGCAAGTACAGCAACAGTAGGTGACAGTGTAGATGAAGGAAAGGTCGTTCTTGATGAGACCTTTACCAACTCAGGTACTGTAATATATTTTAATGGGTTTAACATTTCCAACTATAGGCACCTTAAGATAAAAGAGCTTTAAAGTGACATATTTTTGATAGGGTTCACCTTTTTCCCTGCTGTCAACATGGATTTGGTAGATTTACTCACTGAGTTAGAATGTCATTCCAGAAAACTTAATTTCAGTATGTTATTCAATTAATTTGGCAGGAGGAATGATAACTTGAGATGAATAAGTGTCTTCAGTCCTCCCTTGGTCTTTGTTAACTTTGTTTGACAGGCTGTGTGAGAATAATATTAGAACAGCAGTTGCTCACATCACAAGACCTTAATAGTACAACCTAAGCAAGGAGGAAAAGAAGCTGTTAAATTACTTACAACATGACAGATTCATCAGGGTAAAGAAGCTGGAGAAGGGGTGTGGGGGGAGTTGTGCTGATGGATTATTTCAACTACTCAAGCAAAGTGCTGGGATGTGTGAATAAAGGCAGATTTATAGTCCAGTATCTAAGAGGGAAATTAGTATAGCCTATACAAGGTCTAACAACTGCCTGGAAGACTTATGTTTTTCCAACATGTTCCCTTTGATCAAATACTTAAATGTGAAACAACCAGTTATCCCTTCTATATTTGGTATCCCCAAAACCCACATAAGTGTATTGGACCTTCCAGTGTGTCCAATATTCAGCACTGTGGACTCAAAAACTGAGCCTCTGGCACAACTACTGGACAAAGATTAAAAAAAAAAAAATTCTGTAAAACACCCCATGTGCTTAAAACTCTTGGCACTTTTTAAAGGAGATGACAGTTTGTGAATTTTTGGCAGATTATTTATTTATTTATTTATTTGAGATGTGATGGATGTTTCAGTTATTTTACATGAACTAGGACTGGAATAGTTCCAGGAAGCAATTTACATTAACTCCATCATAACTCAAAAAGACAATATTATTGTTGGCTGTATGCAAATGATATTAAAGAATAACTTTGTGTACTATGATGTTGAATATTTTATGCAAATTAAAGATATTGCAGTGGGAGCTCCCTCTGCTCCAGTTTTTGTAAATATAATCTTATGGCACTTTGAGACAAAATTATGTTTTGCATAGTATGTTTAAACCATATTTGAATATCTGTCTATATTTTTATGATTTGGGTATGCAAATAGCAAAAGCTGATTGAATTTTTAAGGTACATTAACAATACTAAACTTTTGCAATTTATAATTAAAGTGGATTGAGATTCTGTCGACTACTTTAGATGTTACCTTGGTTGAGAATTACAGCAACCAGTGGTATAAATCAAATCTTTATAGAAAGTCCACCTTCACAGTTACCTACATTTCACCACTTCTTCTTCTTCTTTCAGCTTTCTCCTGGTTAGGGGTCGCCACAGTGGATCACCTGTCGGCTCATAATTGGCAGTGCAGTTTTACGGTGTCGAGTTGCCAGCCCGGCACCCAACCTTCTATGGAAGGTGCACACACACACACACACACACACACACACACACACACACACACACACACACACACACACACACACACACACACACACACACGCATGCCTAGGGCCAATTTAGAGTGTCCAATCCACCTACAGAATGTCTTTGGGATGTGGAAGGAAACCGGAGCACCCAGAGGAAACTCACGCGACCACAGGGAGGACATGTAGACTCCGCACAGAAGGCACCCCCTGCTGAAGATCAAACTGGAGAACCTTTTGCTGCGAGGCGGCAGCGCTAACCGCTGCACCACCGTGGCCACCCTCATCTCACCACTACTCCCCCAAATTTGGCAAAAGTGTAATTTGGTTAAAGGGCAGATAGTGAGGTTGTCTAGATTGGTCTCTAACAGTTTTATGTTTCAAAAATAATAACTCATTTTATAAATATGTATGTAACAAGAAGTGTTTTTTAAATCACTGGAAGATGATATAACTTTCAGTTCTGAAGAAGTTCCTTACAGAATGGCATGAAAGCACTTAACTTGCTGATTAAACTCTGATACTAGCCTGGACCAGCATTCTTGGGAAACAGTTATGAACAAAGATGAAAGCTGATTCATAGAAAGACAATTTTAGAAAATTAGCAAAAACAAGTTATTGGACCATATTTTGTTTTGATAGTAAAATAATCTGTTAATATTTCATTAAGCAATATACTGTAAAATTTGTGAACCACTATATCAAGAAAACAAAATGGTCAAAAATTTGTCATGTGGCAATTAATAATATTTAGCACGTTAAGATGTACATCATGATGAAAACATTTGATTTCTTATGTATTAATACTAGTTAAAACTGATTGGGATGGGTCAAAATAAACAAGTCTTTATAACATATAATTCTTTCATTATATGCATTGCTAATGTCCTTATAAATCAGGTGAGTGGGCTTTACAATTCTATTACTATGCTGTAATGTTTTAAATTTTGTTTTTGTATTTGTCAGTGGTGCATGTTTCACACTTGTTAATTATTTAATATTACAGAATGTCCAAGAAGCCAAAAGACTCATTGTGGAATGCAAAACTCTATGGGCCCCAGGCACCAAAATTCAGCAACAAGGGATGGTTAGATGGTAGAAGTGAGCTTAAGACAGATGCAGACCTGGATGAGTGGTTGGATTCTCCTTGGCCTCCACATTGTGCCAACTGCTTCCAAAATATGAACTTATTTATGGAAAGGTTTGTAGGACAATTGATTTTCCAGACAATTAAGACTTGTTTAAAGGTACTATACAATTGTCTTTTTTGTTAAGAAGATGTCATCTCAATGGGGCAGCATTGGCTGTGTGATTTACTAGAAGTATTCTGTTGTTCCCTCACTATCCTGAAGTTCAGAGTATAGCATGTGTGCTATTTTATTCACCATTGGTTATTTAGGAATCATCTGTGTACACTCAGTTGCTGTTTCCTCAGGTAGAGTTTTTCATCTGATGTCCCAGGCCAAGTGGCAACATTTAGCAGATACTGTGACTGTGGGGGTGGAAGTCAGGGGTAGGACTGGAGATTATAATGCTGCTACAGAGCCATAATGCAGAATCAATGATTTTCTTCCATTTTTGATGACTGGAAGTAGGTCATCCATTTATGGTAATGTCTCTTCTTTCACATACACAGTGTTGATTTAGGAATTCTTAACATCTATTCCTTCCAGTTGGATTTGTACATGTATCAATTTCAAAAGTTGTTCCTTAGCTAGGAAATGTAAGAAACACCTTTTGATGCTGAAGCTTTCTCTGGCTGGTCCGGTGGAGTTTGGATACTATCATAAAATTTCATCTTGAGTATCATTAATAGCATTTTAACCACTGTGCTGTTGGATAGATCCATGTTTTTTTTTGTACAGAACTACTTGGAGAATAACCTTAAAATGTTTTATTTTGTTTTTTTATTAAAGATTATCATTGCTGAAATTGACACTATATATCACCGTCTGCCTTTATTTTCTTTTTTAATCTCTCTCTCCTGCCTACTTTGCCTTTACTTTCCTGTTTGCCTATCACCATTTTGTTGTACTTAAATTAGAATTTGGCTCCTAGCAGGCATAGCTGGTCCCTTGTGATAAAGTTCCCTGTACATGCTGATCAGGGTATGCTACAAGGAGCGGACTCAGACATATAATCTTCTGCCCAGTTGCATATGGTGCTGCATTATATATACTGGGAAGTTACAAAGGCAGGACCTAATTTTCATATGTTCATAGGTTCATTAGTGTATACTAAGCTAATGACAACTAGGGTCCTTAATAAACCTGGATGTGCAACCCAAAAGTGACCATAAATTTGATCTATATAGAGGCTGATTTTCTGACTGACTCTGTCGTTTGGAGGCATAGGCTGTAGACTGGTGTGAATTTCTTTTTACCCATTCATTTGTCCCACTTGCACTTAAACAGGGATAGGGAGGAACTCTGCTTCATATGGAAGAGGAGTCTGTTCCAGAGAATGGGGATTCTCTGAGAAATATATCTGTCTCTCCAAATGTCCTATTTATATGCAAGCAAAGTTTTGATCTTTTAATCTAGTAGTTCTGATTCTGTTTATTTTGCAGATGTGCAAAAGGGTCATCAAAATAAAGTCCATGGATGCCTTGTATGCTAAGCAAAGATCACATTTCAGAAATGAAATGGAGTAAAGAGACAAAGCTTTAACATAATCCGCTTAGGCCAATGTGTTTACTTCCTGTATTCTTTTTGTAAGAAACCTTTGTGGATGTTCCATTTGCTGCATGTATCTGATCAGATGCATACTGAAGGGAGCATTATACTCTGTGATGGGTCTGATGAGGGCTGAGAACAGTGGTATGATGACCTCTCTGGACCTAGATGCCATTTTACATACATTTTTCATCTACATCACTAACAGGGTAGGAATTACAAAGGAATAATCATCCAGCATGAAAAACTGCTATGTTGTTCTGATTTCATGCCAGAGTCCAGTGGGTATATTGACACACATAATTTAGTCATATTTAGTACATATGGTGGTAGGATTAGATCCCTTCTGACTTCAACACGGGTCGCCTAGCTCAGAATATAAATGCAAGTGCCTCAAGTAATAAAATGAATGTGCTCTTTACTAAGCTGTATTAGTTTGCAAGCTATTTACTTCCTAATTTATCATTATTTTAGTTTTTATAGTATGGAATTTTTGGACTGGAGTTTGCATCAATTCTTACTGGCATTTAACCACTGTTGGTTAGTGTGATACTCCTCCCTGGAGAGTCTTGTTTCAGAGTAACAAAAAAAGTATGGGGGCAGATTCAATAAAGCCTATACTAAGTGTATACAATATGTATTCAAGAATAGTCTTATCACATTTTTTTGTGCTTTCTAGTCACTCAGAAAGATTACAGTAAGTGTATATGTAGTCTACACTTTGTGGAAACCTTTATGAATCCCTGTCAATATTTAAAGCTGCAAGAATATCAGTAGGAAAACTAAAATTAGGAGGAAGAAGTTGTGAGTTATGTCTGTGTTGTCTGTTCATTCATAATGGTGTATACTTCGTGTTCACTTAGTGTAGGTGATATTGAATCCCAGGATATATCTCTGCTATGCAATTTCTTGATGTTGGCAGATGTAGGTGTGTCCTGCTGAAGATCCTGTCCTTGTTTGGAGTATCTATTTTTTAAACAAAAAACATCTTTATTAAATTCATTTCTTGTGACACTGGCAATCATACATCTATATAAATAAAAACAAACCATATTGACATTGACATAATTTAGTTGCAAACATTCTACATTACTTGTAATTTATCCAGTCATTGTCAGTCAAACATTAAAATCCTACCTTCTTTTAAACCTCATTCCTCCTCCAAACCATTATTCTCCATGTACTGTTTTCACAATTCCCATTTTTTTCTGTGTAATTTGCTCCTACTCTTTTCTAAAGATCCCATTTACAGTTGTTTTACATCTGTTACTATATTCACTACTTCTAGTACAGTAGACTTTGATTACCATTTTCTAGTGATTACTTTTTTGGCAGCCACCATAATTAGACTCTGCAAGGCCTTACTATGTGTAGGAACTTCCGCTTCTGAATCATGACTCAAAAAATAATTTCCTTAGGTAAACCAGTTTGCTAACCCAGTATTTCTGATAGAGTAGTCTGCAGGGAATTTTTAAAGTCTGCCAACTCATTATACCCTCAAAAATATGTTCCCAGTTACATCTTTCTTCCTCATCACACCTCCAACATTTGCAGTCTACCTGAGGAAAATTCTTTGGAGTCTACTTGGGGTATACAAATACCCATTCAAACACTTCTAAGCAAAGATCCTAACTCTTCTAGACTTTGTTGCATATTTGGGAGTTATACATATATCCCCCCATTGTTTCTGAATTGTTTGTCTGATCTGTCTTCTTTGTGAATTGCTTATCTAGCCCATCTTCTCAATCCTTTCTAACCTCCTCTGATTGATTCTTATATTTATTATGCAATGCCCTAATAATTATCCCTTGTTTAACACCAGCTTTTGTTCTATATTCTACTATAAACTTTACTAGTGATGGTCTTTCACTTAGCATCCCCCTATTTCTTTCTGTTTGCCTATACTCTGATATCAGTCCTTGATAGGGAAGGCAATCTCTAGCCTTCAGTCCAAACAAATTATTGACCTCTTCTTATTTTTATTTCCCTCTTTAATTATTTGCTCCCAATGCCTTGGTCCTTCTGCCAGTTTTCCCCAGTAAATTTTAGCCCACCTCTTGCTTACTGGCTGCATCCCTATTTGCAGCCCACCCTATTGGCAGAATCTCATTTCTCCATCCCTGTGTTGGCTTCATTCTTAGAATACTTTCTGATACCTTATGAATATAATATTTTATATGGATATTGTTATTCTCCTTAAGGCTCTGCATCCAAAATCCCAGTCTATCCTTGTTTCTTGAGCTTCCCCCATTTCATCATCATCCCTTTCCACTTTGAATTATAGCTTTCTGCTTGTGCTATGTATAGGAGCCTTAACCATGTAGCTCTGAAATACCCCTTCAAATCAGATAATCCCAAACCACCTTGCTCTATTGGAAGATTCGGCTTATCCCACTTGACCCTTGCCTTCTTCCCCTCCCAGATAAAATCCTTAAACTCTATATTAACTGCTATCGACAACTTCTTCTATGGTTGACAAAAATATGCCTGAGCTGTGTATAAAACTAAAGGAACTAAAAGCATTTCACTGCTTGTATCTTGCTATTCATATCCATAAAACAGAGCTTCCAATTTCTTGGTTTTTATATTATTTTTTGTTTAGTCTCTTCCCACATACCCTTAGCTGTCATAATAGATTCCTTCTTAATCCATACTCCTAAGTACTTCATGCCCCCATAAATATGGGTATTGCTGAACCAATTTGTGTGTGGGTACATAATTTATAGCTATTACCTTTGTTTTATCTTCATTAATTTTGTATCCCAAAAAGACTTGAAATTGTCTCAGAATGTTCCACAACACTGAAATGTCCTTTCATTGTTTTATCAGGTGCAAAATAATATCACTTCAAATAAAATCCAAATTTTCTTGATTACTATACCAATTATATCCTTGAATTTCTGAGTCCCTTATTTTCTTTGCCAATCGTTTTAAATATAACGCACATAACAAAGAGGAAAGTGAACATGCCTGCCTGGTTCCTCTGCTCAAATAGAACTTATCAGAGAGGAACCCTCCCACTTTAATTTTTGACTCTGATCTCTCATGTATTCTAATCAGCTTTATGATTTTATCAGGGAATGCAAATGCTTCCATTGCCCTACTCATAAAATCCCAGCTTACTCTATCAAATGCTTTCTCTGCATCAAGACCCATCAAAAAAAGTAGTATCTTCTTACATTCTGCTTCCCTCTGGATCATCAGTGTTCTGAAAATGTCAAATGTTTGCCTCCCCTCCATAAAACTGCATTGATTATATCTATCAATTTTGGCATTACCTTTTCCATTCCTTTAGCCACTATAGACATAAACACTTTATAATCATGGTTTAGAATCAAAATGGACCTATATGAAACTGGCTCTGATGGGTTTTTACTATCTTTAGGTATTACAGTCACCACCAATTTATTCTCCTCCTTTTAAAATACTGTTAAACAAAACGTTCTAGATCTTTATCAGTTTCTTCCCTTCTAGCTTTCAAACTTCCACAGGAGTACCATCTATTCCTGGGGACTTGCCAGTAGATTGGTTATACATCACAATTTCGGCCTATCCTAACTGTCATGTACCTCTAACAATGGCATATTTAATTCCTCTCTAAACATTTACATTTATACTTTATCTTGATTTACATATTTATCTGCTTTAAACAGATTTTCATAAAATTTCCAAAATATTTCTAGCACCTCTAGAGTATCTCTGGTTATTTTCCATGTTATAGGCTCTCTAAGCTTCGTGACAACCCTTTCTACTTTGTTGCCTGAATTCTTTTGCTAAATGTTTTTGTGTTCTGGAATTATAAAAAAAAATTGTTGCTTAACAGCAGTCTTTCTAAACTCATGCATATTATCAAGGCAATCCCTAATTTTCTGTTTAGCACTCTGCAATTGCTCCTCTTCCTGTTCTGTGAGATTCCCTCTATTCTGTAATACTTTAACCCTTGTCAGTTATTCTAAATAATTCTTGTTACTTCTTAACCGTATCTCTTTCTTTTATTCCCACCCTATTTTTAAACTCCACTTTAATTCTATCCCATTCGCTAGCTATATTTTCAGAAGAATTTTCTATTTTCCCTAATAACTCTCTAATAATTTCTAATTCCCATTCCTTAAATTCCTATCTTTTTAACAGATAGGTGGGGAAATGCCAGTGTCTCATTTTTATTTCATTACCCTGCATTTTTATTTTAGTTATTGGCTTGTGATCTGAAAGAGTTATTTGGATGCATATCAAAACTTTCAGTTAAATGCACGTTATTGTGAAATATAAATTTTGCCTAGCCTAGTTTTTATACCTTGGGGAATAATATGTAAATTCAGTCCCAACTCCTACTACTGTATTCACATCTTCCATACCAAATATTTTCATAGATTTCTTCAAAAATCTACCATCTTTTGTTATATTTTTTTTCTTTTCTGAGCAGCCAGATATATCTTCATTAAACTATTAAGTTAAATGCAATAGGAATGTAAGGGGTTGCATTTTAAAAGTTTTTTGATGCACTTTAAATGTTTCTGAAGCACTTTAATTGCTCAGGATGCACTTTAGATTCAAAATTTGTTGACTCACTGACTAGTTGATCAACTATTGTAGGGCAAAATGTTTTAGTATTTGTTAATCTTGAGATATATAAGTGCTTTTGTATGAACTTGCATTTTAAAAGTTTTTTTGATGCACTTTAAATGTTTCTGAAGCATTTTAATCGCTCAGGATGCACTTTAGATTTAAATTTTCTTGACTCATCGATTAATTGATCAACCATTGTAGGGCTAAATGTTTTAGTATTTGTTAATATAGAGATGCATAAGTGCTTTTGTATTAACTTCTTAAATTATAATGTTAAATGCTATAGGAATGTAAGGGGTTGCACTTTATATCTTTTGATGCACTTTGAATGTTTCTGAAGCACTTTACTACTCAGGATGCACTTTAGATTTAAATTTTTTTGACTCGCTGATTAATTGATCAATTATTGTGTAATTGAATTGAATAATGAATGTAGTGAAATGTATATCAAGTACACCATTCTTGTGCATGATTATTCCCTGGAAGTCTTGATGCCGAAGTACTAGGAACACAGTAAATGTGGATGGTGACCATTTCTCCAGTTGTTCTGCGTTTTTTTCTTTCTTTGGTGGGTTGGTTCGTGGAGTGGTGTTTTTGGAGTTTTCTGACAGTATGTCGGTTACTGGAGCTTCAGTTGATGGAGACATATCCAATTCCATGTCCAATTCAGTAGCTACCTTTCTTTCCTGGACAGAAATGTAGAGAGAAAGGGATGAGAAGGTGGCTGCTTCCAATTTGTGGTCTTGTAATGGACTGGGAGACCAGCAGACAACCAGGTATGAGAGACTAGAATGTTTGCTTGCAAAGGAGGTGTCTTTATATTATGATACCTGGTTGCTGGAGAAATATATCAGCCTGAATTTAACCCCTCGGGGTTTAAGGGTGGACGAACTTCCAGCTTCTGAATTTTCTGAAGCTGATTTATTTGAGGCATGGAAGAATATCTCTTTACAGTGTACTTTAGGGTGGCTTAAAGTACTTGTCAAACGTAACAACAGACTGCATGAACAAATAAGAAATTCAGTTTTGGAGCTGCAGGAGGAGCTTAAGGGGGAAACTGCAACTGCCGTATTTAATAATAAAATGAAGGACATTCATGTGAGAGTGGGCAAAGCTGAGGCTGAAATACTTGAAAGGAAACGTAGTAAGCTGGACAGAGATGATTGTGATTATAGGAACAACCTCCTCTTTCAGTGGCAGAGGAAAACTAAGCAGAGCAGGTCCACCTTAAAAAATACGGCTATGAGGTCTCAGAGTTTGTGAGGGTCATCCTTTTCATACACAGAAGCAAGCAGCAGCATCAATAGCAGGAAAAGGGTTTCATTTGAGGAACTGAGTGAAGGAGGTGTGCAGCAGGATGAGCAAAGCAGTGGTCAGAGAGTGAGGCCACAGCAATCGAAAAGCAAGCGCAACCAGAGATGGCAGAACAGGAAGAAATGAAGAAAATCAGAGAACTGTCATTTTGAACTTCACATTACTAATGATGTTGTTTTCACATGTAATGATCATAATAACCGGTATGTCTTGAATAATGTAAAGAGTTCACATTCAGTGAGTCAAAGTGAAATGTTAAATATTATTAATCTATCAGATTTGCAGTTAGATGATAACATACATAGTTTACTTTTGAAAGGAATGAAGTTTGTGTCAACATATTTTCCAGCCTTGGCAGACATAATGTTAGAAATATGTGCTTTTTGTTACAAACTACATTTAAAGGCATTTTTTTCTAAAACAAATTCAGAAAATGCAAATGGTAATATAATGTGCAGCATTGATGAGGATGAGGAACCATTGCTAGATTTGTCACTGCATGAAAATGAGTTGGTGGATATTTTTACTTATGAACAAGAGCTTGAAAGTAATAAGGACAGTGTTTGGGTATGGTTTTTCATATTATACTGGCTATGGAAAATTCAGCATTCCTAAAGTTTTTTATGTTAGCATGTTTTATCCACCTAGAACTGTCTCAGCCATAATAAATTTTGAGAAGGTGTTATACAAACAGTTGCAAGTTGAATGCAAGAAGTTTTATGACAGTTATAAGCACCATAACTTGAAAAAGCATGAACAGAATGCATTAAGGCAGTTAAGAAGCTTGAATAAAGGTTATGTTTTTGCACATACAGATAAGGTGGGTAATTGGGTAATAAAGTCTAGAGTGAAATACAACAATATGGTGAAGGAATTGTTGCAGGAAGTTGGTGTTTATGAACAGGTGCAGTCAAATGTTCTGGATGTATATAATGACTTGTTGCTGGAATTACTTGAAAAGGGAGAGAGACTGGGATTTTTTTCCACCACTGATGTCAAAAAGTTACATGTAAAATATCCTAGAATGGCTAAGTTTTATGCCACTCCTAAGGTACACAAGGACTTAACAAATCCCCCTGGGAGACCCATAGTGTTTGGGGTGAGGGGATTTCTCCAGAATATTGTCATTTTTCTGGATGCACATTTGAAAGAGCATTTGAAGTGAGTCCCTTCACACATTAGAAATGGTAAAGAGCTCACAGACACTTTGGGAGGTACTGAGTGGCAAAAGGATTTTTTCTGGGTAACTGTTGATGTTAGTCCTTGTATACCAATATTTCTCATCGGTGGGGTCTGGAAGCAGTAGCCAGTCTATTGGGGGAAGGTCCCAGGACAAGTTATATTTTACAGCTGTTGACACACAATGTATTTAGTTTTGAGGACATTTTTTTTCTTTAGAGAACAGGAACTGTTATGGTGGCATCTTTTGCCCCATCTTATGCCATAATTTTGATGTTTTTTTTGAGGAGAGCTGTGTTTATAGGAATACATATTTTTTGGAAAATGTTATAGTTTTCAAATGCTATATTGATGATTTGTTTTTATATGTAGATGGGAGAATAGTCTTTTTGAACAGTTCATGTTGGAACTAAATCAGAATCAGTATGGCATCACAGTATCCCATCAAACTCATAGATGTAAGATACAGTTTTTAGATTTGGAGGTCTTTGTGGATAAAGACAAGCTAGTGTCTTTTAAACCATTTTATAAGGAAACAGCAGCTAATCGTTTTTTTGAGTGCAGACAGCATCCAGAACATTCACTTGATTCTCTCCCTTATGGAGAAGTCAAGCGCATTAGTGACAATGTTCATGACAGAACCACAATGGATGGGGAATTTAACATTAATATTCTAACCAGGTGTTAAATAGGGCTGAGGAAAAAGTGAGAAAGCAAATTGCTGGTCGGAGAGTATGGAGTCATGCAACACATTATGGGTGTGGAGATTATCATAAAGTGGGCAAGGATGATATATTTTTTGTTAACAAATTTTCCCCTTTTTCAGCTACATTGAAGGCATTAGTGCACAGGTTTTGGCCTATTATACAGCAGGATGAGGAAGTGGGCAACATTTTCAAGGGCAGGGTTGTTTTTTCTCATAGTAGATTTCACAACCTGAATGAATTATTGAACAGTAGGGTAAGTAGGATGGAAACTAGTTCTAACACAGTAGGCACCTTTAGATGTGGAAGGTGCACGGTGTGTGACAAAGTCAAGAACATTTCAGGTACTTTGATTAATGGAAGGAAGTTCATTGCCCTGGGATCTTACAATTGCAGTACCAGTGGTGTTGTTTATGCCATTGGATGTGATTGTCTACCTGTAAAGTGGTATATAGGTCAAACCAGAAGAATAGTGAAAAGAAGAATTAAGGAGCATTTGGTGGATGTGAGGCATGTTAGGCTTAATAATCCTGTGGCCCAGCATTTCCATGCTGTTCACAATGGTAATACTAGCAGTTTATTTTATTCTGTTTAAACAAACCTTATGCAGTACAAGGCATGGAATATGGGTGCATTTGGTTAAGGATGGAAAGTAGATATATTATTAATTTTGGAACTTTGTGGCCCCATGGGCTTAATATGCAGTTAGATTTACATGTATAGGATGAAATGTTTCAGTATGCATTATTTTATAAATGCATAGACATATAGGATGAATGATTTATATGTATAGGGTAAAATATTTAAATATTTAAGTATTTCTTAATCTAAAGATGTATAGGTGCATTGGCATGAACTTTTTAAACTATTAAGTTAAATGCAATAGGAATGTAAGGGGTTGCATTTTAAAAGTTTTGTGGTGCACTTTAAATGTTTCTGAAGCACTTTAATTGCTCAGGATGCACTTTAGATTTAAATTTTCTCGACTCATCGATTTAATTGATCAACCATTGTAGGGCAAAATGTTTTAGTATTTGTTAATCTAGAGATGCATAAGTGCTTTTCTATTAACTTCTTAAATTATAATGTTAAATGCAATAGGAATGTAAGGGGTTGCACTTTATATGTTTTGATGCACTTTGAATGTCTCTAAAGCACTTTACTGCTCAGGATGCACATTCGATTTTAAATTTTTTGACTCCCTGATTAATTGATCAATTATTGTATAACTGAATTGAATAATGAATAGTGAAATATTTATAAAGTTATACCATTCTTGTGCATGATTATTCCCTGGAAGGCTTGATGCCGAAGTACTAGGAACACAATAAAAGTGGATGATGACAGTTTCTTCAGTTGTTCAGTGTTTTTTCCTACTCTTTCTTTTTGTATATATCTGTGAGACCATTGTACATTTAAAGATAATATGGAAGTTGCTGTCAATATGTTAAGAAGGTATTATTCCCACCTGTTATGTGTAACCATTTTTTTTTAAATGTCTAATTTCAGCTTTTATGTTACATGCATGTAGTAATGTTTGGCAGGTTGATATTATATACAGTTTTTTCCTGCCATGTCCATTTGAACCTATCATCTTACAAGACTTTTTGTTTTAATGAAAACCCTCAAAGAAATCTCCAGAACACCCCTAAAACTTATTAACTTAATACTAACACACAAAACTATGTACATCTTGAAATCATGAAGTTTAACCTCCTAATCAGAGGAATTGTCCCATAGTGACAGCCACCCTTACAGGCTTGAATTAATATATCGTGAAGGTTATTCATGCTAAGAGAAGTGGCACGGCCTGCACTTCTACTTCAACTAAGTGCTGCCTATTTTTGTCATATCTTTATTGCTCTTCTAAATTAGGAAATCACTTGGATGCTTTCAGAAAAGATTATCCCCTAGCTATTGAAAAAAGTATTCTGTTTTTGTTGCCCCTTATCAGATTGTCTGCATAGAAACATGAGAACCAGATACACAGTCGCCTCCGCAACAAGCAGTCATTTATTTGTTAGAGGAAAACTTTTCATTGTATTCAGTGTTCTTTTATTTGCTTCCCGTTAAAACTTATTAGATCATGCTAAGGGCCTTAGTCCAGTCGTTTCCCTATACAAAAGTAAAATAAAACATATCCGTTTTTCTTGTATCATGCTCTTTTGTCCAGACTTGTCTTCTTTTTTTACATTGCAATGCCTACACTTCTTAAAACTGAACAAGGAAAAACAAAGAGGAAGGAAAAAATGGGCATCTGTGTACTTTAGTACCAGTTTATGTTTTGCATTATAAAAATAATACTGTTAAGAACAATATTTTGATTTAGTTATAGTTAACTCTTTCCTTCCTCTTCTCGTCTTCTAAATGTACTTCCAAACATTAATGACATGAAGTTGGGCATATAATTTGGAGTCGCATGCAAGTTTAATAAAATCAAAGAAGTCCAATATTTCTTGTTCCATCGTGTTTCACAGTATAATCAATCCTTTGTAATCCCACATGTATTTGTCTATGTTTGAGTTGCTGGTTTTCTTCCTGTTGATCTCCATCTCCCAAATCCCGACTCTGCTTCATTTTCAATGTACTCCTAGTTCTAATCAACTCTTGTGCTTTTTTCTGTCTCAAGCATTTTTCGTTGAAACATTGGAAAAGTTTCACTGGCATAGTCTCTCAGAATTAGAATCTCCTTCTGTTTGACAACTCATTTTGTGTTTGAAATACATTTGAATGTCCTCCTTAGCATGTTCTGCATCAAAAAATAATTTTCACCCTCCAGGAAAGAATATTTAGAAAATAGTTGGATACAGCACTTTGAATCTCATATATGTTTCTCGACATTTCCTGATTACTGCAATAAATGTACTCCTCTTCTGTCTGATGTACCGTGAGTAATCATTTTTCACAGTCTACTGTCTCCCACTTTTAGTACTTTGTCCTTCTGCCACAGTTTTGTCAGAATCAACTCTTTCTGCTGGTGGGATTGTAACTTTATTGTTATTTTAGTTGATATACTTCTTCAGTGTTTCTTTTATTTTAATCAGCTCTGAGCACATTTGACTTATTTTTTTCTCTAGATTACTGGAAGCCATGTATTGAACCAAAGCTGGAACTTGTACTGCTTTTTGCTGAACAGCTGGTGGAGTCTTCCCAGTCAGTCTTTTCTCCTTACCTTTTGCAATTTATTTTCTTTCACGTTCTCTAAATCTCTTTTTGGCTGGTATCCCGGTAGTGCACTTACAAGCCAGTTACTAAAATTTTCAAAAAAATAAGTTCACTAGCTTTCTTTTCTGAGTTTCTGATTTCACAGTGGGAGAGCTGAAATTAAGATGTTGCTCAGTGTGCAGCCATGCTGGAAGTTACGTTTTTTTGGAGTATCCTTAACTTGGTCTTTTGTTTTTAAATAGCATGGCATTGGGTGAAGTAAGCCAATGAAATCCAGTTAGACAAACAACACTGGTATAGACTGTCTGCCCAAGCAGGTAGCATCTGTGGTCAAATAGTGTGTACTG
This sequence comes from Protopterus annectens, assembly GCF_019279795.1. Lineage (NCBI taxonomy): Eukaryota > Metazoa > Chordata > Ceratodontiformes > Protopteridae > Protopterus > Protopterus annectens. Next base: position 503,934,392 of record NC_056747.1, on the reverse strand, counting down.
ATGGATCAGCAAAAGGATAGCAGCAATTAACTGTGGCCAGCTGTCTTACCGGAGGGTCTTATTAGCAAGTTTGGATTCTTCATTCCTTCTGCACAACATCCCATTTGGAGACTGTGGGGTCTGTTGTGCTTCTGCCATAATGTAGATGCATTGTTGGGCCTCTGAGTATTGGAGTACTGCTCTTTTGAAAATAACCAGCTGACTTTGAAAAGCCATTGCCAACTCCCCCTCGAGTAGGTTAGATGGAGTGTGGGTTGCGCAAAGCAAAATAAAACTTTGCTACATGATGTACGATGGTAATTTTGGGCTCTGACACTCAGCTCTCACCTTAAAGGGTGAAATAGCCAGAAACTTGTGATATCTTCTGTTTGGTGTAGCTGTACTGTTAGTGACATAAAGCTTCATGTTTAACTTCAATAAATTCTGAGTGTTCGCTTATCTGGTTGTATATCTACTTTAATAATCTGTAGTGTGATCCGTTTTCATATAAATTATTTATCAGACAACCAACTAGTATTCATTTTCTATGAAATTAATTGATTTTGACAGCCATTCAGTTCAACTGATGTGCGCTGTATGGGAAACTGATTGCAGTGTTTGTTTGGGATTTTGTAATAGGCATTTGGAATACTTATCTATTAAAATTATTAACACAATAGAAAGAATATTAGCTCCTGTAGTTTCACGTGGTACTACAGATCTTCCAGCAGGGTCTTATTGCTGGTGGCAGGTAAGGGTTATTCAGTTTTTCTGAAAATATACATAACAAGGTATGCTTTGATGCTGATAAGAAAAGTCAAAGATGAATGGGGTATTATTTTAGGACTCACTGATCTGCTTAAAAGTGTTTATGTAAACATATTTTATCTTCTAGATGCAATGATGTCCTTGAGCTGGTGGAAACAACAAGACACTTCCGTCTGCTGGAGAGAGCAGCTGAAATAGGGGGTGCAGGGACCCCTTCTCTGGATGCTATGGTGCAAGACATACAAGAGAGATATCAAAAGACAGCAGAAGCCTTTTTATACCAGATTAAAGATATTCTGACAACAGAAAAGAACCATCCATTTGAGAAAGCTTTCTTTGATTTCCGAATTAAAATTAAAGTAAGTGTTAAAATGATACAAGTGGAAATGACTGAAGAATGGATGCTTTTGTTGAGTTTTGTGACATGACATAAAAAAGGGTAATTTTGAATGGTAGCAAAATAACTTTTAGCCAACAATTAATGATATGCTGAGGCACAGTCATATTCTGGTACCCATTTACCATAAATGGTAAAGCATTATACCAACACAAAAACCCACTGCTAGGTATACAGGCTGTCACTGTTCTTTCAAGGAATATCAAAAACTTCTGCAAAAGTAATATGACAATCTGTGAGATACAATGCAGCTAGGATTACATGCCTTGTATTGCAGTGTAATATATACCTCCCCCAATTCTGGATGGAAACTTGCTGAAAAACTATTAATGTTCTGCATTTAGGTCACTGTTGCAGTAGCCTAAGTTATTTAGTTCTTACCCACTGCCACTGTGCAGCTTTCAAAGCTTTAGGGTACCTTCCACATGCAATAACTGTTAGGAGCTTGAGGGGAGCTCAATAGAAAGACAGAGTGAAAATTTCTTCAGAGCTTTTTTGCTGCCAAAGAGTTGTCCTTCAGTGGGACATGTGGAATTTTTGGTCAGCTAGCAGTCATTGTTGTGTTTGCTAGGAAAATTAATTATTTGAGTGTCTTTGCTTTTCTAAGGGAGTTGGTGTATAAAATCCTTATGTGTAAAAGGAAAGAAAAAAGAAACATTCTACTTTGGACAGAATTTCCTAAAGCCTTATAAGTTTGTGTATTTGGGGCAGGTTGTTGTGCTTGAGGAGGAACCACTTGATGTTCATTATGATCACTGATGCAGCACCCTAAGCTTATATGGGTTCTATCTTCCATAGAGTATAATAATCAGCTATCTTCCAAAGCTTTGGGTAACGTTCAGTGCACCCAAACCATTAGTCAGCATGAGCTGAGTTGACTAAAAGTTAGTTTTCAGCACCAATCCCTTCAGAGCTTTCCTACAGTCGAGAAGAGTGCTCTTCTGTGGGCTTTTTAGGATCGATGGTCAGCTAATGATACTCCATTGCTGGCAGGGTAAGTTCCCTTCAGGGAAAAAAATAAAACCTTCCCTTACTTTTTGCCAGAGAAAATGTACCTTTTCTATAAAGGAATTACTTTAAAGTTAGGAAAAAGTGTTTTTGATTGTTTCATGACTTTTATGTACTTTAAACAGGATCGTTTTTTTAATTTTTTTTTTTTTTTACTTTTGTGGTAAAACATTGTAAAAAGTTGTCTAAAATTACTTTTTCTGTGGAGAAATTGTTGTTAATTTACTTTTTGTGGCTGGGGAAATTAAAGTGTTTTTTTGTGTGTGTTTATATGGGAGAAAAAGTTACTTTTTTGCTGCTTTCTTGTTTTACCAACACTTGCTGCTAAGCTTCCCTGGAAATCAAGCACCATTTTTGGCATGGCTTTAGTACAACTTGCCAGTTCATGGGTTGGACCTTCTTCCAGCCACAAAAAGAAAAAGATTACTGAGCAGCCTTTCCTACCACAGCAGGCTAGTAATTTGCCTCATCTGCTGGAGGATGACTTTTTTGTTGCCACAGCTGGTTCAACAGACCACTCATGCTTTTCTTCAAAACAGTCTGGTGTAGTAATTACAGCCACCATAGAGTGGTGGTTGGACACATCCTCTGTGGTTGTTGGTTTTACCTCAGCAGGCAAGATAGAGCCACTGGTATCAGTCTTAGGGGAAGGGGAAAGCATTTCTGCTTAGCGAGAATGTGGTGTCCATCTCTAGGTAAGTTATTACTGGCAGCACTGTTTCTGTTTCTTAAAAAATTCCTGTCAAAAGTAAACAGAAAATTAAACATTTGTCTTCTTCTGTACTGCAGACAGGAGTAATTTATTAGGCTTGACTCAGGGTCTTGTGTAGGGTCTTGATCTTTCTTATAAAGCTGCTTCTGGTAAGAAAAAAAAAGAAGATTCTGTTTCCCTGAAGAGATTCAAGTGATTGAACCTGTAGTAGAATATGAAGGGACAGATGCAGTATTTTTCTTCTCATACTTCTGACTGAGACTCTGAGGAGGGTGTGGTATCTGATTCTCCATGTAAAGGATTCTCTTACTCTGAGACTATTTCCTTGTCAAATCAATGTTTTCAGTGGGAAAATGGTAAGATGTTATGTGGTCCAATCTCGCCTACATTCTTACTCACGGGTTCGGAGCCGAACATCGGCTCCGACTCGGCCAACTTATATTTTTCTAGCACAAAGTCTCTAATTGGCTGGGCTAACCTGGTATCCCATGTTACACCGCTCCATAACCCCAGATGTCATTTGCCGCTCATGTAGCTAGGACGTGGTCTCACTTGGCTGTGGCTAAGTAGCTTTAAAACTTCTTTTTTCACTGAAAATTGTCTTTTTTCTTCACAAAAGCTATTTTAATAGCTGTTTGCTCTTGTTATTATCGTTTTCCTTGTGGTGTGAGTTTATCGTTTGTGGTATCCCTCCATTCTTATGGGCTAGGCCCGTTTAAGTTAGTGGACCTAGTCCTCCCTCCGTTGTGTAGTTTGTCTGAGGAAAGCGTTTGCCCCTTGCCCGGTGTGTGTGTCTTGTTGTTGCGTCAGAATCGTTTAACTTAGAGATTCTTGTCAACTGTTGTTAGCGGTAGTTCCTGCCTTAACCGTTGTGGCCTAAAGTCCTGTTTCTGTGGTGTTGTGTACTGTGGTTTTGCTGTTATGTCTAAGGATCAAAAATAACACAAACCCTCCGGGTTTAAGAAGTGTTCTAAATGTAGCTACAAGATGTCCATAACAGATGGACATGCTGTTTGTGTATACTGCCTGGGGGCAATACATTTACAAGAGTCCTGTAGTTTTTGTCATGCTTTTACCCCTAGGGTGCTACAGGAGAGAAAAAATAAACTTATACTGAAGGGTCTTCTTAAGCCTTCCTTCGAGGTGTCCTTGGACTCTTCCTCTGGTTCACAGTCTAAAACCAAGACTTCTAAGGCTAAGAAAAGATCTCTGGCTCCATCTGTTTCATTGGAGCCACCGGAGAACACTACCAAATTGGATTCTACTTCCTTGGCTCCCTTGTACTCGGGGCCGCAGGAGGTAGCTGTGGTTCTTGAATCAGCCTTGGCTCCAATCCTGTTAGATCCCATTCGGAGCCGGTCTCCTAGTGTCAGACAAGGATCCCCAGATAGGAGATCACAGTCACCTTTTCTCTCCTCCAAATCCTCCAGACTCTCTGATTTGGATATGGATAGGGTGTTCCAGAGGCTCCTGCAGTCGCCGGTTTTGGCAAACTTATTTTTGGCTCTGACCCAGTCGGCTCCGGAGCCAGTCCCGATGAGTGCATCCATGTTTCCTCCTCCGAGCACCTCCTTGTCTTCAGAACCAGAGTGTTCTGCTCCGGGTGATATTCTGCCAGCTCCGATACCTCTTAAGGCTTTATCGATGCCGACGTTTGCTCCTACCATGTCGGCTCCATCCTCTGGTTTCGGCACCCGGGTTTCCTCTGTCGGGCCCGAGGGGGATACTTCGGGACTTTTGTCTGTTCCAAGCCTCCCTCTCGGCACTTCAGCTCGGGGAACTTCGGTTCTGATCTTGGCTTCGGAGGTTGGTCGGATTCGGGGGGACCTGCCTTCAAGGCCATGAGGAGCGCACTGGCCAGATCCTCAGTGACATCACCTGGATCGGTCATTCCATCCCCTTCCACTCTGGCGAGAGCCTCTGATGTCCCCCCTATTAGTTGATGGAGCCCCAAGGTCTGGGGATACCCCCATGAGCAGTCTCCAACTTTCTGAGGGTCCCTCAGAGTCTGTGCCTCAGGAGCCCCCAAGAAAGAAGTTGTGTAAAAGGAAGCACATAGACTCCCAGGATGAGTCCCTCACCTATGATACTGACCTTGAGGAGTCAGAGGGGTCCCCCAAGTCATCCTCTGATGACGTCTCTTTCTCCAACATCCTGGAGATTTTGAGGCAGAGTGGCGGCTGGTCGTTCAAAACCCCCTCTGAGGAGGAGTCGGTATTTCTCAAGGCCTTTGGTGCTCAACCCTCTGCCTCCTGGGTGTCTCCACCCTTCGATGAGCTCCTGGATTTGATCTGTCGAAGGGCGTGGGAGACTCCTGACTCAGTGGAACCTGTACCAAGATGCCCTAATAAATTTCTCTCAGCTCCCCTAGGAAAGAGTTCCTGTCCAAAGGGGTTTCTGTGGATGTCATGGTGGTGGCGGCCACTCAGCAGGAAGTAGCCGAGTCTTCTTCCTCCGTCCATCCTCCTAACAAGGAGTCCAGGAGTATGGATCGGTATGGGAAGCGTACCCTCTCTTTAGCGACCTTCACACTTTGGTCTCTGAACTATCTATTGTACTTTACTCGGCTCCAGAGAGATCTCCTTAAAGAGTTAGGAGATACTCTAACGGGTAACGTACCTGAGGCATTAACACAGACAGTTAACACCCAGTTGTCTACTCTTGGCTCGATTGTCAACTTGTCCATGAGGCTCATATCTTATGCAGCCGAGGGGGTGAGCAGGGCAGCTAGCTCAGGTGTAGTCCTTAGGAGGCAAGCCTGGATGTGCCTGTGTCATTTCGCGGAGGCCTTCAAGTCTTCCTTCACTGATGCCCCCTTTGATGGGTCCTCACTCTTTGGGACCAAAGTGAAAGACACCCTCACCAGATGCGAGCAAGAGGGGAAAGACCCTGTCTGCCATAGGGGTCTGTTTTTCCCTCTCATCTAGGCCTTACCCCACGGCTCAGAGGGGAGGAAAGATGTGGTTCAAAAAGTCACAGAAGTCTTTCCCTGACGGTCAAGGTGAGCCCCCCTCCAGAGGCAGAGGAGGGGGTGGCTATTCTGGGAGATGCCGCCCTAGGGGCAGAGGAGGCCCTCGCAATTCGGGAGACCGTTATTCCTTTCACGGAACTTCCTATCATCATCCCTGATGTATTGCCCGACTGTGCTGTTCCGGAGCCAGTCGGGGGCCGCATTTCATTGTACCCTGAAGCCTGGGCAAGTATCACTCAGGATCGATGGGTGCTTCATATAGTTACTGTAGGTTATTCCATCCCCTTATTGTCAGACCCTCCTCCACCCAAGAGAATCCCAGATGTTCCACCCAGTCAAAGGGATCATGCAACCCTAGAAATTTCAAAGTTGCTGGAAAAAGGAGCCATCCAACCTGTCCCCTCAGACCAGATCGGGTTAGGGACTTACTCAAGACTCTTTTTGGTGCCGAAAAAAACAAGGGACCAGAGACCCATCTTGGATCTCAGCCAACTGAATCGATACATTCTAAAGTCCAAGTTCCGAATGGTCACCCTTCAGTCGATTTTTCCGTTACTGGGAAAAGAAGTATGGATGTGCTCCATTGATCTCAAGGATGCTTACTACCATATCAAAATGGACAGGGCATCCAGGAGTGACTTACGCTTCCAGCTGGGAGCCAGTCATTTCCAGTTTCGTGCCCTGCCCTTTGGCCTCACCACAGCCCCCAGGGTGTTCACCAAGTGTTTGGCAGTGGTGAGAGCTCACCTGAGACGTCAAGGATTCCAAGTGTTTCTATACCTGGACAACTGGCTCCTCACCGCCCCCACCAGGCATCTTCTCATTTAGGCCAGGGAAAAGACCATTGCCCTTTGTCATCAACTAGGAATTACCTTGAACTGGGGAAAGTCTGCCTTGCTGCCCTCACAGCGTGTCACATTTATAGGCGCAGAGCTAGACACCATTCTCATGAGGGGCGTTCCTGCCTCAAGAAAGGATAGAAGTGTTGCAGGGTCAGGTTCGTGCATTCCTACCCCTCAAGAAGGTTCAGGCCAGATGGGTCCTACAGCTCCTGGGATCCATGGCAGCCACCATTATGTTAGTGCCCCTAGCCAGATTACACGAGACTTCTGCAGTGGCTCCTCTCTGCCCAGTGGTCCTTTCAGAAACTTCCCCTGTCCCATTTGATCCTACTCACTGATCGGTGCAAGCAGGACATCTGTTGGTGGCTGCATTCCACCAACTTAAACAAAGGGAATCCCTTTATTCCTATGACTCTGGTTGCCACGGTGACCACGGACACCTCCCAGATAGGGTGTGGGGGGGGGGGATTATCTTGGCAGGACTGTCCAAGGCACCTGGCAGGATCACGAGGTACATCTGCACAACAACATTCTAGAGATGAGAGTGGTGTTACTGGTGTTGCAAGCACTGCAGAGCTCTCTTCCCCTAGGAACAATTGCAATTCACTCGGACAACATGTCTGTGGTGTTGTACCTGAACAAGCAAGGGGGAACCAGGTCTTACCCCCTATGCAGAGAGGCCATGCGAGTGTGGCAGTGAGCAGTGTCTTCCTGACGGTTCTCCTAGTGGCAATGCACATTCCGGGGAAGGCCAATGTGATAGCAGACAGGCTGAGGAGATCTACTCTGATGCCTTACGAGTGGTCCCTGAAACGCTGAGTTGCAGAACAGATTTTCAACAGGTGGGGTCAGCCTTGCTGTGACCTTTTCACCAATCCCCACAATACCAAGTGCAGCAACTACTTCACTCTGATCCCCCCACAGCGGGAGTCACCCAGGGATGCTCTAGTCCATGACTGGCCTCCCAGTCTGCTCTATGTTTTCTCTCTGTTTCCTCTGCTACCAAGAGTGATCCAGAAAGCAATTTCCTCTGGAAGCAAGATGATTCTTATTGCCCCACACTGGTCTCGACAAGTCTGGTTCTCCTTTCTTCATCAGTTTGCAGTGAACAGTCCTTGGACTCTGGACCCAGCACCAGACCTACTGACACACATGTCGGGACAGTCCCATCCCTCCCTGCAGACCCTCAGGTTGACAGCCTGGCTGCTCCACTTCCATCTCTAGTCAGACTTCATCGTTTTTCACCTGAGGTAGTACACATTTTATCTTCTTCTCATAAATCTTCTACCTGGAAGATTTACTCCAGCAAGTGGAAAATATTTTCAATTTGGGCTCAGGCCGAGGGACTGGATCCTTTCACAGCCCCCATCCCTGCTGTCTTAGATTTTTTATCCACACTTTTTCAGCAGGGTTCTGCTCCTGCTACCATTAAGGTTCAGCTGGCCTCTATTTCTAATTTCCATACCTCTTACGAACCTTCTCTCATGGCTCATAAGCTATGTAAGGCCTTTTTGAGGGGCACCTTGTTGCTTCGGCCTCCTGTGTCAGAACCCATCATGCCAAGGGATTTAAATTTTGTGATACAGGCCCTGACGTCATCACCTTTCAAACCAGCTGCCACCTGTGAATTATAATTTCTGTTTTGGAATACTGCATTCTTAATAGCTATCACATCAGCCAGACGGGTGTCGGAGATTCAAGCGTTGTCCAGCAAATCCCCGTATTTAATATTTCATAAGAACAGGGTTTCCTTGAGACCTAATCCATCCTTCCTTCTGAAGGTAACTTCTGCTGTTAACCTCAATCAGTCCATTGAGCTGCCAGTTTTCTTTCCTCAATTTTCCAACAAGGCGGAGTTTGTTTCATCAATTGGACGTACACAGGCAGCTTCATTTTTACTTACACAGGACAAAACAACTTCGTAAGTCTGACCAACTCTTTGTGTCCTTCTCAGAAAATAGAACAGGTTTCCCTGTTTCTAAGATTACAATTTCCAGATGGATTTCTGACTGCATCTCCTACGTTTACTCATCAGCAGGCAGAGAGTTACCATTCCCCATCAAGGCTCACTCCACCAGGGTGGTTTCCGCTTTGGTAGCTTATCACTCCAGACTATCCTTGGATGAAATTTGTGATGCGGCCACGTGGGCTTCTCCCCATACCTTCATTACTCATTACAAATTAGACGTGGCTTCTAGGGGCCAGGCTTCCTTTGGTTCCACTGTTCTCAGGAGCATCTTCCATTGAGCCTCCCAGGATAGAGGTGCTGGGGACGCTGTCCCGTGAGTAAGAATGTAGGCGAGATTGGAACACATAACATCTACAAGTTATGTACTCACCATAACGCTTGATATATGTGGTCCATCTCGCCTCACATTCTTAAGTTCCCTCCCACCTTCCCCCTTCCTGGAGGATTTGGAGGCAACATTTGTTTTCATTACCCTTCGGTATTGGTTATTTTTTCTTTGCTGCCCTGGTTAGTGTTCTACTCTTCTAAACTGTGGTTGTGCATGAGGTGTGACTATGAGCTGCTGCAAACTAGATCTGGGGTTATGGAGCAGTGCAACATGGGATACCAGGTTAGCCCAGCCAATTAGAGACTTCATGCTAGAAAAATATAAGTTGGCCAAGTCGGAGCCGATGTTTGGCTCTGAACCCGTGAGTAAGAATGTGAGGCGAGATGGACCACATACGTCAAGCGTTATGGTGAGTACATAACTTGTAGTTTTCTCAAGCTCCTCAGAGAATCTTATGATTTGTTAAAACTGGAATTTTCCTGACTCTTCATCTAGCCCCCTAGTTTTGTCTTCTTTGCAGGATGTTTTTGACACAGCCTGGAATTTCCCTGACAAGTCAGCCTGCTGCCCCTAAAAAACATATAAATTATTTAAACTTCCTCAGTCCTTTAAGCTTTTATACACTAATCCCATACCTGACACAACAGCTATTGCTTTACTGAATCTAGCTGCTGCTAAACATTTGGTTAGTACTAATCCATCTCCTTCTGACAAGGATGTTACATCTTTTGATAGATTTGAGGGAAAGTGTATTTTTCTACAACACTTGTTTTTAGAATTTTCTGTTGTCTAGCTCATGTATTAATTTTTTTCCTGGTTAACTGTGAAATTATGAGGAATGTTTTGGCATAAGTTTCTACCTGTGAGGAGAAATCTGCTCTGTGTAATATAGTTTATTCTGTTTCCCAGGGTCAGTACTCATTGTTTAAAATGGGTCTGTGACTGTGGATACTACTTCCAGGGTTGCTGCCTCTTGAACTGTTTTGAGGAGGTTTGCCTGACTGTGTTTCAGAAGTGTCCAGAAGATGTTAATAATGTAATCTTGAATTCTCCTTTGGATGAAGATCAAGTTTTTGGACCGTCTGCTGCACAGGTCATCAAAACATGTGATAAGAGGAAAAGCTTTTTCAGAGAATCTCTCAGATTTTTCATCTCTCTCTCTCTCCAAGTTTTCCAAGGGGTTATCTGCTCCATTTCTAACGCTGCAAAGTAAATAGCCCCAGCAGAAGGCAAACATTTAAAAAGCAATGGAAGAGAGGTTCCAAAAAAGCAGGAACTCCCAGAACAAAGGACAGTCTAGGAAGCCAGAATGACTGTGTGCGAGACCTTATCTTCCCTTCTGTTTTTGGCAATAGATTATATCAGACAAAATGAGTCCTGGCTGTGATCCATTGAGGCTACTGATGGCAGTGGGAGGCTCCTCCTCTTCTTCAGAAGAGTCCTCTTCATTCACTAGCCCAAACTCTCTTTCTTCCCACCATTCAGCATATCCTTGCTCAGGGATGGTAGAAGCTATCTCTTTTCCTGAGTTAGGGAAGGGTTTTTTCCAGGGTGCCATTGTGTCAAAGAAAGAAGATTCTTGTGTATTATTTATGGATCTTTGCTTTTTGAATCTGCTAGTAATAGTACCCCAATTTAAAATGCTTCCTATTTACAACTTTATCATTTATTTCCTATATGAGATTTCTAGTGGCCTTAGATTTAAAAGCTGCACATCATTTCATTCCTATAGATCCTCATTTCAGATTTTTATTAAGGTTTTCTGTGTCTGGATCAAATTATCAGTTCTCTGTATTACCATTTAGTCTATCTATTGCTCCAAGGGTATTCAGAAAGTGTCTGGCTCCTGCATTCATACATACATACATACATACATACATACATACTTACAAATATTTCAGGCATGGGCAATAACGCCCTTCTAGCCTGCCAATATACCAAAATAGTCATTCCAATAATAAGTTTCCAAGTTGTTTTTAAAAATATCTTAAAACTAGTGCTTGCTTATTTTAATATGATCTCATAGTCTGCTCTCTCAGAGAACCAATTAATACATATTTCATTCCCATATAATCTTTTACATAGATGATTTTATGATTCTGTGATACTGTTTGATAACCCCAAACATTCACAGAGGTAGTTGTCTCTAAATGTCCTACATATTTAAATAAGGTCCCGTCTTAAATATCTATGTGAGACACTGTAGAAGTTGAGATATTTTAATGTTTCATAATAGCTTAAATGTTCACATTCATGGACACCCTTAGTACTGTATTCTTTCCAATTTACACATGCTTGTTTACTTATAAGGTTTCAATATTGTTATTCCATACTCTAGTTTGGGTGTAATGTAACTTACAAACAATGATTTCCTCATTTCTGGTCTTCTAGATTTTATAAAGCTTTTTATACAGCCTTCAGCTTTATAACTATCTTTAACCAACTGTCTGATATGATACTCGAATCCACCTCTATACCCAAGTCCTTAAATGAATCTGCAGTTTCAATTACTGTATGCTGTATTGAATATTTACCCTTAATCTATATCTCCCAAATTTCATATGCTTAGTTTTTGCTGTATTTATAAGCATATTTATCCTCCTGTGTTTAAATAGTCAAGTTATTTTACAGAGATGTGCTAGCCATAGCAGATGTAATCAGTCATTGCTTCTGTGATTCTCATGATTCCTCTTGCAAGTTTCCACATGAGAAAAATCCAGTAGTACCTGAACTCTCTATGGTCCCAGCATCAACATCGTCTGACATTTCCAGTTTCTGCTCTGGGATTTATGAAAAGGGAGACTTTGTGGTGGAGACTCCAAATTTCTCAGAATCCAGGCTTGTATTCTCTCTGCTCCAGAATAGTCACAAAAGATACCTCAAACTTTGCATCTGATGTAGTCATTTTTCATTCTGTCCTTAACTGATGGGTTTGGATCCAAGTCATCCATTTTCATTCTTCCTCAACTCCCACCCACCAACAGAGCGAGTTTTTGGGGTCTACTCCTCGCATTGTAAAGCTCCAGATATAGCTTTGTTTACCTTTTCTGCTATATATTTCTTAAGGTTTTTTACATAAGAGTAATTTTTATTTTTCTATTGTAGTCTGCAAACAAGATCTGAAGTAGTGGGGTTGGTGCATTCTGGGTAAGGGAGAAGCTCGAGAGTTCAAGGTTGAAATAAGCTTTTACAGGAGCAGAGTAGGATCCGAGGGCTCAGATCCAACCCATGACAACACAGATAGAACTTTATGGTAAGTACATAACTTAAGAATGGAAGGTGCAAAAGTCAATAATAACCACAGAACAAGCACCTCAGACCCAGGAGATAAATACACACGGTTTAATGAATGTCAGTGTAAAGTTAAGATAAAAGTTAAGATTAACTTTACACTGACATTCATTAAACCGTGTGTATTTATCTCCTGGGTCTGAGGTGCTTGTTCTGTAAGTACATAACTTCTTTTTATGACGAATTATCTGTGTGAATAAAATTGCAGGGTCTTTGGAACAAAAAAAGACACACCAAAATGTATAAACATAAAAGAAATGTTAGCTCCTGTAAATTCTCAACCATCTATGGTTCCCAGGACCTCTTTATGTGTTTACAGACAAAACCACAGTAATGTGGTACATAAATACGTAAAGGTAAACCAGATCTTATCCTCTGTTCAGGCTAGCCATGGTAGCCTGGGATATACCTTTTCAGCACAGTCTCACTCTGTCAGCATCTTAGATACAGTAGGAGCAAAACTGTGTGACAGAGAAGCTGTGCAGGACTAGGACAGACTCTCAAGAATGGAAACTGAATCAAGGGGATCTTCTAAGAATTGATCCAGCTGTAGGGATCACATCAAATAGATCTATTTGCCTTCGCTCACAACAATCAATTAGGAAAATTCTGTTCCAGGACTTCATGTATAAAGGCCTAGAAGACGGATGCATTTCTTCCTTGGGAAGGAATGTTTCTGTATGCTTTTCTACCCTTTCCATTAATATCCAGGGTTATTCTTAAGATTCAGAAGGACTTCCCAAATTTTGTTGTGGTGACTCTCTTCCGGACTTTGCAATGTTGTTTCTGCTGTCTTTTGGAAATGGCTAGGGGCATTTACCACAGCCTTCCTCACAGACTGGATTTATTCACACAAGATGAGGGGTGTTTGGTATGTCCCTACCCCAAACAACTACAACAAACTGCATGGTTATAGAATTGTAATGACTTTTGGTTCCTTTTTTCCTGAGGACATGCAGTGGGTATTAATGGAGGCAAAAAAGTCTGATACTATAAAATCTTATATTAATAAATGGTAAATGTTTTCTACTTGGTGCCAAGAAAAGAACCAGTACCCATTCAGGGCTAGTGCTTCTCTGGTTCTTTAATATTGATGCGAGTTACAATCCTATGGCCTGTCTTACTCCTCAGTCAAAGTTCATTTGTTGAATATTTCAGCATGTTTGCCCCTGGATCCCCCTCTTTCAATGCAACTTCATGTGAAAATGTTTTTGAAAGAGGTGCTGCATAAGAAGCCTCCTAGGAAACAGGTGGCTCCTCCTTGGGATCTTAATTTTGTGTTAGAAAAACTAACTCCTACTCCATTTGAAGCAACTCATCAGGTGGGCTTGAAATTCAGACTTGCTAATTGCTCTGACCTTTGTAAGAGGACTATTTGAGTTGCAAGCTCTTTTGGTGGGTCAACTTTATATCATTTTTTTGCAAAGATAGGATTTCCTTAAGCACTAATACTTCATTAATGCCTAAAGCGGTATTCAAGTTTATCTTAAGCCATGTTATTCATCTCCCTGTCATCTTTTCAGATCCTAAAAATGAGGGAGAAAAGATGCACCATACATTGGATGTCCACAGATAAATCTGTTAGTATCTTGTCTGAACAAAATCTTTCAGAACTTTGATCCGGTATTCATTTCTTTTGTTATACCCACCACAGCAAAGCAATTCCAAATAGGGTCAAGGACCCACTCTACCAGGGTCTTGGTTTCATCTGTGGCTTTTTTGGAAAGGGCTGGATTCTAGAAATATTCTAGAAACAGCAACTTGGTCCCTTGTACAAACTTTTATAAAGCACTATAAATTAAATTCCTTCTTCAGGTTTTGGACAGGCTTTGCCAGGATCATTCTCCAGGGACTCCTGAACTCTCATCCTTCATCCTCCCATAGCTTAGGCTACTGTAGCAGTGATCATAAGGACTTACATAGTACAGTTGTGTAAGTAAACTTCCCATAACATTAGATGTTCATATTATCCTTCCACCCCCCCCCAATTTTTGTATATTTTTATGTCAGGATGTGGACCTTTATTGTTATTTTCATGGCATTGTCCTCTCTGAGCTCTCTAGCTGCCCTTGTTTCTGCTGGCATGAAACCTATGAAGAGCTTGGTACCCAAACCTGACTTCGTTAGCTCAGCTCAAGCTGGCTAATGGTTTGGGTGCATGTAAGTTGCCTTGAAAGCTGGCTGGCTGCTACAGCTTAGCAGGATATAACCCATATAGATTAAGCTATTGCAATAGTGATCATTCAAAAATCTATTGGAATGCTAAGTTTACATGCACAACTCTATTTTCTAAAGATCTCCACAATCAAGTAACACAGGCAGAACAGCTTAGCCTTATAGGAAATCTTAGAGATGGATAAAAAAATGCTGTTGTGACAGTATCATTGTAGCTTCAGTGGTTACTGAGATCTTGGAATATATTTAAAATATTACAGATTTAATATTTACTGTGTTTACTATGGATTACCAAATCCAGTTTAAGTTCTAGAATGTAGGGAAGCCACCATTGTAAAGATTGTTCTTACTGACCAGTTTGCCTTTTACATTTATTTAGTAACCATTATAGCTACAGAACTATGAACATTTGTTTGAAATGTAAAGACATAAGCTGAATTTGTCAAAAGCTCAGGATGCAGTCCTTGAAGAATAAGAATACAAACCCCTGACAATCCAATGAAAAGAATAAGCTAAGGTATAAGTAGCCATTTACCTTGGCTGAAGACACAAAAACAGAATTATATTTACTGGTGTTAGGTTTCACATTTATGACCGACACCCATTCATTTTTTTTCTATATGATTATCAAGTCTTGTTCTACTGAATGTGGGCCAATTCATTTCCCAGTATTTGGTAACCTCAGCAGGGAGTCATGATTTGTCCAGAGTGACTGGCAAACAGGCAGCTATGAAAGTGATTAATGCTGTTGCCGGAATCTTGACAGTAAGCGTGTTAATGTTATAGTCCTAATCTCTACCTTGGGTGGTTGTGTGCAACTGATGTTACCACAGAGGCCACTACACCTTTTCTGTGCAAGTACATGCTTCTGTGCCCCCAAGATGCAGACTACTGCATTCACAGCTTGGTGAGCTGAGCTCACATTTCTGAGCTCAAATCATAGTATGGCAACCCAGGGGCTGAAGCATCTTCATGACCAGGACTTTTGCCCTTCTCCTCCAGAAAATGTGCACATTCATCCTTGCCATGTCATCTCCAATAAATGACCAAACCTTTAGTCAAACTTGGATGGTCTGGATCATCAGGGATTTATTCCTTTGTGCCAGTTGAACTGGCTAACTTCCAGCCATTCATCAGTATAATAGCAAATGCTTTGTAACAGATCATAATTTTTAATTTTAACTGGCAGATGCATAACACTCATGGGTGTTTCAAAAAGGAGGAGAGACCAGGTAGATTTTGTGGTACATTCAGCTGTAATAAATACTGATCTCCCAAACTGCATACTGTTTTGTCGGGATGCTTAATACATTTGGCATAGACAGTGAATGTTGTCTAACATTCATGAGGCCTATATGCAAATGAATTCTCTGGATCTTCTATGGATTAGATGGCATGCTACTTGCTGAAGCTAGCTTAATAGAATGTAAAGAATTATAAAGGTATATACTGCATATCAAGCATTACAGTTTTTAAAAACTAGAATATATAGCTGTGCCATATATCTATAAAGCAGCATTATGTCACCACTGATCACTGTCAAACTGAAACACTGTATTAAGGATATCATGGATTATTTATATCAAATGTTAGACTTTCTGCACACTGGGAAAATAAGTTTTTAATAATGCAGATTTTCAGTCCTTACATCCTTTTAAACTCTGAACAGTCCGTATATCTTTCTGATGTGAGTTAGTTCAGTATGAGGTGGTATTGAGACAGATATAGAGGTCAAAGCCAAGGCCAAGGTGCAAATAACCATTGAGCCATTTCCAACATCAAGTGGGGTTTCAGCACTGAGTAGTTAAATGCTGATATTTCTAGAACTGTGAATGGCTCCAACAGGGTCATTGATGATCTTGGCACCAGTGCAACAATGCTGACAGCTTTAATTCCATTGATTCAGCACCACTGTTGTTGATGTTGAAGTGATAAGTGCCAGGGGCATCAACACTGAGGAAAACTCACTGGTTTGCAGCTTTTGGCAATACAGTTTCACCTTGTGGCTCTCTCTGCCTGTCATCAGTTTCAGTCATTCATCTGTAGCCTCTAATACAGTTTGTAAAGTCTTTTTCAATGAGTATTCTTATATAGACCACCATATAAAACCCATCACCTCTGTGGGTTCTCAGTTTCATACATGAAAAATTAGTTTCAGTCCCCTCTGAAACAGCGCCAAAGGCATAGCTGTAATTCCTCTCCAGGAAAACATTATTCTTACTTGCCACTTCAGCCAAGATAATTTTAGAATTAAAAGCACTGTCCTGTAAATCTGAAAACATTTTATTACACAAAAACATAACTAACATGCACTTTATGCCTTAAAGTTGCATCAGAATTTAATCTTAAACAAGCCATAAATCTTCCAGCGTTCTTTCCCCATCACACTAGTAGTGAAGAATACAAATTACATTGCTTAAATGTTTGCAGACAACTTTTTTTTTTATTTAGATTACACAAAACAAATAAGGGAAGATCAACAGTTATTTGTGTCCTTTGCTCCAAACAGATCTGGAAAGAAGGTTATGATGGTCATGCTGTCCAGGTGGCTGAATGACTGCATTCTGTAATGCTGCACATCTAGTCAAAGATCTTTGCCATTTAAGCAGTAGCTACATTTTGGCTTGCTTCAAGAATCTTTTGGTGGATGACATTTTGTGCAGAAGCTCTTTTGATATGCTTGATTAAGATTAAGAGTCTCATTTGGGACTGCAGTTCTGTATAGGATTTCATCATCTGAGCACCCAAGCTTGTCTGCTGGAGATTTTGACCAACTGATAAGACTCAAGCTGCACAAGTTATGTACATACCATAGCAGTAGATTTGGTTAATCCATTTCTGTACTCTGTATTATACCCCACCTTCCACCTTCTAATCACCATCTAAGCATTGAACTTGTGGAGACTGTACAGACCATCATTTTATCCATGCTGGTGAGGTATAAAGCAATTAAGACAAGGTGTCACTGTTAGAAGATTATAGAGGAGGGAATACATCAACAAAAATTACTAAGAAAGATGTGATTAAAGCAATGCACAATATTAGAACACACCAGGATCTATCATGCACTATTGCAAATAATAAACTAAAAGTTCCAGCCCAGGCGGAAAAACTTAGAAGGTACCCAGATAAATATAAGGGAAAAGTATAAAAAGCTATTTATTGATGACCCAAAAAAGTTTTATAGAGAATTGGGAAATAAGGTAAAAGGAGTTGAAAGACTGCCAAAAAAAGAGGAAGTAGATACATTTTGGAGAAGTATCTATGAAAATCCTGTGGAGCATAACTAAGATGCTAAATGGCTAGAAGAAGTAAAGAATAAGAAGTTTAAAGGTACAGGATATGAAATGGGATGAAATAACAGAGAGATTGAAACAAAGCTGAGAAAGGCCTCTAACTGGAAAACCCCAGGCCCAGATACAGTACCTAACTTTTGGTTAAAAGTATTAACATCTTTGTACGAGGATTTAGCCATGAGTAAGAACTATTTATATGCACACCTCGAACAGACACCACACTGGCTAACAACAGGCAAAACAATGCTCTTACTTAAGAGTGAACCTGCAAGCTACCCTAAAAATTATAGACCAATAACTTGCCTTCCGACGATGTATAAACTATACATGGGAATTGACGCCGACAGAGTTTATAGCCATTCAGAAGAAAATTCAATTATGGTAGTAGAACAAAAGAGCAATAAAAGAAAGTCATATGGAACAAAGGATCATTTGTTGTTAAATAAACTTATAGTGGAGAACTGTAAAAAGGGAAAGAATATAAGTATGGGATGGATTGACTACAAAAAAGCATTTGATAGTATCTCACATTCATGGATAAAAGAGGTTTACCTTTATAGTCTCGAATCACACGTGCGAGTATTCATATCGTTGCATTATACAAAGGAAACTGGAAACAGCGGCAGTTGTTAATGTTCGAAAAGCGGCAAATCGAACAGCCAATTCGCTGTATTTTGAACATAAATGTCGACAACAGAATTAGATAAAGTGTAATGCAGGGGGGCAAGCCCCCCTGCACCCCCCTACTTTATTATTCTAACTCTGAGATCGCACTACAACGGGGAAAGGAACCATTTCCAACTCCCCACTATAGTGCAATCTGCCCTAGAATGTCGAATGTGCACTGAGCGACTCTTACTGTGCATTCGCTCATTGCACATTCGAACCTTCTTCCGTTCAACGTTTGCAAACCTTGCAAACTGTCTTTCGAAGAATTGTTGGTCGCCCGTGTGCAATACGCACATGTAAAGGTAAACCGATAAAAGAGTGCTTAATAATGTATAAGCATACCCTACACTGATTGACTACATTACATTAACCATGAAACTATGGCAGATCACTTTGCAATTAAGCCATGATAAAGGACATATGATTATACCAGGGATAAAAATTCAAAGGGGGATATTCCAGGGTAACTCTCTGTCACCATTGTTATTCTGCCTTGACATTAATCCATTAAGCTGTTTACTTAACAGCTTAGGCCATGGCTACAATTTGGCTCCTGGAAAACAACAGACTAATGACTTCTCATCTTCTCTTTGTCGATGATTTAAAACTGTATAGCTCATCAGATGAGGAACTGAAAGCACAGCTGTAGGTTGTCAAAACTTTTCAGATGATATTAGAATGTCATTTGGTCTTGATAAATGTGCAAAAGCAACCTTTAAAGTAGGAAAACTGCAGCACCAGGAAAACATCAGTTTGGGACAAGAATGTGATATAAAAGAACTTGTGCAAGAGAGAGTGTATAAATACTTGGAAATTGATGAAGGATCAGCAATAAAACATGACCAAATGCAAATAAAAGTCAGTAAGGAATACTTTAGAAAACTTAAATTAATCTTGAGAACAGCATTGACATCTAGGAGCAAGATCCAAGCTATAAATCAGTTTGCTCTTCCTGTCCTAATGTATAGTTTTGCAGTGATTGACTGGCCCCAAAAAGTGTTGGATAGATTAGATATTAAAACAAGAAGGATGCTTCATGCTCGGCAAATGATTTATAAACATCAGTGTATACCAATATTATATATTCCCCATTCTGAAGGAGGGATGGGCCTCCTTGAAATTGATTACATGTATAGATCTGCAGTCATTGGACTTTACACATATCTACTGACCTCACAAGATCCAAATGTAGTGAAAATTTTGAAACATGAGGAGAATAAATCTAAGATGACTTCTCTGCTTAATTTAGCAGAAGCATATTGACGTCAAGCAGGAATGGAAATCTAACCAGAAGTAGGTAAAAAACAGGCAGCAACTGAATGTGCCAAAAAACAAAAGAAAGAATACAAGGTGAAGGATCAGATGAGAAGTCAGGAAATGTGGAAAAAACATAAATGTAGTTGCAAGTATAGAAAACTTCTGGAAGAGCCTCATGTTGATCAGGAAAGAATGCAGGAATGGCTAAGGAGAGGCAAATTCAAACCAATAAATGAAAGGTTAATATTGGCAGCCCAAGATGTGCACAGTGGTTTACAAAGTCCATTGAACATGTGGGAGAAACAGACAAATGTAGGTTTTGTAAAACCGAATTGGAAACAGTCACACACCTTGTTACTGGTTGCGACACACTAATGACAGAAGGACTGTATACTGAAAGACATAATAATGTGGCGACACTGTTGCACTGGGGATTGTGCAAACATTATGGTATTGAAGTGGTTGAAAAACACTAGAAACATGAGCCACAAAGCATCATAGAAAATGATGGTTTATATCACATGGGATCACCATTACCAACAGTTCAAAAGATAGATGCTGGACAACCAGATATAGTAGTCCAAGAAAAGAAGAGAAAAAGTAGCATTGATCATCGAAATCAACACAGCCAGTGACTATAGTGTCTTGCATACAGAGAGACACAAAGTCATAAAATACCAGGATCTGCAGGCAGAAACAAGAGCAATGTTGAAGAAAGATACCCAGACAGTTCCAATAGTACTAGGAGCAAATGAGTCTTATAAAAAGGAATTTACAATCATATTTAGATATGTTACCATCCATGTAATCCCGCACAAATTGAAGAAGGAGCCATTACTGGGCACCTTACGCGTGCTGCGAAGAGCACTACTGGCTGACATCAAACACTGAATCAATACTAATTTTGTTAACTTTAATCATACTTTGACTTGGGAATGGGATCCATTCCCATCATGATATTAGAAACCCAAAAGATTTGGAGAAATTAGAAAACTGAGGTACGATCCTTTACTGAAGTATAGATAGTTATACAAATGAAAGTGCTTACAGTTAGTGATGTAGATTTAAGCCACAGAACTGACAGATCCTTGCTTCAGTTATTTTCAGTGGCAAAAAAGTGTGTGTGTGTGTGTGTGTGTGTGTGTGTGTGTGTGTGTGTGTGTGTGTGTGTGTGTGTGTGTGTGTGTGTGTGTGTGTGTGTGTGTGTGTCTGTGTGTGTGTGCACCAGTGCATGATGGGAATAAAGAGGAGTAACTTGAGCTTCCAGGTGATTCTAAAAGATACCAAGTAGAGGGACCTGAAACTACCAGTCCAACTATTATAAAGTATGGACAATAAACAACCAGCTCTATTATTATGGAAAATAACATAACTTTCATGTTTTTTCAAAGCTCTACATTTCCTGGAGGATTTATCATGATTGTTTACTCTGGACATTTGGTCTTTCACATTTGGCATTTAGAGCTTAATGTGGGGTTACAAGTTCAGGAGTCTCTAATACATTACAATACCATTACAATTTTCACATACAATACTTTCTTTCAAAAAGAGTAGTTGTGGAACCTCTATTTTCATATATTCCTGGAACTTTTATGTCGACATATATTTTTTGTTTAAGTGTTTGCTGTCTCTTTGATAAAGCTTATATTATCTTTCTCATTATCCAATAATATGCTTTTAAACTGCCTGCCTATTAGCAGTTGAGTTGGTGAAACACTGAGTCCCTGCCATGGATCATTATTGTATTCCAGAAATGCAAGCTGACAATTCTTGTAGACTTTGTTGGAGCTCTTTATCATGAAGTCCTTCACTTTTTAGATGGTTCTTTCCACTTGGCCATTAGGTTGAGGATAGTGTGGGATGGAAATTTTATGTTTGAATTTCCACTCAAGCACAAATTTTCTTAATTTGTGGTTTGTATACTATGAGCCATCACCATATTTAAGAACATTAGGTAGCTTATGTTTTAAAAGATAGCTTTTAATGCTCTAATCATATTAGGAGTCATTATGTTTGTGAGCTTGATTATTTTAGGAATCCTGGAATAATAATCCATAAGTGTGAGATATATATATATATATATATATATATATATATATATATATATATATATATATATGACTTTTTTGAACCAGAAAAAGAGTGTACTCAATCTGTGGATGATCTGGAACTGGTTAAGCTACCATTACTTCCTTGGGAATGTTGTGGTATGCATTTAAGACAGCAGAACTGCACCACTACTTTTGTTCGAATTTACAGATGTGACCAAAATATTATGTTTCTTGCTGGTTCTTTGCACTGCCCTATTTCTAGGTATCCTGTCAAGCATTTGTTTCCTCACCTGGTTGGGAACTGCTGTTAATAATGAGCCTTGATCAGCATATTTCTCCTTTGATGGAAAAATAAGGCTGAGTGTTTTACTTTCTGATGAATTTTGCTTAGTTTAGCTTTTCATTGTAATGTCTTTTTGTAGCTGCATTTTTCAGATCAGTGTCAATATATCTGAAGTTATTTTTTCTTTAGTAACTGGTGTATTACTTAAATTGTGATACCTTTTTCTAGCCACTCTTCTTACTTTACTGGCAAATATACTCTACTCAACAGATCTGCTGTATGTAGGTTTTTTTGTCTGGTCTTGTATCACTTTCAGATCATACTTCTGCATATTAAGTAAGATGATTTGCAGTGTTGGAATCACTTTATACAAAAACTTAACATCTCTGTTATCTCAGAGGTACTTTGCACAAAGACTTTGCTTCATATGAATTTGTGGGCTGTTTCCACATGAAACATCTTTACCATTGCTGTATTCTGGGATTTGTCACATTCATACACAGATGTTCATCATTTGATCACTGCTGCAGTAGCCTTAGCTATATGGGTTATATTCTGCAAAAGATATCACAGCCAGCCTGCTTCCAAAGCTTACAGTCACCTGCCCAAACCATTATCAATATGAGCAGAGCTGAAGAAAAACAAAGGTTTGGGCACCAAGCCCTTCAGAGCTTTTCTGCAACTGAAGAGGCTACTCCTGTGGGCTTATGAGGATCAATGGTCAGCTAACAGATTTCCATTGCTGGGCAGATGAGTTCCATTTGGGGAAAAAACCTTCCAGCCACAAAAAAGAAGAAAATTTCAAAAAAGCCTTTGCCCGTTCAACAGGCTACAAATTTGCCTCAGTCACAGATGGATAATTCTGCTGTGGCCAATACTGATTCCTCAGATCATTCATCTTTTTGCTTGGCTCCCTCTTACAGCCACCATGGACCAAGGTTTAGACACATTTGCTGTGGCTGTTGGAGTGCCCTTGATTGGCAAGAGAGAACCATTCTTGTTGATCTCTGGGGAAGAAACAGGGAATACCCATCTGCTTAGCTGGACTGGAATGCCTGTCTCTAGGGAGGATTTACTTATCAGTAGTCGGTCTGCTTCTACAGAGATTCGTATCAAAAAGATGCAGAAAGTTAGACATTTATCATCTTCTGTTTCTGTTACTTTGGACTGATATGACATATTGTGCTTAACTCAGGGATCTGATATTGTCATTGTCATCAATTCCTCAATTAATGGGATCGGATCTGATCGTCAGATCCAACTCGGCCATTTTACTAGCTGATGGCCACCAACAAACTCTCGAGCACCCCTAACATCCTTCAGATCTCGTTTGCTGCTTTAGTGTTTAGACATGGTCGCGTTCAGCTCTTGAGCTTCAGTGAGAGTTAAGTTAATTTTTCATACCTTCTTTCTAAAAATGTTTACAATCAACTATTTCTTTAATATTTTATCTTGGGTTTTCATCTTAAGTCATTCCTTCCATTCTCTTTCTTACTTTTTTCAGAGTAAAACCTTTCTGCCATTGTTAGTAAACCTAACTCCTTCCCTTTACCCTTTTTACATGTAGTGTAATCTCTGTAATTACCATGGTTGGTATTTTCTCTTTATCTACAAGTTTTTTCTTGTAATTTCTCAGATACCATTTCTGGTATTTTCCTTTTTCTTTTCCTTTCTACCTATTTAAAAAAAGTTTACTTTAACTTTTCTCTCAACTACAAAAATGTCTTAGAAAGTTCCAACAGGTTTATAAAAATGTGACAAGTGTGGGCATTAGTTGCCTTTGTCTGATGCCCACAATCTTTGTGTGTATTGTTTTGGATCAGAACACTTACAACAAGACTGCAGAATTTGTCATGTGTCCAAGCCCCAATCTTTAGCAGACAGGAGAAATAAGCTGATTTTGAAGGGATTACTGTTGTCTTCTTTTTCTGAAGCCATTGCTGGGGTTCAGTCCCCCAAACAAAAATGTAAAGACTGTCAAAAAGGTCTAGATCCTCAGATTCTCCAGCCTCTACTTCTTCTGCACCAAGAAGAAAGAAAGAAAAATTGGGTCCAGTGCTATGTCTGATCTGACCATCATTGGATCCGACCACAAATTTTTCAGATCCTACAACCTTGGATCTGATCAAACATACTTCAGATTTTATATCTTTGGGTTCAAAACCCTTACCAAGGACTATCTATTCACCAAATCTGGAACCAGTTCCTTCCAGGGTGCCCTCTCCCTTTTTATAGAGGCACACAGAATCGCTGTCCCTGGTATCGTCTCACTCCTCCAGGAGTCTCATGAAAGCAGATGTGGAGGGGACGATGAGGATATTTTTCACAGAGCAAATTCAGAAGGGAGGTTTCACAGTTCCTACCACTTTGGGTCAGGAAATCTGTCCATTTACCACTCTACTGATAACAGCTCCTTCTCTAATTCATCCTGTAGTTTTAGAGCCCTTGGATCTCAGCCTTTTGGGTCCATCTGTTTTGAATCCGAAGGGAACATCTTCTTCGGATCTTACTGTCGCTATGAGTGCACCAGCTCCAATATCCTCTGAGCTGGATGAATCTAAGAACCCAAAGCTTCCCTGTTGGATCTGAGAGGATGGGTTTGACTTCAAGGTATTTGGAGCCATCTCTTCCTCTTGAAGCTTCAGCACTGGACAGCTCAGCTTAAACTTCCACCTCAGGTGGATTGTTCCTGGGGTGGAGGGAGATGACGAGCCAGAAACTCACCTTTTTGGCTTCCTTGGCTTTCTTCTTCCTGTAGCAGTCTGCTTTTGAGCTAGTGAAGAGAGTGTTCTCTGTTCTGGCAGTTCACACAGGTCCTGCTCCCTCAGAACTACCCTCTACTTCTCATATTACTTTGCACCATGATCCTCAAGAGTCTACCCCACAGCAGCACACAGCCCAAAGCTTTCACTCTACCTAGCAGGGTATTTCAATCTCTTCTGATACTTCTCCAGACCACCCCACCGAGAAGTCTCTAGGAAGAAAACGTGCAAAAGGAGGCACTTGGACTCCTCGGGAGTCAATCACTGAGGATACTGATTTCAATGACAGGAAGGGGTCCTCAAACTCACCACCCAATGATGTCCCATTTGAAGACATTCTTGAAATCTTGAAGCAAAAGTGTGCCTTGTCTTCCCAAGACCCTTCTCCTGAGGAATCTGTATTTCTGAAAGCATTTGGTACTGGTCTATCTACCTGCTGAGTTCCTCCGCCAGCCAATTAACTTGTTGATCTGATTTCCAAGTGAAAGTGGAAGAAACCTGATACAATTGAGCCAATCCCCAAGAGACCAGACAGGATTCTAGCTCCACCAGTAGGCTGAGAATATTGGAGTAAAGGAGTTCCAGTAGATGCCATGATTGTGGCGGTGGCTACAAAAAAAGGAACTCACTGAACAAAGTTCCACTGTCCACCCTCCTAGCAGAGAGTCAACGACAATAGACAAATTTAGGAAGCATGTTTATGCTTCAGCAACATTTGCATTTAGATAACTGAACTATTTAGCACATTTTACTAGGCTACAAGGAAATTTGATTAAAGAGTTATCCAATTTTCTTTCTGGAACCGGAACTGTTGAGGCTCAATTTTCACTAGTCTCTCAGTTGGCTACCCTGCAGGCTATATCCAATTGTCCATGAGGCTTATCTTGCATGCTGCAGAAGGCACCTCAGGGGCTGTGGATTCAGGCATTTCCATTAGAAGACATGCCTGAATGCACCTGTGTGATTTTGCAGAGCCCTTCAAGTCATTGTTCATCAATGCTCCTTTTTATGGGACTTCTTTATGTGGCCCCACAGTAAAAGACACACTCTTCAGGTGTGAGAAAGATGGAAAGATCCTCTCTGCAGTGGGTGTGCATTTTTGGACCCCTCAAAGAACCTTTTCAGGAATCAAAGGGGAGTTTGAAAAATGTTGTTCACAAAATTTCAGGATCTTTTCCAGGACACTCATGGAGTTAGATCCCCCAGAGGCATGAGGGAGCGATAATGGAAGACAATGTTCCTGTGGCCAAGGAAGCCTGCAAAACTGGGGATCTAGAGATTCTTTTTCCGATGGACCCTTTCAGCGCTTCTGAATGTAGGCCCAATTGCCTATCTCTGGAGGCAGTCAGGGGGGGTCACTTATCTCTGTACCAGAAAGCCTGGCTAAGTATAACAAAAAACAACTGGGTCACATAAAGATGAATAGACAATCCAGAAGGTGCTTACACTTCTGGCTAGCAGCCAGTTATTGTCAGTTCAGAGCCCTGCCCTTTGGATCACCACACCCCCCCAGAGTGTTCAACAACTGCATGGCAGTGGTTGCAGCTCACTTAAGACTACAAGGATTTCGAGCGTTTCCATATTTAGATGACTGGTTCATTACCACCCCAACCAGACATTGACTGATAGAAACTTGGGATTAGGTGTTATAGACCTATTTGCATCTTGGAATAACCATAAATTACAACAAGTCTCATCTGCAACCAACTCTGAGATTAGAATTCATAGGAACAGTGTTCAACATAGTTTCTATGGTAGCTTCTCTTCCTTTATCAAGAGTGCAAACAATAAGGACGCAGGTCAGGAGAATAATTTTCAGAACCAGAATTTCAGCCTGATTGATTCTACAAGTTCTGGAGTCAATGTCAGTGACAATAATTTTAGTCCCTTTAGCAAGATTCCACATGAGAATTCTTCAGTGGATGCTGGTAACATAATTGTCAGTGCTTTCTTTGCCCATGTCTACGAACATAAGAATAGTCCAGGTATGCAAACAATACCTATCCTGGTGGATGCAGTCAGAACAGCTGTTACAAGGTCATCCTTTCATCCTCCCTCAGCCCAAGGCAGTAGTGACCATGGATGCTTCTCATATTGGATAGGGGCACTTCCTGGAGAAAACAGTCCAAGGTATAGGCCAACCTGCATATCAGTGTTCTGGAGATAAGAGTGGTGCTCTCAGCATTGTAGGCATGCCAGGACTCTTTTCCTCTTGGGACAATTTCAGTACAGACATACAATATGTCAGTAATCTGGTACATCAACAAGCAAGGGTCAACTAGAACTTATCCCCAGTGTCGGGAATCCCTCAGAGTGTGGCAACGGGTGATATCTTCCAACCTCTTTCTAATAGCAATGCATATTCCAGGGAAGTCAATGTGATAGCAGACAATCTGAGCAGGTCCATTTTTACTATCTCACGAATGGTTTCTCAGTAACAAAGTGAAGGAAATGATTTTCAGTCTGTGGGGCCAGCCTTGCTGCGATCTTTTTGCATCTCCCCTAAATAAAAGTGCACCAGCTTCTTTGCCCTGATCCCCCAACTGGAGGAATCACTGAGGGATGCTTTGCTCCATGATTGGTGCCTCAGTCTTGTCTTTGCTTATCTTCCAACTCTGCTAATTCCCAAATTCCTTCAGGAAAGCAACCCAGTTGAAGAGTAAAGTCATCCTCATTGCACCTTACTAGTCTTGGCAGATTTGGTTCCCCTTCCTTTGGCCTCATCTATTATAACCACCTTGGATTCTGGATCCAGTTCCAGACCTTCTGTCTCACCCAACAGGCATGGTTCACACAGATATCTCAAATCTCAAACTAACAGCATGGTTTTTCCAATTTCCTTAGTAGCAAGGGAACCAATGTTTTCTTCCCGTTTGTTCCATACTTTTATCCTCCCATAAAACTTCTACTAGAAAACTCTACAGGAGTAAACGGAGAAGGTTTGTTTATTGGGTAGCACAGAATCAGATAGACCTCTTCTCAGCTCCAATTCATTCTATTCTTGAATTTTTAGTGAGTTTGCTTAATGAAGTTGCCAGTTCATCAACTAAAATTCAACTGGCTTCCTCTAAACTGTGCAAAGCATTTTTGAAAGGTACTCTTCTGCTAAGAGTCCCATATAAATTCCCCATGCTACCATGGGATTTAAATTTGGTACTGTAAGCCTTAATAGATTCTCCGTTTGTACCTGGAGATAAATGTGATCTTAATTTTTTGACCTGATAAACTGTCTTTTTAGTAGCAATTACATCTGCTAGAAGAATTTCAGAACTTCAAGCATTATCTTCTAAGCCCTCGTATTTGATTTTTTGTAAGGCTAGGGTCACATTACATATAAATGGTTCCTTCCTTCCCAAGGTTGTGTCAGAATCCAACATTAACCAATCTATTAACATGCCCATATTTTTCCCACAATGTACAAATAAAGGGGAATTTTTACTGCACTTACTGGATGTTCATAGCTTATGATTCAGCTGATACCTCTTCCAGAGCTGCTGCTGCTGCTGGAACTGTTATGAGAAAATTTGCTTGGTTGAGTAAAAAAACAAACAAACCAAAAAAACCTACTTAAATATGTTAAGCTGCAATTCTGAATTTTACTTTTGGTAGAAAGGATGTTTTTTTGGACCATCTGCTATTGAGGTCTGAAAGATGTGTGATGAGAGAGGGAAGCTGATTCAGGGAATCTCTCAGATTTTTTAGCCTTCATTCTTCAAAATTTCAAGGGTTTTATAGTTATCTCTACACTGTTTTATTAAAAAAAAACATATATGTCAAAGGAAAAAACTTCAAAGACCATTTCACTTTAGGTTCGAACAAGGCACCCTTTATTACTTGCAGCAAGGAGACAAAGCATGTAGGCACAAGGTTTGTCTGAATTACTGGTGATTAGTGTGTTATTCTTATACAGTTCTCTTCCTGTCACACAGAAAATGTTACTATTTTATTGCTGACATAGTTAGACACAGCTTTCTGTATGTTCTACAGAAAATGGTACTAGCCTTATTGCTGACTAAGTTAGATTATCTGCTGTTTTGCAAAACATTTTGAGAAAAACAACCTGACCTTGGGCTTATTTTAGCCCATTTTAACTTCTTCAGTTGTACTGTTCTAATACATGTGTTACATTTTGTCTAGATTCAAGGTACATTTCTAGCTTTGGTACAAGTAATGCTGACTATGGTTTATACTTTCAAGCATCTGTTGTTTTCTTTATCAAAGCTTCTAGCAGCTGCATACTTTCTCATAGCATAAGCAGAAAAGAATATCTCTTTAAGTTTCATGACATTAACAGAAATGAAATGTCTCTTGTTACATTTCTAATAGCTGTGCAGATTCATGCAGTGTGAACAGAATAAATGTATTAACCCTTTTAAACCTAGAATGCACTAAGCATGCATATTACTTTTATACATTTTTCTAACATTTCCCTCCTTTTAATACTTTTATTCTACTTTCAAGATCAGCATAAACAGTTTTTTTTCTTCTCCTAAACTCTGCCTACTCAGGATTTGCAGTTAAGAGAGTCATTCAGTTTAAACTTATAAAAGCATTTTCAGTTTTTTAGCAATTCTTCAAGTTCAGCACCCTGGTATAAGGTTTCTGAAACTGAAATGTCTATAAAGTCTTTAATCAGTCTTTTTATGCAGGGGATGCAGCAGCACACACATACCACCAGTAGGATTATTCCTACACAGACGGCAATCAGAATGTTCATCAGGATACTGCCCCCCCCCAAACAATTTCTGGAAAAAGTCCATCAATGGATTTGGTCCAGGTTTGGTCATGGCTGACACTTGCTGAATTATCTCATGATGGTTGTCTATCTCGTGTTTGTGGTCAGGAACATACAAACAGCACTCCTCCTGGATTAAAGCACACGTACCTCCTCTCGCCGCTAGGGTGAAGTCAAGAGCCATGCGATTTTGAAGCGCCACTGTTCTCATGGCAGTCAGTTCATCAGTCACCAATTCTAGGGCAGAAAAGGTTGCATTGCTCATTATTTCGAGAAGCTTAGACAATTTTCTCAGTTCCCAGATTGATTTTGTTGCTCCATATGCTGGCAGTACACCTGCCCACGAGATAACAGTATCACTGAAGTCCATATGTGACAGTCCATTTTTCCCTAAGCCCACAGCATGATGGTTTTTCCAGCATGCATTGATTTGCCCCACTGGATTGACAGGCTTCTTGATATCTCGAACATTCCGAATTTTCCCTTGAGGTAAAATGGCTGTGTGTCATATGGCCGGAACCAGGTACCCCAAAAAACAACTGCCGGACCAATTCTCAGGTAACCATTTATATGCTTTCCTACCACATACAAAGTAACAATCTTCTACTTTGGTAGTAACTTTACTATGCCCTGGCTCTGCATGAAACATTTTTTTGTCGATTATAGACAGTTGCTTATAGAGATCAGCATTATGTTTTACTTCTTCAGTTGTCCTATGCATCAGTTCAAAAAATGTATCATAGCTTGTGTTGCAATAGGATCTGGTGTTATCAGGTTTAGTGTAGCATCTATAGGGAACAATCACATTGCAATTGCTCCAACCCACCTGAATTGTATCATTCTTGTAAAAACACACAGTTCCCTTCTGTCGAACAGACAAGTGCAATGCTACTTTATCTTGTGATGTGACATCTGATGTATCATAAATTAAGTTTTCCCAGGTCTTGTTGGCTCCTAGGGGAACTGAAGTTAACAGCAACCCCCCCATATGCTGTGGGAAAGGCTGTGCAAATCCAGCAATTTGAAACATTGAAGGTCTCAGCATACACATATTTGATTGCCTGGTAAGTGTTAAAGTTCGGGTGCCACTCTGCGTGCCACTCTGCACGCTTGTTTAGTTCAATTTGTGTGGCTGGGGAAAGGAATGGCTACAACAAAAAGATTATTGTCACTAGTACATTCAACAGGATGATTATGCAATACTTTTGAGGAAACAGTTGTTCTGCATTTCTGTTTTCTCCGACTCTTCCAAGTAGGTGTATTTGGATCTTACTGAATTCTGTCATCTTGGATATGTGCTCTTACTCGCTGCCCTAATAGGACCTTCAGCACCGATGGTTTCTTCACTGGGGTTGAGACGGATCAGTCCTATTGATCTGATCCCACTTTGTAGCCAGACTTTGTGCTGAGGGCCCCGATGGAGAGGTAAGATTTTTGTCCAACTCAAAGTTCTTAACCAGCTTGCAGTGTATCAGGTGTATCCACAAAGCTCATTCTGCTATCTTAACTGCAGTGGGTGTTGAAAGAAGCACCTGGTAGGGACCTTCCCACCTTGGTGATGACCATTTCTTCCTCTTGATGTTTTTGATCCACACCCAATCTCCAGGCGTCACTGCCTCTTCTGATGTCTCGGTTTGTTTTCTATCTGAAACAGAATTTGACTGCAACAGATGTTTAGAACTCAACAACATTTTCATATATTCAGTTAGTGTGAAATCATCTTCCTGGTCTGATGACATGAGAAGTTTCCACTGGGGTGTATAATAAGCCTTTCCAAATAATTTTTCAAAAGGAGTCGATCCTTTTGCTGTAGGGACAGTTCTCATGCTCAACAGTGCCAGGGGTAAACAGTATAACCAGTTTTTCCTGTCTCAGCTATTAATTTTCTCGGTTTGATTTTTAGTATACCATTATGCCTTTCAACTAGGCCTGCAGATTGTGGATGCTATGCACAATGATTTTTTAAAGAAATACCAAAATGCTTACTCACCTGCTGTATGGTTTGATTTACAAAGTGTGTACCATTGTCACTGTAGATCCTTTCCGGAATACCAAACCTAGGAATGATTTCTTTGACAAGTACCTTTGCCACCGTAGCTGCATCTGGACTTTTGGTTGGAAAGGCAATGGTTACAATAGTTGGTTGGTTGGTTACAATGACAAGACAATACTTCTTATTTTCACATTTGTTCAGTTCTATGAAATCCATACAGATAGTGTGAAATGGATATGGTGGTGTAGGGAAACTCCCTTGCTTGGGCTTTATCGCCACCTGTGCATGAAGTTTGTTTCAAATTTGACACATCAAACAAACTGTTTTAGAGTAGTTTGTAAATCCATACGTTGTGAACACCTGGTTCACCAGCTGTACCATCCCCCCTGTTGAGACATGGCACTGCCCATGGCTCAACAAAGCTGCATATTGAAACAAATTAGCGGGTAGTATCGGTTTTCCTTCTCTAGAGATGTACAGCCCCTTTTTGAGGATTGCTCCTCATTTTATCTATCATTGTTTTTCAGCTTGTGTCGTGAGTGTCTGCATTGTGTTTAACATATCTAAATCTAAAATCTCAGAGGGTTGTAATTCCTCATTTAAAAGAAATACTTCAGTGGCTGCTTGTTTTGCAGCTGTATCGGCTCTCGCATTACCTTTTGAAATCCTATGTTGTTGCTTGGTGTGAGCTGTGCATTTACAAATGGCTACTTTCTGAGGTAACTGAATAGATTCTAAAAGATCTAACATAAACTGTGCATGATCTATAGGTTTTCCAGTAGATGTTATCATTCCCCGGTTTTTCCACTGTTGCGCAAAAACATGTACAGTAGAAAAAGCGTACTGGCTATAAGTAAAAATGTTTACACATTTATCCTTTGCTAAGGTACATGACCATGTCAGGGCAATCAATTCTGCTGCCTGTGCAGATAAGTTGTGTGGTAAAGGTTTTGCTTCTATAATCCCAGTATCAGAAACTACTGCATATCCTACTAGGTTCTGTCTTGCAGGACCCCTTTTGCATGAGCCATCCACGTAGTATGTCACCTCAGCATCATCCAAGGGGACATCCGTGAAATCTTTTCTAGGTAGTGTCTTTTGCTCAATTACCTGCAGGCAGCAATGTGGTGTGCCATCTACAGGGGTCGGGAGCAGAGTAGAAGGGTTTAAAGTTGTGCAGCGTTCAATTGTCATATGAGGTTGGCTCAACAATATAGTCATACAGGAAAGATGCCTAGCAGGGGAAAGATATGCCACCTTTTCTTGTAGTAAAATAATCGCAACTGCATGAGGTACTCTCAAAGTGAGAGGGTGGAACAAGACTACTGAGGCTGAAGCCTGTACTGCCATTGCAGCTGCAACTACTGCTTGTACTCAGTGAGGTAAGGATCATGCCACTGGGTCTAGTTGTGATGAATAGTAAGCAATGGGGCGTTTCTTATCCCCATGCTGTTGTTTTAATACTGATGTCATGTAACCCTGCTTACAATCTACAGTTTGGAAAAAACGTTTATGGTAGTTTGGCAATCCCAGAACTAATGAGGATGCTATTAACTGCTTTAGTTTGCAGAAAGCAGATTCTGCCTGTGGTGTCCATTGCAACAAATCCTGCACTGCCATAGGCTTTTTATATATAAGGTCAGTCAGCGGTGCAGATTCCAAGGCATAGTTTGGAATCCAGCTCCAGCAAAAAATGCTTGTACCCAGGAAGGACATCATTTCCTTCTTGGTAGTGGGTTTGGGTGCTTGCAAAATTGCTATTTTTCTGTCTTCATCTAATGTTCTATCTTCCTTGGATATTACATATCCCGGGTATTTGACTTTTTTTTTTCCAAAGCTGCAGCTTACTTTTATTTACCTTATGTCCTTCAGCGGCTAAAAATCGTAGAAGTGCTATGGTATCTTCTCTACATTCCTGCTGGGTGGGGGCTGCCAGCAAGATGTCATCAACATAAAGTAAAATCTGACTGCCTCTTGGTGGGGTGAATCTTGCCAAGTTGCTTGCCATTTCTTGTGAGAATATTGTTGGACTTTCACAATATCCTTGTGGTAGTCGCGTATATGTATACCTTTTCCCCTGAAATGTGAATGCAAACCAGTACTGGCTATTAGGGTGTATTGGTATTGAAAAGAACGCATTGCTGATGTCTACCACAGAAAAATACTTCTTTTGAGGTTTCAAATCATTCAACAGGGTGTGTGGGTCTGGCACCGTAGGTGCTCTTGGTATTACTGCATCATTTACAGCTTGTAAATCTTGGACCATACGCCATTCTCCATTGGCCTTTTTAACTGGAAATAAGGGTGTGTTACATGGTGAATCAGGAGATTCTACTAGTATCCCTCCTTTAAGTAAGGCTGCTATAATAGGCTTTATCCCTGCCTCTGCATCTTTTCTTAAGGGATACTGTCTTTTTTGTGGTCTGAATACTGACTTTGGCATGATAGTAACTGGTCCCGCTGAATGAATGAGTCCTACATCTGATTTTCCTGTTGACGAGAGGGTCTCTGGTATATTTCGTAAGGCATTCTCTTCCTCCTCTAATAGGAGTGTCAATCAGCTGTCCTTGCTAGACTGCAAGTGCACAGCTGGGTTGGTCTGAGTTATCCAGTTCAACTTCTGTATTTGTATTCCCTGTTCTGACAGTTCTAGTTCTGTCTGTTTCTCCCATCTCGTGCCTTTTTCTCCTAGGTCTGCCCATTCTATACTTCTGTTTTTTGTTAAGCTAATGTGTGGTAATCGATTAGATTTATAAAGTGCAAAGAACTCCTGGGGCAATGAACAGCTGGCTACACTGTTCCCTTCTGTGTCCCAGTACAGGCTACGCAATACCAATCTGTTTGCATGATTCTTAAATAATTCTTGCTCGTATTCCTTATCAGGTCCTGGTGTGTTACAGTAATACAGGGTACAGTGCAGCAGGTATTGCTTATCAATGTCAAGGGAAGCGAACTTGCTGATGGCTACATTCATTAACTCTTTGGTCACAGTCCCTGGAACAGTCGTAACCAAGTCCTGGCTGTACCAATAAAACATTTCACCCTCCGGTTGCACTTCAAAGGTATCAGTTTGTCGCTGTGCTTCCATACCCTGCATGGTTGGGACTACTGCTATACCAAATAGCTGCATGAGGTCTCTGCCCAAGAGGTTCACTGGGCATTTTGCAGAAACAACAATTTTGCTTTTCTAAGTCAATCCTGAAACTGGATCGGTTATTGCAGTGTTACGGGAGAGAGGCTCCCGATACAGCTGTCCATTAGCTGCTTTGACCAGTATGTCATCAGACGACTTTGTGTTTTCTGGCAGTTTGGAGGGATGTATCAGGGTTTGTGATGCCCCTGAGTCACACAAGAATTTGACTTCCCTCCCACCCTTCTACCAAGAGTGTAACTTCTGGTTTCATGTCTGCTAAATAGAGTTCCAAGCTCAATAAAGCTAGGTCCAATATTTAATTTTCTTCATTGTCACTAACTTCCTGCACTCCCTCTACTCCCTCTATCACATTCTCATTTGTCTTTTCTTCGCTAGCCCCTTCTAGTGATTCCTGACTACCATATAGTTGGTCCTCATCCTCCTTGTCTTCCGTTGTTGCCTTCTTGTTTTTCTTGCGATCCCTTGCCAAATGTCCCTTTTTACCGCATTTAAAACATTATCCCCTTTTCTTTTGTCCTTCAAAGTCCTCTGATCGTTGATCAGATTGTTTGTTTCCCTGTGCATTTTTCTTGCCCTTTTTCCCAGACTGTACTACATAAACTTCTGCTCCATCTTCTACAGAAAATACTTGAGCTTTCTTTTTCTTTTTGCTATTAAAATGCCTTTCGGCATGCCTAGCATATTCAAGTAATGATTGTAACCTGCTTGTACGATGGTCTACCATATGTTTTGTAATAAAACTGCTTATAGGTGCAATACTGCCCTTTAAAAATGCATTATTTAACTGCTGTTCATATGGGGAATCTTGTGTTTGATCTTCAGGAACCTGCATCCACAGTGGTTATTAAAACACTCTAACAATCTGGCATAGTACCGGTCAATTGTTTCACCTTCTTGTTGGATGCATTGATTAATGCAAGTCCAGTCTGCCCTAGGTTTCCATTTTCAGAGATGCGGTCTGTAAGACCTTTTACTCTGGTGTCTAATTCTGTGCTGCTATGTGGGAGGGGTCTTTGAGCAGCGTCACGGGGATTCCAGTTCCCACTAATCATGTACCAATCCGGCCCTACAATTTGTCTTAACTACTTTTTCTATCTCTTCTCCGTTTAAGTTATAACTCAGCCTCATTCCTTGTAAGTCTTCTGAGAATTTTCTAAAATTAACCTTTGGATGGGGAATTCCCTCAGTGGTTTTCCGGATGTCTTCTAGATTCCAAGGTCTATACACTAAAATAGTTGGGTCCTGATCGTCTTGACCTGCCTGAGGATTGGGTACTTCTATAAATGGGCATATTTCTTCTTCTTCACTTATAGATCGTGAATTCTTAACCATTTGCCATAACTCGATGCCTTCATCTGAGTTACCTGCCTTTGTTCGGGACCTGGTCCTGATGGGATCTCTAATTTTAGTCAGTTTTAGTTTCATAATATCTCTGTCTTCAGTGACTACAGGATATTGTGGGGGTGGACTAACCCGTTCACTTGCTTCATATTCTGGTAAGGGAGGCGGAGGTGCTGATGCTATTACTAAGTTATTGTCCTCCTTAGCTAAAAACATTGCTTTTGAATTTTTGTTCTTTTGTTCCCAACGGTTTACTTCCTCAAGCCACCTGTGTGCCTGAGGAATTCCTAATCGACGTTGCTTTTTTACCCGACCTTTGGAATCGGTTGTGAGCTGTTTGATAAGTTTGATAAGTGAGGATTTTCTAATTTTCCATTGAATTCGTATATATTAACCCATTTTGAATAATATCTAATATTGTCGGCGCGCTGCGACTGCATATATTTTGCGTCTTCTGTTAAAAGTGGATTTTGGGGTCTTTTTGTGCAATTATTACCCATTTTGTTCTACCTTTTGATCGCTACGTAACTTCTCTTAATTTTTAACATGGTACCATGGATTTTGTTATAGTCTTTTCAGAATGACTGCCTACTTATTCTGTTTCTCCTGATCTATGACAAGACGGTAATCTTTTCTGTCCCTGACTTGTAAGAAAAAATACAGTCTGACAAAAACAATATACATCTAGTCCCTGATCTAAAACAGAAAACAGAAAAAATCAGATTCACCTTAACTGAGCCCACGTGATTGAACAGATTCATGCAGTGTGAACAGAATAAATGTATTAACCCTTTTAAACCTCGAATGCACTAAGCATGCATATTACTTTTACACATTTTTCTAACAATATATATATATATATATATATATATATATATATATATATATATATAAGCAAACATAGTAAACTGAGGGCAAGCAGCCTTTTATATATAGAATGTCCCCCCTTCACACCCTGGCAAGCCTTTAAATCTTCCCCAAATCTTTCTTTACAGTTCTCTGACAAATGAGTTTTGAGAATGATTTATCAGAGATACAAATTTCAGTGGGCCTCTCTCTTCTCTTTTTAGGGATTTCTCCTCATCCAGCAGATCAAACTTCTTTTTATTCTTAAAACAAGGTATTTGCCTTGAGTGGAGATACATTTTTAAGAACTGCCTGGCCCCTTGCTCCATTAAAAATTGGTGACCAAACTATCAGGTTTGACAATGACTTTTCACCCCTTGTAATGTCCAAAAGAAGAGCATGTTTCCCTCTAATAAAATCATTAAAAAAAGGGAGGAATAAAAGCACAACTCATATTCCCAGCAAAAATAAGACTATCCCTGCCAGAAGAAAAGAAAACTTTTGACTCTGTCAAAGAAGCATCCACATTTGCCCAAAAAAAGAACCTTTTAAGTCAACCTGAACCCATGGATTCTTCAATGAACTTAAAAAGACAAGCTTCAAAAAATGAGCGGATTATTAAAGAAAAAAATAAATGCAGAGACAAATGATTATACATAACTTCACATTTCATGCAAGTTTTTCATCATACACAGAAGGTAATATAACTTTTTTTCTCTCCTATTATCTTTTCCACAACAGTGCTAACTTTATAAATAATATATAGTACTCAAAATTCAAGTAAATCAAAATCTTATCCAACGGCAAACTACTATTTTATACTTTTCTCTTTATATACATGGCATAGCACTAGTTAAATGGTATAAAATTACTCATTTCATATATTTATGTATATTTCTTTTATATCCTTTACTTATTCCTTCATGTATGTGCCTTCCCTTTCTGTATTAGTCCTAATGTCATAGTATTTAATCACTGCAGGAGAGAAAAATGCTTACTGTGTTACTTTTAAGTATTTAAAAAGAAAGTGGTGATATTTTATTATATATACATTTACTACTTAATTGAACTTCTGTACTGCGGTGGTGGTGCTGCGGTAGCGTTGTCGCCTCACAGTTAGACGTTGCCCGTTCGATTCTCAGAGCGTCTTCTTTGTGGCGACATGCGTGAATGGGCGTTCCTTCGTTGAAGGTTGTGTGTTAGGCCCGGCAAGCCAGTACGTAAAAATCTACTGCCAATCATTAGCGGACTGGAGTTCCGCTGTGGCAACCCCTAACCGGGAAAAGACGAAAGACACAAACAAACAAACAAACTTAATTGAAATTCTGCAATGTGCTCCATTTAGCTAATATAACTTATAGGTGTGTGTAGTTGGTAATTTGGAGCATTTATTTTAAATATTCATCATTTTACAGGTTATGCTTCAAAGCTTCACTTCACTAGAAAATTTCCGCCTACTTAATTTTTGATGGAATTTTGACAACATTTTTGACAAGCTTGAGCTTCTAAAGACTTCAGTTAGGTCCCAGATTCATGAGAAACAATCTGTGCTGTCTTTCAGGAAGTAGGCATGACCTTTGAACCTGTTTCTCTTCACTGAACTCTAACAACCAATCATATTCAAGAATGATTGTTTGAACTGTGGTTTCATTCGTTTATCAATTATTTTATCTAAAAGGTCTTATAAGTATATGTTTTACTGTAAATAGTGATTTATTTAATCTGAATTACATTTATATTTAAATAAGAATTACAAATATGTGACAGTTTTAAATGCATATTTGTTCTTGTCTGCTTTAATGACTTACTCATAGTAAATAATTATTAGGATTAATCAATTTATCTTAGTCTGTTTAGATAAAAAAGTTAAATTGTATGCAGTTCATGTTCCTAGTTCATGCATACATAGTATATTGAATCAAATTTTTCGTTTTGTATGTTTTTAATGTACATGCAGTTTCTCTTCTGCTTGCTATTAAGCTGCAGTAGCTAGGAATGCCCACTAGATATCATGAGAGAGTTAGTTTGTGGCTTCTATGAGAGATAGAGTAGCCTGGATTTAGTTCATCCATGCAGAAGGTTGTTAAAATATACAGTTTTATTGTTTTCAAATGTAAAGTTTTTAAATTGTCCATAACAGTTTTAAAAAAAATGAATTTGTCATATTGAATCAAGGAAAGCACTTTTCAATTTTACTTATAATAGCAGTCTCCATCAAATGATAATATTTAACATTATATCTATTAATATGGGTTGAACAACCCCATGAAAAGTAGTGTCAGCAAATATTTAATGCTACATAAAGCAGATTTTGCATTCATTCAGGAATCTCACTTTGTAACAGAAGATCTAAAGAAATTAACCTTTAAGGATTATACGATTTTGGTTAAGTTCAAACTATAACCATAAGAGAAGAGGTGTCCTAATTTTACACAGAAAATCAATGAGAATTCCAGAAATAGTTGACTCATACTCAAGCAATAATGCTATGCTTGCTTTAGTCATAGTAAAACTAGATAAAAAGATGTGCACTTTTGAAAACAATACTGGATACAGGGTATTGGTACTAATACTGTGAAAAAAAACATTTTGATACCATAACATTAAAGTGTAAAGGTGAGTTACTGTTAGCAGGTGATTTTAATTGTATCTTGTCAGCCACTGATACTACAAGCGCTAAGCCCTTCAAAATGTTCCCTGTTGCCAAGCACTTGAACATTTATATAAAAGACAGAAATCTAATTATCATTGATGGTATAAAAATATCATCCTCCCTGTAATATTCTCACTACTCTTACAGATTTGGCATGCAGACCAACATAGACAAAGTCTTTTTAATCAGTTCTTTACTGGCCAAAACTGATAATGTAGTGTTGACATCATACCCTATGTCTGACCACATTGCTGTCACCTTCAATGTAACGCTTAATACTGACCCCTTAAACTTCTGCCAAAGACTACCTGCTTATCTAGTAACAGTACAAGGATTTAAAGAATGGTTTCTAGATGACATAAAGCTTTACCTAGACATCAATAATAATGGAAAGGTTTCAGATATTATCCTGTAGGACACTTTAAAGGTAGTCTTACATGGTAAAGTCAAAAGCTGTTATATAAATAAAAGGAAAGAGTGGGATAAAAAACTGTTGAACTAAAACTTAACAGCAAATGAAAATGTGCATTAGCTGACATATGTTAACTGAACAAGGAATATCACGATATCATGCGGCATAAAATATTAATAAATCTGGAAAAAATAAGATTACAATCCTACTCAGTTAATCCCAAGAGTTTGCACAGGATTGCGATTAGATCTAAACATTTAAATGAAAAAAAAAGTCATATAAAAGAAATAATACACACTAGTAATAATCAGACTATAAAAGATATAGATCTAAAAATATCTTATGTTTTAAAAACCATTACAAGAATATTAGTAATAATAAGTCATCTACAAGTGATAAGAAAAGTATAGACAGCTTTCTTGCTAATATTATTCAAAAGAAGCTATTCAAACACAATATTAATAGCATAGATAAACCCTTTTCCTTTAAAGAATTAAAGGAACAAATAAAAAATCTTAAGACAAAAAGGCACCAGGGCTGGATGGTCAAATTCCGGAATTCTACAAACTCTTACCTGATAACATCTTGAAAATCTTACTCAATGCATTCCAAGACATTAAAACTACAGCAAACATCACTCCCTCATGGAAATATCCGATCATCTCTCCCATCTTAAAACCAAATAAAGAGCCCAACCTTTGCACATCATACAGGCCAATTTCTTTCCTGAACATTGATTACAAGATATTCATGTCTATCTTAGCAGAGAGATTAAATAATATTCTTTCAGTATTAATTCATGAAGACCAAACTGGGTGTATCAAAAACAGTAAGGTACAAGACAATGTAATTAGATTACTGTCCTTAACAGACCTAGCAAACAAGAAAAAAAAATGAGCTTTCTATTTCAAGCCTTGATAAAGATAAACTTTCAACTCCTGAAGCTGGCCATATCTATTTAAAGCTCTGCAAAAATACAGTTTCCCCCCAAACTTTATATGATTAATTAAAAAACTATATGAAAAATCCATAGCCTATGTAAAGACTGGATCTTATCTATCTAGTCCATTCAAAATATTAAGAGGTACTAAACAGGGGTGCCCCCTCCCCATTACCCTTTGACCTGGCTATTGAGCCTCTTGCAAATTATGTTAGAAATAATAGATTCATAGGTTCATAGGTTGGTACTAGGCTATCTGCCCTAGGGCCTTTACAAGCTTAGCCATAAAAATTCCCTGGATATTTCTTCCCACAATATTTACTTCCCTGGACAGCATTAAAGGATATAAAGTGCCACTCATATTATCTGCCAAGGTACAACTGTTTGCTGATGACCTATTAATAAGTTCTAATCTTCTTCTTTCGGCTTTTCCCAGTCAGGGGTCGCCACAGTGGATCACCTGTCCGCTCATGATTGGCAGTAGTGTTTTACAGTGTCGAGTTGCCAGCTTGGCGCCCAACCTTCCGCAGAAGGCACACACATGCACACACTCATGCCTAGGGCCAATTTAGAGTGTCCAATCCACCTACAGCATGTCTTTGGGATGTGGGAGGAAACCGGAGCACCCGGGGGAAACCCACACATCTACAGGGAGGACATGCAGACTCCACACAGAAAGCACCCCAGCCGAGGATCGAACCAGAGAACCTCTTGCTGTGAGGCAACAACGCTAACCGCTGCACCACCGTGGCTGCCCTAAGTTCTAATGATATTGAAAATTCAATAGATCACCTATTACATAATCTCACTCTTCTAGCCTCTTGTATCCTGGCAGAGCAAACTTTTGTGGCAGACAAGCTAAGCAGAATCGGGATAGAGTCTTATAAATGGAAATTGAATGAGGGGAGCATCCAGGAATGGATCCATATGTGGGGAGCACCTAAAATATATCTACTTGCCTCTATTCACAACAATCAACTAGAAAAACTGCATCAAGACTCCATGTTAGTAGGCTTGGAAAACAGATAAGTTTTCATTTCCTTGGACAGGAATGTTCTTATATGCTTTTCCACCCTTTCCACTGAAACTGAATCATTTAAAATTTTCAGAAGGACTTTTCAAAATCATTGTGGTGACTCCATTCTGTTCCAGGCAACAGTTGTTCTTTCTTCTTTTGGAAATGGCCAAGGGGAATCACCACAAGCTTCCCCACAGACTGTACTTATTTACACAAGATGGGGTTGTTTGATACACCCCAGCTTGAAACACCTTTAACTGCATAGATGATAGACTTTTTAAACCTTTCAAGTACTTGTTTTCTGAGGATGTGTAGCAAACATTAAAGGAGGCACAGTCATCTAGTACTTGGAAATCATAAATTAACAAATAGAAAAGATGTTCTAGTTGGTGCCAAGACAAGAACTTAGGACCCTTTTAACATGAGTATTTCTCTGGTTCTGAAATATTTGTATAAGTTATTATCATCTGGCCTTTCTTGCTTTTCTGTCAAGGTTCATTTGTAGGCCATTTCAGCATGTCTGCTCATGGATCATCCCATTTTAATGCATTCTCATGTCACAATATTTTTGAAAGGGTGCTAACTAAATACCAAGCCTCTTATAAAACATGTGGCTCCTCCTTGGATTTTAACTTTGTTATAAAAAAATAATTATTGCTCCATGTGAACCAGCTCATTGGGCTGATTTGAGGTTTTTAACATGGAAAACAGTTTTGCTGATTGTTCTGACTTTTACAAGAAGAGTAAGTGAGTTGCAGACTCTTAAGGTGGGGCACCCTTTTCCTTAAACATAGGATTTCCCTAAGAACTAATCATTTCTTTATGCTTTAGGTGGTAACTGAGTTTACTTTGAGCCAGATATCGATTTCCCTCTCTTCTTTCTAGAATCTAAAAACAAGGGGCAAAAGATTCTCCATACTCTGGATGTCCACAGACAACTTGCATACTGTCTTGAAGAAGAAAATCTTTTAGGAACTCTAATCAGTTGTTTTTTGGGGAAGGTAAGAAAAAAGGACAACGTGTGTCAAAGCAGACTATTTCCCAATTGTTGTCTCCTGCTATATTACCTTTTGTTATACCCACAACAATAAGGTGATTCCAGGCAGGATAAAAGCTGATTCTACCAGGGCATTGGTGTCATATGCAGCTTTTTGGAAAGGATTTGGATTGTAGAAGTGTTGTATGAGCTGCAACTTGGTCCTCTGTACATACTTTTACAAAACACTATAAACTACAAACCTTTCCAGGTTTAGGAAAGGCTTTGCTGGGATCATTCTCCAGGAGCTCTTGTACTGTCATCCTTCCTCCTCCTAATCTGTCTA
Source organism: Protopterus annectens (assembly GCF_019279795.1). Classification (NCBI taxonomy): domain Eukaryota; kingdom Metazoa; phylum Chordata; order Ceratodontiformes; family Protopteridae; genus Protopterus; species Protopterus annectens. Next base: position 503,891,220 of record NC_056747.1, on the reverse strand, counting down.
AGCTATGGTAATTTACTCATATTTCTAAGGCTACTGTAGCAGTGATCAATATGAAGACCATAGTAAAACTGTGTAAGTAAACTTACATAACAATAGAAGTTTGAAGGATCACTGCTGCAGTAGCCACTCCCCCAATTCCCTTATTTTGTATGTTTTTGTTGCCAAGGTGAGGATATATATTTTTACGTTCCTAGGACTGACCTTTTCAGTGCTTTAGTCCCCCTTTCTCTGCTGTCATGAAATCTCTGAAGGGCTTGGTGCCCCAACAACTGTTTTTCCCAAGTTCAGCTTGAACTGAATAACTGTTTGGGTACATGGAAGGTGCCCCTGAAGCTTTGGAAGCTGGCCAGCTGTTGTATCCTATGCAGATACAACCAACATAGCTAAGACTACTGCAGCAGTGATCATTCAAAGATCTAGTGGTATGGTAAGATTACTTACTCAGTGGTACTTGCTAGTAAAAAAAAAAAAAAAAAAAAAAAAAAAAGACAACATAAGGCATTTATAAATTTAGAAGCATTTTTATTATAAGATAGTGATTGTTCTGATCCAGTTTCATTTTACAAAGTTTTATAAACTATATCAAAATAAAGGTCTTTATAACAATAGCTGTTTTAGAGCAGTGCTATAAAATTGATACTGTTCAGTTTTAGAAATTCAAAGGTAGCTGTGTTTAGTATGTGATCATACTAAAAGGTATGCACAAGATACATATGGTAATCACATCTTCTATAGTGATGTTTAATTGGGTCGTGTCTGAACAGGATCGAGCTAGATCAGCTCTCTTATGTGGTCATCATACAAAATCAAGCAATGTATGGGGGCACTGGGATAGCCACAAACATGAAGCAGTAAGGAAAGGGTGGATGTAAAATAAACAAAATCAAAACATTTTTCCAGCAACATAAAACTTGTGTTTCTAGGAGTATGGATGTACACTGACCTAAATATGAGCCAGATGTGCACATTCTTATAAATGCTTCTATCCATTATCAAAGCCTGTCCCTTCCCTAATTAGTGCAAGGCTTCCATAAACAGTTTTCAACCTTCATTAGAGGGAGAACCTATAACACCTTACTCTGACTCTTTCCTACAAAGAAGATGAGAAAATGATCTTCTGCTTACATCTCTCCACTGCCAAAATTGCTGTACTTGTATCCTATGACAATGTCGGACTGCATGCCATCAAAGCAATGAGACTGGCCAAATATTTTAATTGTGATGCTGTCTTCTTTTCAGCTGGTCTGAAAGGATAACAGTAAGGCACATCCTTATTTCTTCATGCTTTTTAGTTTAGTTGGTCTGCAGGTCTTACTGAAGGTTGCACTCTTACTTCATAATGGCACATCTTGTGTTTCACATCATTTTGTTTAGGTTTCTAACAGATTTATAATAAGGGGCCTGTATTACCTCTTGCTGAGTTGGTGGAGTGTGTGTGTGTGTGTGTGTGTGTGTGTGTGTGTGTGTGTGTGTGTGTGTGTGTGTGTGTAGGGTGTTGGCTGTAGGAAGGATAGAATGATCCTTCCTGTAACAGACATGAAATAACCAAATTGCGTTGAGGTTACGGACAGCAGCCTGATAGCCTGTAAGTATGTGGCAAGAAAGTTACTGTCATGGTTGCTTTTTGCAGTCCTTGTATTGTTTGCAATGTCCTACCCATGTCTACTTGTTTCCATTTACATGTAATCTGGCTATAGGCTGTATGGCAAAATGTGAACAACCTTGCCATTAAAACATGCTGTTCAGAACCAAGACAAAGGACTATAAGTGGATCTGTAGTAACACAGGTACCTCATCGCCATGATTGTGAAAAGTTGGTGTACTGCTAATTACTCTGCAATTTTTTTTTATTAATTTTGTTTGTGAGCGTGTGTGTGTAATAAGTGGATGTGTTTCTTCTAATAATACTAGAATCTATAAAACATAATTTATTTTTATTTATTTTAGGAATTGGAACATCAAATAGCTGGAGTTCTCCGAAGCAGTTTTCATCAGTGTCCCACTGTTCAAGCTCAGCTCCGGCTGCTGGAAGTATTTGAAGGCATCAGTGGAAGAGAAGTAGTGCAGGTCAGTGATGTATAGCACATTGCTGAGTTATGAAACTTCTTGCATATTAACTTTTTACATAAAAATGACATTAGTCAGTCTGTTTGAAACTGCACAGAAACCATGGGACTAAATTTGTTTAACAAATTTCTTTTAAGTTCAAACATGACAACTTTATGGGTCAATTGACATTAATTTTAATTGGCAAAACCATAGGTTGCATGCCATTTTTTGAAAGCCAGTTAGTGTTGAGTACAGCAAATATGTGACATGTACAAAATTATAAAAAAAAAAAAAAAAAAATTTTGCAGGGGACAAGAATGCTTACAGCCCCCCACATCTCCCATTTGGAGCACATTGTGTTAACGAACAAAATTTTTGTTACTACAAACAGAGCGAGTGCTGTTCACCGAAATTACTTTTGATGACAGTGGAGTTTGCTTTTTTCTCCACTGTTGTGCAACCTCTGAGTTGGTATATACAAGTCTTTTTAACAGGTATGTGGGAAAACACCACTGTCCCATTTTTATTTGTTTACCCTGTGTTTTTACCTTAGCTTTTATTGGTGCCAGATATGAAATACTTATTGGATTTATGTCAGAGCTTTCAATTAAATGCATATTTTCCCTATGAAATATGATTTTTATTTAGTTTATCCCAGTTATTGCACTTTGGGGGAGTAATATGCAAATTCTTTCCAACTTTGTACTTCTGAATTCATGTCTTCCCTATCAAATATTTTTTTTGGTTATATTTTCCCTTCTAGGTCCCCTAAATACATTTTCACAGTTGTAAATCAAGATCCAGTCCCTATCTCTAAATAATATTCTCTGCTAAAAGTGATTATTTCTCCCAAAATTTTCTTAAGCTCCATAACAACAGATGTGTTGTTCTATCTCACCTTCATTCTTACAATGATGGGTTCAGAGCCGAGAATCGGCTCCAACTCAGTCGAATACATAGCTGAAAGTCTCAAACCTGGCTTGTGGAAAGAAGTTATCCCACAATGCAGTGGTGTAATTCCCCAGATCTCATTTGCCGCTTTATGAGGTTGGATGCACACATCTTGGCAGTGGCTAAGTTGTGACAAATTTTCTCTTATTTTTCCTCTAAACTGTTATATTTGCTAATAGACAGCTTATCTTCTAATTATATTTAAGTCATTGTGCATTTTATTGAATTACTGTTAGATAGTGATTGTTTTTATCCCCTTTGACATGGCTTTTGCTGTTGCCTTGTAGGCCTACTGGTATCCCTTGTAGTGGTTGTTATTTCTGTCTGTTAAGTTTATCAGTAGCTCATTTAAGTTAGAGAATTATTTGCCCGTTTAAGTTTAGAGGGCTTGTAGTTTATTGTTGTCTTGTCTAGAAAATAGGATCATTTGAGTTAGGGGCCCTATTTTTCTCTCCCTGGTTGTCTTTTCCTTGTGTTTCCCATAGTTACTGTTCAGTGTATCTTTAGCTTTTCATTAGTCATAGCTAAATTTTTCTTTTTGTTGTTGCTTTTGTGGTCTTACCTTAACTATGTCTAAAAACCCAAAAGAGAGAGAACATAAGCCTTTGGGCTTTAAAAAATGACAGAAGTGCTCACAAAAAAATGTCCACCACAGATGGACATGTTATATGTGTTTATTGCCTTGGTGCTATTTACCTACAAGAAGACTGCACTTTTTGTCACTCTTTCAGTGCAAGAGTACTTCAAGAAAGGAGAAACAAATTGATTCTGAAAGGGCTCTTAACTCCAACTTTTAAGGAAGCCATCAATAGTTGTTCTTCCTCTTCTTCTTTTTTTCCTTCCTCTAAAAAGGAAAAGTCCCAAAAAAAGACATTCACTTGCAACATCGCCTCAGTTGGAGTCACCAGTCAAACTTCCAAAAAATCTCCAAGGCCACTACCTCCTCAGCTCCATAGTCCTCAGTGTCATCGGAGGTCATATTAGTTGACAAGCCTGGTACTTTGGCTCCAAAGTCCTCTGAGCCGAAAGATACCTCTACTCGGAGCCGGTCCATGGATATTTCACCAGTTTCTCCGACATTGAGATCTCAAATTCTGCACAGGTCTCGCTCTCCATCCCTATCTTCCAGGTCCACCAGGATCTTATCGGATGATGGCATGGAATGGGTGGTGCGCAGACTCCTGAAGTCGCCGGCGCTGACTAAATTACTCTCTGTTCCCACCCATTTGGTCTCAGAGCCTATTGTACCAGTTATACTCATTGTTGTTCCTCCTCTGAGCCAAGCTGGTCCTTCGGAGCCAGAGTGCTTGGTACCACTTACTGTGGATCCTTTGGTTCTGGGACTCCCTTCGGTGTTTATGGAGCCAACATCTGCTCCGACTCCCTTAGTACCATCAGTGGAGTCTGGGAGCCAGGATTCCCTGGTCGGACCCAGGGGGGATTCTCGGCCCCGATCTTCTTTGATGCCATGTCTACCCCTCAGAGCATTGGCCCAGGTTAGCTCGGCTCCCACATCAGCCTCGGGTCCAATCTCATTGGTTCCAGTGCCTTCATCTGTCTCCTCAGAGCTGAGGGAGTCTTTGGAGCCAGTGGGATCCACCTTTGAGCTGATGAGGAGTGTGTTGTCTAACCATTCACCACCACAGAAGGATACTAGTATTCATCCCCGTAAGGCTCCGGCTACTGTCTTGGCACCACCCATACCACAGGACAGCAGAGATCCAGAGTCTCAGGATCCCCCAATGGGCAAACCCCTCTCTTCCGAGGCCTCCCCAGAATATCCTTCTGAGGAGCCATCTCAGAAGAGAACTTGCATGAGGAAGCACGTAGACTCCCCAAATGAGTCTGTCACTTCAGACACTGACCTCAATGAGTTGGAAGGGTCCTCACGGTCGTCCTCTGATAATATCTCATTTGCAGATACTCTAGAGATCCTGAAGCAGGAAGGCAGCTGGCAGGGCACCAACCCTTCTGAGTCCATGTACCTGAAGGCTTTTGGATCTCAACCTTCAGCCTCCTGGGTGTCTCTGCCTTTTGATGTGCTAATGGACCTGGTTAGTCAAAGGGCATGGGAGTCATCTGACACTATGAAGCCAGTCCCTCGGAGGCCAAACAAATTCTTGTCAGCTCCTTTGGGAAAGGATTTTCTAACCAAAGGGGTACCCATAGATGCTATGGTGGTGGCAGTGGCCACCAAGAAGGAACTTGCAGAGACTTCCACATCTGCTCATCTCCGAATAAAGATTCTCAAATGATGGACAAATATGGGAAGCATGTCTTTTCATCAGCGACATTCTCACTGCGATTGCTGAACTACCTATCCCACTTTACAAGGCTACAAAGAGATCTCCTGAAAGAGCAAGGAGATACTCTATAAGGTTCATTAGCTGTGGGGGTGAATGAGAAGGTCTCCTCCCAGCTGTCCACCTAAAATTCCATTGTCAACTCCTCCATGAGGCTCATATCCTACGCAGCAGATGGAGCAAGCAGGGCAGTGGGTTCTGGAGTTTCCCTTAGGAGACACTCCTGGATGCGCTTGTGCAATTTTGCAGAGCCCTTTAAGTCTACTTTTACTAATGCTTCTTTTGATGGTTCCTCACTCTTTGGACCCAAAGTAAAAGACACTCTAACCCGGTGCGAGCAGGAAGGAAAAACTCCCTCTGCCATTGGAGTAAGTTTTACTGTATCTTCAAGACCTTATCCTAAAGGCCAGAAGAGTGGAAAAATGTGGTTCAAAAGATCCCAGAGAGTTTTCCAAGACACACGGGGTGATTCCATCCCCAGGGGCAGAGGGGGAGACAATAACAGTAGACATCACCCCAGAGGCAGAGGGGGCCTGCAAAACCAGGGTGACCGTGATTCCTTTCACAGATGTCCTTATCAGCGCTACTGAAAAGAGGCCAGACTGCTCCACTCTGGAGGCAGTCAGGGGATGTTTATCGATGTACTCAGAAACCTGGCACAATATCACAAGAGACAAATGGGTGCTAAAAATAATATCCAGAGGATACTCCATCCCATTTTCCAATCCTGTTCCACAGACCAGAACAATCCCAGATGTTCCACCCAATCTAAGGGAGCAAGCAACTATAGAAATTCAAAAGTTGCTGCACAAAAAAGTCATCCAAGAAGTCCCCGCAGACTGAATAGGATTCGGAACTTACTCAAGATTCTTTTTGATGCCAAAAAGAACAGGGGACTGGAGGCCCATATTAGACCTAAGCTAATTAAATGAATCTGTCAAGAAGTCAAAGTTCCGAATGGTGACACTGCAGTCTATACTTCCCTTCTTAGGGAAAGATGACTGGATGTGCTCGATAGACCTTCAAGATGCTTACTACCACATAAAAATGGACAGGACATCAAGAAAGTACCTACGCTTCCGGCTGGGAGCCAGTCATTACCAGTTCAGAGATCTGCCCTTTGATCTAACTACAGCCCCAGAGTGTTCACCAAATGCATGGCAGTAGTCACGGCTCACCAGAGGCGTATAGGATTCTGAGTGTTTCCCTATCTAGATGACTGTCTCCTATTTGCCACCACCAAGCATCTACTACAACAAGCCAGGGATTTAACTTTGGACATTTGCAATCAGGTGGGTATTACAGTCAACTTTCAAAAATCTGCCTTGTTGCCCTGTCAGCATATTACATTTATAGGTGCAGATCTAGACACCTCCTCTGTGGTAGCACGTCTTCCAACAGAAAGAGTTGTAGCACTCAGATAGCAGATACTTCACCTCCTTCCAAAGACCAAAGTGAAAGCAAAGCTAATTCTAAGATTACTAGGAACAATAGCTTCCACGATTACACTGGTCCCTCTTGCCAGAATGCACATGAGGATCCTTCAGTGGCTGTTGTTCTCCCAATGGTCACTTCAAGAGCTTCTGATGTCTCATCCTCCACTCATGTGACCACAGGGAGACCCTTTGTTCCACATCAACCCATAGCTACAGTGACCACGGATGCTTCCCAGATAGGGTGGGGGGGCATTGTTTTGGAAGAACCGTCCACGGTACATGGCAAGAACATGAGGCTCACTTGCATATAAATGTCCTAGAGATGAGAGCAGTGCTACTTGTGTTGCAAGCACTTCACGACTCTCTCCCTTTAGGGACAATTGTGATACAGTCAGACAATATATCGGTGGTTTGGTACATAAGCAGGGGGGGAACCAGATCTTACACCCTTTGTTGAGAGACCCTAAGAGTTTGGCAATGGGCAGTTTCTTCTCAGCTCTTTCTAATAACACACATTCCAGGGAATTCCAATGTGATAGCGGACAAGCTGAGCAGAGCAATCTTAATGCCTCATGAGTGGTCTCTCAATCAGAATGTAGCGGAAATTATTTTCCGAACATGGGGTCAGCCTTACTGCGATCTCTTTGCCACTCCCATGAATTCCAAGTGCAGCATCTACTTTACCCTAATCCCCCCTCTGGGGGAGACACCGAGAGACGCACTTGCTCATGACTGGCCCTTGGGACTTCTGTATGCTTTTCCTCTATTTCCTGTCATACCCAGAGTCATTCAGAAAGCACAGTACTCTGGAAGCAGGATAATTCTCATTGCTCCTTACTGGCCTCACCAAGTTTGGTTCCTCTTCCTGTGGCTTCATATTCAGGAGAAGCCTTGGACTCTGGAACCAGTGCCAGATCTGCTGACTCAAATGTCAGGGGAGCTTCATCCATCTCTCCATACCCTAAAATTGACAGCTTGGCTGCTCCACTTCCCAATTTAGTCAGGCTTCACAATTTGGGTCTATATAGAAACATCGAATGCTGAAGACAGCGAACAATGTTTCATCGACACATTTTCAGCGAAAGCTGAAAATGTCGAAACCACAGAACAGCGATTTCTTTCCTAGGGAAAGAAATCACTGTTCCAACCCAAAAAAAAACATTAAACACTTCCAAACACATACATACAAACCCTAATTATACCCCCCCAAAAAACAGTAAACAGCTAAATACACATATGCACATAACCCAACCATACATCTAACAGAAAAAAAAAAACAGTAAACATTTTAAAACATATGCACTTACCTTAACCCACACCCTAACCCTAAGGTCAGTAACTCTCGCACATTTACATAAACAGTTCCAAACACATACACACTTACCTTAACCCTAATTCTACCTCCCTAAAACAAAAGTAAACAGCTGGAAACACATACACATGTAAGTCAACCATACATCTAATGCAAAATAAAAAACAGTAAACACTTTCAAACATATGCACTTACCTTACCCGCACCCTAACCCTAAGGCTGTTTTGCCTGTTCAGTCTATATGTGTTGATAAAAATGCATTCGACAAAATGTGTTTTCATCGTTCTAATAGGAACCCTCACAATTTTACTCCTACAGTTAAACATATCTTAATGTCCTCTCATAAAGCTTCTACCAGAAAACTGTATTCTAGCAAATGGAAAAGGTTTTCCTTTTGGGCTCAAAACAGGAACATTGATCCTTTTTCTGCACCTATCCATTCTATTTTGGAATTTTTGGAGGAACTGTTCCAACAAGGTTCAGCTGCAGCAACCATCAGGGTTCAGCTCACTGCAATATCAAATCTCCACATTGTTGATTCTACCTCCAACTTAATGTCATACAGGTTGTATAGAGCCTTCTTAAAAAGTGCCTCCTTATTAAGACCTTCCTTTAAGGAACCCGTTTCTCCTTGGGATTTAAATTTTGTTCTGTCTCATCTTACGTTACCACCCTTTGAACCCTCGTCATCTTCAGACCGCAAGTTCCTTTCCTGGAAGACCTTGTTTCTAGTGGCTATAACTTCTTCTAGAAGAGTATCAGAGTTGCAAGCTCTTTCTATTAAACTGCCATATTTGATTTTTCATAAGGATAGGGTATCCTTGTGAACTAATCCATCTTTCCTACCCAAAGTCTCCTCTCCAAACAACATAAATCAATCTATAGAGCTTACAGTGTTGTTTTCTAATCATAGCAACAAGGCAGAATACAAATTATATCAACTAGACATGCATAGACAGCTCAGATTCTATTTGCATAGGACCAAAGACTTCAGAACATCTGACCAATTATTCGTATCCTTCTCTGATGCAAAAAAGGGTAGCTCAATTTCTAAAACTACTCTTTCCAATTGGCTTTCTAATTGTATTACATTTATCTATTCCTCAAATCACAGGAATTTGCCTTTCAAAGTGAAGGCTCATTCTACTAGAGCGATGGCTATATAATCTGCTTTTCAAGCCAGAATTCCCATGGATAATACTTGTGCAGCAGTTACTTGGACCAGTCCACATAATTTTATCATACATTACAAAGTGGATTTGGCCTCCAGGGACAGGGCCTCATATGGTTCCACAGTGCTTAAATGTGTACTCCCATGAGCCACCCAGGGTAAAGGTGCTAGGGACACTGTCCCATCATTGTAAGAATGAACTTTGAGATAGGACAACATAACATAAAGAAGTTATGTACTCACCATAAAATTGCATGTTTGTTGTCCATCTCGCCTTTCATTCTTATGAACCCTCCCTCCTTCTCCCTACCAAAGGCTCCTTGTGGACCTGGTGGATGTTTTTTACTACCTTCATGAGTTCTTTGTTTCAGTTTGTTTCTCCTTTTATTAGGTATATATTTGTATATATTGGTGTATGTATATATATATATATATATATATATATATATATATATATATATATATAGTGTACATATCATTCACTAGTAGCAGTAAACAAGATCTGGGGGAATTACACCACTGCATTGTGGGATACCTTCTTGCCATGAGCTAGGTTTGAGACTTTCAGCAGTGTAGTCAGCCGAGTCAGAGAATCAGCTCCGAAACCATCATTGTAAGAATGAATGGCGAGATGGACAACAAACATAAAATGTTATGGTGAGTAAATAACTTATTTTTTTTGGTGGAATTTAAATACATGACAGTGTAATCCTCCTCCCTTTCCAGTTGCCCCTTACTACCAAAAATCTACTATTGCTATCTTTTTTCTTGTTCTATCAGTATTGACACTCTTCTAATGATTAGTGTATTTTTTTCTATTTTCCTTTCTCTCTGATATAGTGCTGAATAACCATCCTGAAGTCCTTTCTTTATCAAATTCACATGCAAATTGCTTTCCAAATGTGTCTGCTGTAATGCTGCTATTCTCACTCTGCCTTTGTTAATATGATTCAGTACTGCTACCTTTTTGTCTATATTTGTAAGGCCATTTACATTCCAAGATAATTTAGATAGTGTAACCATTATAAGAATTGTTCCCACCTATTATACATGACAGTGTTTTTGAATGTGTATTTCCAGCTTGTGTGCTACATGCACACAGCAATGTTTGGCAGGGTGATCTTTTGTTTCCTGTCATCTTAGTTTGAACCTATGTCACGTTTTTCAAGACTTTTTGTAATAATGAAAACCCTTAAAAAAAAAAAAAAAACTAAATACATTTTCAGAACACCCCCATAACCCGTTAACTTAGAGCAAAAACACAAAATTATGTACATCTTTGAAAAAATAATCTCACCCCTCCAGATAAGAACAGTTACCCCAAATTGACAGCTACACCCACAGGCATTGCCTAACATAAAATTAAGGTTACCCATACTAAAGCCTGTGCTCACAATTACACTAATTTGTGCCTGTTCTTTTTATCTCTTATCTCTATTCCCCTCCCAGATGTGAAAAGCAGCGTGTATGCTTTCACAAAACATTAGTTATTAACTTTTAGAAAAAGTGCACTGGCCATCTCTAAATAAAACTAAATTATACACTGTTCTGTTAAATGCATTCAAGTATTTAGACTGCAAGGGAAGCTGCTATCTCTTATTCAATTCCAATAATTGCAAACTTTATTTTTCACTGAATTGCTTGCCCCTGAACCTTTAAGCTTTGTTATTTCCTTCAGCAGAGAATGCTCAGAACTCTCAAGATTAATTGGATGCACCTGCAGACAGCTTGTCTCCATTGAAATATAGTCAGCAGTGAAAAAAATCCAACTCTGCAGATGCATGAAAAAATCTTTTCAATTTCACACAGAACAGAATGTACAGCAGTCATCAGCTGCAGACTTCTTGACCCCCCCACTTGGCATTTGCTAAAGCTAAATAAAGCTAATATAATTGCATAAACAAGAAATTTAACAGTTCTCTTGGCTTTCACCATGTTCTCTTATTTTTCAAATCTACCTGCTTACAGAAAACTCTTATATAATCAGTGCACTTTTACACCCCACTCCAGCAGCCTAAGATTACAGCCTTTCCTCTCTTTTTACATTAAAAAGTGTATATTTCTTACAACTAAAATGTACTTGTTTACCATAATATCTTTATTACATGCAATAATCACTGAAAAGACTCACACCTACCCATATTTAAAATACCCACGACTACATACTGCATAAAACTGTTTTACTATATAACATGCAGTTTATATTATGAAATGTTTTATACAAATACTATATAGAAAAAATGTTTTACTCACAGCTCCATTTCCTCTTTTAGTGCCCTTCTAAACATTAATGACATAAAGTGGGTATATGCTTTACAGTCTATCCCACAAGTTTAACAAAGAGAACAAAAATCCAATCATTCTTAGCCACTTTTACTTGCAAAGCCATATCTCACAAACGTGATTTATGTTTTATGATCTCTCATTTATTCACTAATTTCAGTGTTACTCTCTGTGTTTGTTTCTATCTCCCAAAACTAGACTCTGGTTCAAGTCCAAAGTACTTCTGATTCTTTTAGTCTACACCTGTATTTTTTGGGTCTATAGTAAAATTGCGAAAGCCCTAGTCACCGAATATGAAAACACCGACACATATTCCACGAACAGTGAATACACCAAACGCCCTAAACCGTGAAATTCAAAATCTCGAAACGTCATAGTTGTCCAACCCCACCGCCAGCTACATACTACCTAACCAAACAAACTAAATAAACCACATACATACACTAACCAAAACCCTATTCCTAACCCTAAACTAAACCCTACACTAAATCTTGCAAATACCACCATGTATGCACTTACCTTAACCTGTAACCTAACCCTAAGGTCCGTAACTATCGCACACTTACCTTAAGAAGCTATACCCAAACAAACTAAATAATTCACACACATACACTTAACAAAACCCTACTCCTAACCCTACACTAAATCTCACATACATTACCATCTTTGCACTTACCTTAACCCGCACCCTAACCCTAAAGTCCATAACTATCACACACTTACCTTACGGAGCTATACTGCAGAAGGGCCAACCATGACGATTCAACATTTTGGATTTCGCTCTTCAGGACGATCAATGTTTTCACAGTTAGATGAAGATGTGTCAGCGTTTACGTATTTGGGTAAGTACACCTTCGAGCTTCTAATATAGACCCTATTTTTTGTCTCTCAAGCATTTTTCTTTGGAAAATTTCAAACAGGTTCACTGCCAAAGTCTCAGTATGAGCTTTATTGTCAGAAGAATAAGAAGAGGAGTCCCCTTTTGTTTGATGGCTCACTTTTAGTTGGATACACTTTTGTATTTCCTCCTTAGCCTATTCTGCATTAACAAATATATTTAACCCTCCAGGAAAATATTCTGAAGACAGCTGGACACACCAGATTGAATCTCACACTTGCTTCTCAGCCTTCCCTGATTGCTGTGATAAATTTGCTTCTCTTCTGCCTGGTGTATGCCAAATAATCATTTTCCACAAACAAACTGCTGTCCTCAGATTTTAATACTTTTCCCTTCTTCCACAGTTTTGTCAGGATAAATTATTTTTGCTGGTATGATTACATCTTTACTAGTACAGATCTTGGCTGCTTTCTAGTGGCCATGCGTGGAAGATACACGTGATGTGCCTTTTCAAATAACAAATTCTGCTGTGGAATATAAGTCCAGTTGTATATTTGTGCTTTCATAATATTAATGCAGTCTGTTCCTTCCAGCTTCTCTGGTACAGTAGAAAATCTCAGGTTTTCTAGGCATGCTGTGTTTTCTATCATTTTTTGAAACGGCTCCTGAAAAGACTCATATTCAGCCAGCGTTTTCTTCATTTCAACCTCTGATTTTTGCAGTTTTATCAGTTCATCTGAATAGTTAGTTAAAGCTTCTTCTATTTTTGCCATACTTTAGTTATTTGAGTTGATACACTCCTTCAATGTTTCATTTATTTTAATCATCTCTGACTACATTTGATTGATTTTTTCCCTCTAAATTACTGGAAACCATACATTGTACAACAGCTGAAACTTGAAATGCTTTTTGCTGAACAGCTGCAGGATTCTTTCCAGTCAGTGTTTTCTCTTTAAAATTTTTCTTCCAGTTCTCTAAATTTCTTCTTTGCAGGCATCGAAACAGTGTACTTACTAGCCAGTAACTGAATGTTGCTCAAATTGGCAGAATTACTAGGTCTTATTTCTTGGTTTCTTTTTTTCACACTGAGAGAGCTGAAAATAAGATGCTAATCAGTGTGTAGCCATCTTGGAAGTCTGTTTTGTATTTTTTTTTATCGGATTGATCATTTATAGGTGTCCCCTGGCTGAACTGATAAATGGTCCAGTAGGCTCAGTGCTCTACTGTGACCAATAAATACAAATAACTAAATAAATAATCTGAACTAGAGGTTAATAGTTCATGACCAGAAGTTTTCAATTGAGTTAAACCTTTTGAGACAGTTATTTGGTAGCTGGGGATGTGAAGAACAACTGGTTAACATTATTTTAGGAGATGTGTCATGGAATCAGGCAGTGAAATATATGCACATGTTATCATTAGGTGGCCCATGAAAAAAGAAGTTTGGCAAAATGTCCTTGTGGTGTTTGACCTCAATGATGTTCTCTTCCATAGATGCCCCTGAAATAAAGAACATTTTAATAAAAAATTGGACATTTATAACTGAGGGCAGTGACACACTTAAAAGCTTAGAGGAGAGGCCACATATTATATATGGAAGAGGCCCTAACCTTAAAAGCATTTTAGAAAGGAATAATCCAATAAACAATGGATACTGGGGTATGAGAAAGTGTGGATGTTGTAATTATTGTAAATACATAAGAGTTGGGAATAAGTTCAACATTCAAAATAAGTCATATAGAATTAAAGGAAAATTTAATAGTGAAACAACAGGAATAATGTACCTTACCCTATACCAACAATGTAACTGTTTTTATATAGGTAAAACTGAGCAGGCATTCAAACAAAGAATTTATGAACACCAATATCACATAGGCAAAAAAACTGGGACTAATGCATTAGTGAAACATATATCAGGAAACCCCACATATAAGTTTGAATTTACCATAATAGAGCAAGTCAATAAGAATATAAGAAGTGGGCCTTGGGAATTAAAATTGGAAGAATGTGAATTACTATGGCAAAATGACATTGTTCTATCAAATGTATTTTGAAGTTAAAATCTTTGGAAAGATAACAGAAGAACATTTATCTTTCTAGTATGGTTTTACCCTATAACGTTGGCAAGGTTATCCTGAATTACTCATTCATATATACGCATATTTTGTATTTTTTAAATCACGTCATTGTGTTTGTCCATGCATTTTTAATATAAGGTGGAAGTAGCTATGAAGTTAAGCTTTTAACAATAATATGTTTAGTATATTCAGACTTTTAAATTATAAATATTTTAGTTTGAATATTTAAAAAGGAATGGATTATTTTAATTAATTGAATTCTTAATTGCATAATTGGCAGGGTTTTATATTGTAAATAATTTTGGGTAATGTCTGAAGAAGTTCATTGTGTACTGTGGATGAACGAAAGGGCTTACAACAATAAACCTCTGGGTGTTTGGAGCTGTCTGTCTGGTATCATTTGTTTTACTCGGTGATGGTTTATTAATGATGACCAATTTATAACTCTTCAACACAAGAATAAATCCTTTGGTGTAAAAAAAAAAAATTACCACTATAATTTTGCTTGTGCAGTTTATATAACTACTTTCACCGTATGTGATATATTTTTCCTGAAAACCTCACATAGGTTGACAACAAGGATGCATAAGCATAGTTATTTTCTTAAAAATAAAACCACCAATGTACTCTCTCTGCATTCTCTGACTTGTAATAATTTGTAAAAAGTTCATTTTCTTTAAGCTTGCAGTGTTTCTTTACACATATGAAGTAGAAATCTTGATATTACTCAAGAATAAGGAATCATACTAGCAGTTTATTTTACATGCTGCAAAATCAACAGATTTAAATGGAAAAATCAGTGTAATGTTTAAATGCAAGTACTGGTATAAAAAGTATTTTAAAGCTAAAATCCTGTGTATTAAACTCTTGTGTGATGTTTATAGTACCTATGACTTTGTTTAAATTTGCTTATTAGTTGGAGAGAAATGACAGTGTGTTTTTGAACGTGTCTCACTGCATATGCTGAAGAAGTCTCTTTAAACCTAAAATGAAAGCACCGAGTAAACAGTGCTGTTTGTGTCTATCCTATGGATTTGATTTCTAACGTTTCTTGGTGTAGTTATTTAAAGTTTTTTACTAGTGTCATGTTTGCATTTTCATTTTGAAGTAGGACTGCCAGGTCTGTAAGTGTAGAGAGACAATAGACCCCTGACTGATCCAGATGACTTGAGTTCGATTAGCTGCTTGGGCACCACCTGAAGCTGGTTGGCTAAGGATAAGAATGAGGATGCTGAGCCCATTCACCTCTGTCTGGGAGGAGGAGGTGTGATGAATGTCCAGAGAACACAAAGTGCACAGATTTCCCTTGTCGAGAACAAAGAAATATGTGCATAGTATGCACAGTTCAGTATGTGGTACCACCAATGGGATTTCTTTACTCCTGGAAGTGAATGTCAGTCATGTGCTATACTCATTGCTTGCCTTCCAGAGAGAAATCTCACAGAGCATCACTGTGGTGTTAGGAACATAGAGAAAAAGAAAAGACTTGTCTCTGCACAAATAATAGCACCACTTTCAGTTTGCTTGACCCTCACTCCCTAAGGAAATAAATGAGCCACAGGTTTGTCACCCAGGGGGTAATGAATGGACCTACTGAGCTGGCAGGTGAGGCAGCTCAATGGTCAGTGTGGACCAGTGCAAAAAAAAAAAAAAAAAATTGAGTTAAGACAAAGTTGAATATGAACCTGTAAGTAGGGGAAATAAATCTGGTAGTACAGTGATTTTATAAGGTTAAATAAATGCTTAACATGTATGAAATCATTGCACCTTGAAGAAGGAAATTCAATAGTGCAAACCAAATTTGGGTTCGCTGGTATTAATTGTGATAACTTTAGTTACCATGCTGAAAAATTATTTGGGATATATCTTCTCCATCAAAGGATTTTGATGCTTTGTGCTAGATGACTTCCTGTTTATCCATTCGGTGTTTGTATTTCTCTGTGATACTACTGTTTGACTGTGGTTTCTCCCATAAGTGCTTAAATTAAGTTCCTTAGAATTAATAATTCTTGTAATTATATATGATGATATGGTTCCACTTCAAAACATTGAAATCTCATAACATTGAACCTCAAAACACTAAGACCATAACATCGAAAACCCAAAACCCTGAAAATCTAGAACAACAAAAACTCAGAATACTGAAACTTTGCATCATAAGACTGAAAACTACAATGCACATGTAAATAACATCCCTTCCACGTATAACAATACCAAACTAACAAACACACTTTTTAGTACATTTCTGCAGGGGGGCAAGCCCCCCTGTACACCCTGTAAATTATATATACCAACTCCAAGATTGCACTACGGTGGAAAAAAGTTAATTTCCTAACCTCACTGTCTCGCAATCACCATACAGAATGTAAACATAATGTCTAAATCACTTACCTGTATGGCCTAAAAACACGTACAGATTGGCAAAATAAATAGTTTTCCCCTACTCACTTCTCTCAGTACTTCTCAGAACACTAACTTAACTTCCATGAAAGTAACACATTCATATGATGACATTCTGTATGGTGATCATGCTACAGTGGGGTTAGAAAATTAACGTTTTTCCACTGTAGTGCGATCTAGAAGTTGGTATATTTAATTTACAGGGGTGTGAGGGGGGCAGAGCCCCCCCACATAGGGGTTGCATGGGAGCTTGCCCCCTTGCAGAAATGTAGTAAAAAGTGTGTTTCTTACTTTGGTGGTGTTACAGGTGGAGGGAATGTTATTTACATGTGCATTGTAGTTTTCTATGTTATGATGCACACTTTCAGTGTTCTGAGTTTTCGTTATTTTGGTTTTTCAGTGTTTTGGGTTTTTGATGTTATGGTTTCAATGTTTTGAATTTTGATGTTATGAGATTTCACTGTTTTGAAGTAGACCTGATGATATACGATACTTTGAGTTGTTATCACATGATAACTTGAAAAATGTTTTATTAATTTTCTTGTCCTTACAGGACATCAACAAGACATTTTGGGAATTTGATAGGCTTAACAAAGTCATCCCAAAATGCAATAAATTTTCATATATGCTCAATCAAATTTTTTGTCCTTATTTTTTCCCTCAATTCATCTTTCCATAACAAGCATTAATGGGTTTAATGAACTTCTTACTGACAGTAGAAGCACTTCCAGGGAGACTGTTGAAGGACCTAATGCACTTCTCTGGACTGAGTATTAAAGGGTTTAATGCATTTCTTAGGGGCATTAGGAGTGCTCTTCCTTTGATTTAATGCCTTTTCACACTCCAACAATATACAGCAAAATACTTTAATGCATATTCTGCCATGATTTCTTGCTTACTTTATATGCACTAGTAGATTATTTGATGTCATTTAACTCTTTTGGCTGTATTGTGTGTAAAAATAAAAAAAGTATTGTTTCAGTCACTTAACTAAGAATCTTCAATAAAGATGCAGAAGCGTTACTGCATATGAGATATCCTAGGGAGTCAGTAGTAAAGCAGTATTTGTGAAATGAACAAAAGCTAAGTTAAATTAACCATTTCTTTTGTAGGTACATTTAAAGGACAAAGAAGAGCAACTATTGTCTTTCTTCATGGAAGAGGTTGATAATGTGAAGGCCATGTTCCACAGAATGCAGGAGAGACCACCACTGCACATGAACACATCTCCTACAGTTGGAAAACTTATGTGGGTTAAAGGGTTGCAAGACAGAATATCCGTAAGTTCACATATTGGCATTTCATTATTTTAAACAGACATTATGCAGGCTAAAATATATGTGCCATAGCAATATTTCTGTACAGAATCTGCCTCATTAGGCTGCTAGTCTGGTCTTGACATAGGCATTACTAGAGATACCCAGAAAGTAGCTGTTCTTTATACCAGAAACAGGGATGCATCTGAAAAAAGTTTATCCATTACAATTATTTTTCTGAAATCTTCTTAAGTGTGCCAGCTAGTGCTTGTTTATGTATCTATATATAGGGGGTTGGTATTAAATATTTATGGTACATCTTTCCCACAGAATATATAGATTGGGCAACTATGACTATAAAGACAACCTTGGAACATAAAACAGTTGTTTGAATGTATAGACCATCAACTTTAAGTGCTGATGAGCAAGAAGAATTCTTACACTTCTTGCATGAAACAAAGGAGGGAAGAATAATAGTGGCTGGGGACTTAAATTTGCCAGAAGCAGACTGGAATAATATTGATTCAACAACATTAGTAAGGAAATTATTCACAATGTATGTTCATGAACAACAATTGCTTCAAATTGATAAAAAAAAATTACCAGGGAAAGGAACATGCTAGACATTGTTCGTGTTGCTAAAGAAATTACAGTTACTTCATGCCAAATTTTACCACCATTGGTGTGCACTGATCATGGGATAATTCTGCCAATTTGAAATTGAAACTAGTGCACAGAAGATTAATTACAGATTTTATGGAAGCAAAACATTCACTATATAAAAGTAATTTGAGTTATGTGTTCAGTAGAAAAACTTAAGATGGAATGTTGAAAGTTTTGAAAGGGAAATTGAGTGCAAAAAATGTTTAAAATCAGGATTGGATCTAGGCATACAACTTCAGGGTGATATGTTTCCATAAGAACAAGATACCTGATTAGGGTGAGAGCCAAAAAATATAAGAAATGGAAAACCGGTCGAGCTACTACTTTGAAAACTTTAATAAACAAGCTGGACAAACAAGTTAAGCACAGTGTAAGACAAGATCAAGATAAATTTGAAGAAAATTTGCATAGATATTGAGCATAATAGGAAACCATTTATAGATACATAAGATGTGGAAGGAGTAAAGACATACAACTTTATAAATTGTGTGTAGATTCTAAAATTTATTCTCAGACATAATACATTATAGATATATTTATAAAATCTTATGCAAAACAGTTTGTCTCTACAAAGGGGGTGATAAGTTGTTCTAGTGATATCCAGATTACCTGAGACAATGGAATCAAAACAAATTATATTGAAAAAGAACTGTGCAAACTGGATCCAAACAAAGTACTAGGAGGAGACAAAATACGTAATAATGACTTGAGAACACTTCAGCAAGAGCTTATAGTTTCATTATGTCTTTTATTTATTAGGTCATGTAAATATGGGGAGATTCCTCAAGACTGGAGACATAGGCTTATTAAACCTACCTTTATGAGGAAATTGGAGTAGGACAAATCCAGAGTCATATAGACCCTTAAGTCTACTTTCAAGTTGTGGAAAAATAACGGAGGCGGTATTATTGGATAAGTTATTGTCAGAACTGGAAAGGTTGGGACTTGAAATGATATATCAGCATGCATATGTTGAAAATAGATCTATTACTAGCAGTAACTTGATGTTCTATAACAATAAAATAACAGCTATGAATGAAAAATTGTGCTGTGATGGAATTTATATAGATTTAACTTAAGCATTTGTCATGGTCCTACACAAAACACTGATCAATAAATTAAAACAACTAGGTATTAATTTACTCTTGATAAGATGTGTGAAGAAAATCAATACTGTGTCATCTGTGTTAGCATGTGTGGCAGGAGATCTGTGTATATGCTCAGATGAACTTGTATGTCAGCATGTCTACTTGTGAAAGTGTAAATACGTTTTAAAATGTTGAGTGTTTCCCTGTTTATACAGAATGTTTAGAGAATCTGTCAGTGTTTTGATACATTTCCAACTGTGCATGTTTGAGAAGGACATTCTAAAGTACAAATTGTGGAGAATTAGCTGAACAGTAAGTGATGTCATTAGAATGTTCCTGGTTGCTAAGTGATTATTTAAACAGTTGATTGACAGAAAAATAACTTTTTCAAAGAGCTGACTCTTATTTTTAAAATAAGACAGTTGTGTAGTGCTGAGCAGTTGGTGAAATATAGTCAGTTACACTGCTGTGCAGTCAGTAGACACCCATAAAAGAGAACTCACCAAAAACTGTAAGTCTGCTTTTTGCCTTGCTGTTATGTGTTAGATTAGATCAGGGATGGTATTCTTTAGTTAGATTAGGAAAGGTTAGTTATGATAGAGTTTTTCTAGAATAAGGGACTCCTATCCTGCAGTTTAAATTTACATTTCTGGTGTTTATTGAAAGCTATTGATTTACATTCTTATAATAATTTTACTTATTATTAAATGTTTTTCATTACTTTACATTGCGGCTGGAAATCAGTGTTTTTCTATAGATTAGAGAGTGCTTCTATCTGTTTGATACTCCCCTTTGAAGGCCTGGTAACTTATGGTCATAGCTATCATTTATTTTGATATTTCATTTTTATAATTGGACACACCCTTTAGAAGGACATGAAGACAGTCTGATTGGTGTCAGCATTACCATATTATTTTGGGGAAGGGACACAGCTATAAATCTGTGTCAGGCTTTCCCAGAAGTGTTTGGTTGTGTGAGATTTAAATTTACTTTGAATGTGAGTGTATCACAGGTCTTAAACTGGGACACATTGCTCTGAAGTGTATAATAAGAAAATACATTTGGGGTAGACAGAAGTATATAGTCCAGTCCCAGGGAAATAGTGTGTGCTCCTGTTGTGCTGTTAGGGAAAAATTGTGAAATATTACTTCTGTTTAAGTCGCAGTCTCATATTGGAGTCAGTAGTGAGGAATGAACTCCTTAGTTACTGACCCAGGATAGTAAGGGACGTCACATTAATAGTTGGTAGTCTGGTGGAATATAGCTGGACTTGAAACCATACAACAAAATAACTGCTATGACTGAAAAATTGTGCTGTGTTGGAATTTATATAGATTTAACCTCAGCATTTGACAGGGTCATACACAAAACTCTGATCAATAAATTAGAACGACCTAGGTATTAATTTACTCTTGATAAGATGGACAGCTGCATGGCTTACAGATAGGACATGGCAAGTATCATACAGCAATTGGGCAGGTGAAATTCTTGGTTACAGTCAGGGTGTCCCACAGGGCTCTGTCTTAGGCCCTCACTTGTTTAGATTGTATCTTTCACACCTATTTTTTCATCTGAGGTGTTAGAGTCTTTATGCAGATGACCTAAAACTGGGTAAACTGATTATGTGTGTTACAGATATGGCATGTCTACAAAAAACTCAACTAAATTGATCATTTGGGCACAGGAGAATAATATGCTGATAAATACATCAAAAACTAAGAATATAAGATTTGAGAGACACAAATTGAAAGGTGAGTATTTAATACAGCACACAGTAATTGAAACTGTAGATTAATTTAAAGACATAGGTATATGGGTAGATACAGTTTTGAGTTTTTCTAATCATATCAACCAATTGGTTAATGATAATTACAGAACTACAGGTTATACAATAAGATTTATAAAGTGTAGGTAATCAAAAATGATGAAGTGATTGTTGATTACATTAGACTCAAACTTGAGTATGGAATCATAATATGTAAAGCTAAGTTATTTTATTACCCAGTTTAAACCAAACCTAGACATGTGGACGGGGAATAGGAAATTAGACTAGGCTTAGCACCCATGTCCCTTATGGACAGAAGTAGTTTGTAAATGCCTGGCCCTCAATGTCCTATTTGGATGCAGGACATCATTATTCTTTTTGGAAAACTTGGCTTGGCTTAGAGAGTCCTCTTGTGTTGTTAGCCTAGTTTAAGTCTATGGGGTTAGCAAAAATTAGTAGGGAATCATCAGACATCGTATGTAGAATATTGTATATAAATGAGGTGTACTGATTGGTTCTCTGAGAGAGCTGCTGATGCATGGAACAGACTACCAAACTACATTAAAGCAAGTACTAGTTTAGATATTTTAAGCACAACCTGGACACTTACTATGGAGGCAACTGATTTGGTATGCTGACAGGCCAGAAGGGCATTAATGCCAATGCTTGAAATATATGTCTGTCTGTATGTATGTATGTATCTTGCACTGTAGTGGTATGGAAAATGTCTTGTGATGAGTGTCAAACTACCACAAAGTAGGTCATTCATTTCACTTGTTTTCATTTTGGGAAATTGGATTTTTACTTTCCTCTTTTTTTTTTTTTTTTTTTGTTTTGCTTTTTATAAGATCATAATATTTTTGTAGGAAACTGAAAATGAAGAATATAAAAAACTGATTTTTTTTCGTATGCCAAGCAATTTTTCAAATAAATACCCTTTACCCTACTATCATGTTATTTACAGTGGATATAAAAAGTGTACACACCCATGTTAAAATGCCAGGTTTTTGTGATAGAAAAAAATGAGACCACAATAAATCATTTCAAAACGTTTCCCACCTTTAATGTGACCTATAACCTGTACAATTCAATTGACAAACAAATCTGTTAGGGGAAAAATATAAAAAAATGTACAATAAGCTGGTTGCATAACTGTGCATGCCCTTAAACTAATACTTTGTTGAAGCACCTTTTGATTTAATTACATCATTCAGTTTTCTTGGGTACACACCTACCATCAATTAAAGAGACTCTGATTAACCCCAAATAAAGTTTAGCTGCCCTAGTAGGATTTTCCTGAAATTTACTCAATTGCCTGCTATAACAAAAGCCATGATTCACAGAGGGCTTACAGAGCATCAAAGGGATCTCATTGTTGAACGGTATCAGACAGAAGAAGGGTACAAAAAAATGTTCACAGCATTGGATATACCATGGAATACAGTGAAGACAGCCATCAAAAAGTGGAGAAAACATGGGACAACAGTGACGTTGTAAAGAACTGGACATCCCTCCAAAATTAATGAAAAGACAAGACAAAAACTGGTCAGGGAGGCTGCCAAGGGACATACAGCAACACTAAAGAAGCTGCAGGAATTTCTGGCAAGTACTGGTTGTGTACTACATGTGACAACAATCTCCCGTATTCTCCATATATTTGGACTATGGGGTAGGGTTGCAAGATGGAAGCCTTTTCTTCTACAGAAAAACATCCAGGCCTGGCTAATATTTGCAAAACAAAACATCAAGTCTCCTAAAAGTATGTGGGAAAATATGTTATGGTCTGATGAGACCAAGGTTGAACTTTTTGTCCACAATTCCAAAAGGAACGTTTGGTGCCAAAACAACACATTGCATCACCAAAAGAACACCATCCCCACGGTGAAGCATGGTGGTGGCAGTGTCATGCTTTGGGGTTGCCTTTCTTCAGCTAGAACTAGGGCTTTAGTCAGAGTGGAGGGAATTATGATCACTTCATATACCAGTCACTTTTGGCCCAAAACCTTCAGGCGTCTGCTAGAAAGCTGAAGATGAAAAGGAATTTCACCTTTCAACACAAAAATGACCCCAAGCATACATCAAATCAAAAGAAGAATGGCTTCACCAGAAGAAAATTAAAGTTTTGGAATGATGCAGCCAGAGCCTAGACCTAAATTCAATAGAAAATCTGTTGGGTGACCTGAAGAAAGCTGTGCACAAGCAATGCCCTTGCAATCTGACAGATTTGGAGCTCTTTTGCAAGGAAGAGTGGACAAATACTGCCAAGTCAAGATGTGCCATGCTGATAGACTCCTACCCAAGAAGACTGAATGCTGTAATTAAATCAAAACCAATTAAATCAAAACCAGGGGCAACAATATCCTAGACCTAATCATTACCAACATGAGTGAATATTTTCCCACATTCCCCTATAACATATGTTTTTGTTTCATTCATTAACTTAGAGGGATATCCCCTATTTCTAAACAAACTGCATATAAAATCAATTTCTTCTAACATGTCATTATACATAGAAGTCATTCGGGCAGCGCGAATGCACTGTGTCTTAAAAATGCTCTTTTTGGTCTTATAAGAATGGTTGCTTGTATACTCCAAGTATACGGGATTTAACACCCTCTTTATTATTAGAAACAAATGCATCTAAATAAGCAATGCCCTCACAACTAAAATTGTAAGTAAATTTCAAATAATGACTAGTACTATTTAAATACGTAATGAATTCCTCTATTGCACTTCTGGTCCATCCCATAATATAAAAATATCATCCAGGAATCTCGTGTAATGTCTTAAAAACCTAAAATAATCACTCTTAAACACTTTCTCGGTTTCCCATTCCAGCATGAGCAAATTTGCATATATTGGGGCGCAGGCAGCCCCCATAGACACTCCATGGGTCTGTCTGTAATATTCCCCTTCAAAATATATGTAGTTGTGCTCCAGAATAATCGACATCAACTCTATAATTAAATTGGTATGTTCCCAGTTTAGGTGTGAATATTGTTTGATACTGTTGTAAAAACTTTCTAGACCTTCTTCCTTGGGAATACAAGAGAACAGATCAATAACATCTATCGTAATAAATATCAATCCTTCTTTCCATAATACTGGTGTCAAGTTCCCCAAAAACATCCATAAATCTTTAATCAAATGGGATATTTTATTATAAATATGTTTCAGCCATGTATCAGTGGCTACTCCCAAGGGAAATGTCTTAGATCGACTGCCAGAGATTATTGGTCGTAAAGGAGGGTCAATTAAGTTTTTATGTACTTTTGGAACACCCACTATAGTGGCAAGTGTGGGATGTTCTACAGTCAAAAAATTATATATATCTAAATTAATCCTTCCATCTAATAACAATTCCTCTAGGAACATATCAATTCGCCTGCACCCAATGTTGATTTCGTTCAAAAATACAGACGTGTAATTTCCAGATTCTACTAATATTTCGAACATCTTATTATTGTATTCATTTTGATCATATAGTACGACTCCACCCCCTTTATCCGGCTTCATTATTCTTACTGATTTGTCATTGGTTAGCCATTGTATTAATATCAATTCTTCTTTATCTAAGTTACTTTTCTCCCTATTAGGATTAATTTCATTCTTTAATAAATACATTTCTTTGGTAACTAATTTTTCATACATAGATACATTGGGGTGGGTAGGTGGTATATACGTACTCTATTTCTTTAATTTGGTTTTATCCAATATGTTTGACTTATTGTTAAAGTGTATAACCAAGTTTATCTTCCTGAGATATTTCTTTATTTCGGTAAGACAATCTACTACCTGGAATTTTTTCTTCGGGACAAATTTCCTTCCCTTTGAAAAAAGTGTGAAAAATTCATAACTAATTTCAAATCCTGTATAATTAAATATGTTAAATTAATTCTTACTAACCACGATATCTTTGTTGTCAGTCGTGTTGGCAATGATACTATAGTTCACGTCAGGCTCTATACTATTGTTGTTCATTTCATCATAATTCTCTATTAATAGTATTCCCTCCATTCTTGGTTATAAGAGTGCCTCTGTCCCCATCCCTTTCTGTTTTCTCTCCATTTTCAATTCCTCTTCCAGTTTGTCTTTACACCTCGATTCCTCCCCCCATAAAAATTTCCATTCCCCCCATAGGGACGATAGTATCCATTATTGCTCTCAAAAGCCATTCCATCATTCATTTCTATGTTATTCCCTGTCTTCTTTTTCCACGAGTATGCTAAATTATTTTTATAATCTGTCATGTCCCTCTCTACCTTCTTATGTTTCCTTTGTACTATACTATATGCTTTACGATCTGCCTCCATAAATTGCTTATAGTATAAATTCTCCCATTGTTCAAACAACAAATCATCAGCTATTAATTTATTAAGCTTTTCTACATTTTCAATATATTTACATAATTTCTCGTCATTCTTCTTTATCAAAAGTTTCATAAATTCATATCCAAACTGATTGAATAATGCTTCCAGTTCTCCACAATTTTGGTCATTTAATAAAATTCCCATAGGCTTTTTAAAAAATCTAAGTCCTTTAGAGGCTATTTTTAGGGTCAGACATTTGTTTAAATATGCATTATCTATTTTAATTCCCCTAATAATACTAAGATTTTTCCCTAAAGCATAAATCAATTCATGTAAAGTGCCAGTAAAAGTTTCATTCAATACATCATTTGTCTGAACAATTTGGCCTACTTTATCAAAACATACATCAATAGATATAAAATTGTCCAATTTATCAGTCTTTCAATTCTGTTTCTTGTTTTTACCACTATTCAAGTTAACACTAGCCCTAGGACTAGAACTGTGTCATACAGTACCTTGTTCTTTATGCCCCTGAGAAGCATCAGCCAAATACGTTTTTCCAGCCATAAACCGTTTGGGTTTAGTTTCTGTGCACCTAGATTCTTCATCAAGATTGTACAAAGAAAAATCAAAAGTAAACTCCTTGTCAGTGAGTCTACTATTGTCCGATACCTTGCCCTTAGTATCCAACATATTCCTGTGTGTAGACGCTAATGTTTGATAATGCTGTCCGTTAGATAACTCAAACTCCAAGTCACTGGAACTTAAATGTTCACTTGTTCCCTTTTGCGATGCTTGTTCTTGCCATTTCGGCTCAAATTGAGACATAATGTCTAGTAACCGGGTTACCTCTCCCTTTAACGACGAGTCTTCCGACCAAAGTCTTCTAAGTCCATCCTGCTCTCCAGGCGTACTCTTTACAGTGGCAGCTTCCTCCTGGTTCTCCATACCAAAACTAATCGATGCAATAGTGTAAATGAATACGACAACGAACCACAGTGGAACACTATCTAAATCCTGAAGGAAGATGCACACTCCACAAAGCTATAATACATCATGATTTAATGAAAAAACACTCAACAAACGGACAGAATAAAATATCAAATGAATACAAAATGGATTAAGCGCTTTCATCCACCCAACATGTGGACTTCATCAGAATCAATAAAACAATTAGCAAGGCTAATTTATACATTTTTTGCACCAAAACAGTAATATCTTCATAATCATGCCCTTTGCTACAGGTACATAAATGTCCATTTGCATAACTAGATATATATACATATATATATATATATATATATATATATATATATATATATATAAAAATATAAAAATGTGTAAAACTATAAAACCATAAAAATCTGAAAATGTGGATGTTGTAGATATTGCCAGGTCATATTAGAAGACGAAGGGACCATCTTAGAGAACATTAATAGGACCAGAATCACCTTTAGGAGAGGTAACTGTAATACAAAAAATATTATATATATGGCCAAATGTTCAGGGTGTACTAGTTTTTACATAGGCAAAACTGAATGAATGTTTAAGAGGCGAATCTATGACCACTTATATGCCATCAAGAAAAAAGATAGTACAAATGCACTTTATCGGCATACAGAGGCTACAGACAACACTCACAATTTTAAATTTGCCATCCTGGAACAGATAAAAGTGAACAGTAGAGGAGGTAATATTAAAGTACATTTGGCAGAGAAAGAAGTGAGATGGCAAATATTAACTGATGCTTCTACTTTACTTGGATTAAATGAATATATTACAATTAAGCCCATTTTACAAAAGTTACAATAGGAGATTGGTGTATAGGTTGTTTACATGCAATATATTTTAATTACACTACGTGATTGTACACCAATCAAAGGGTCCAGTATTTTATTTTTTTATCATAATAGTTTTTATTACGATAGATACATTTATGGTTTTAGGATAAAGAAATGCATTTAGCATTATTTTAAGTAAGGGTAGGAGACATATGAGTAAATATCTGTTATGTCTAGTGCTGTTTAAGTATATATATGATATATCAATCAAATTTCATGTTCAATTAATGTATATATAAAGTATTCCCATAGGTTATCTATTTTATGGTTAAACAATTCATAATGATCTTGTATATAGGCATCTGTTATTAATTATTGCAAATTGATGAATACGTACACTTTCAGATTTTTATGGTTTTATAGTTTTACACATTTTTATATTTTCAACATATACATATCTAGTTATGCAAATGGACATTTATGTACCTGTAGCAAAGGGCATGATTATGAAGATATTATTATTATTATTATTATCATTTTTATTTTTATTTTTTGTGTATGGAAATGGAGTATGCACTATGCTACATATAGGTATTATATGGGAAGTATCCTTTTAAAAAGGATTTACTGTTTTGCCGCCAAAAAATGTATAAATTAGCCTTGCTAATTATTTTATTGATTCTGATGAAGTCAACATGTTGGGTGGATGAAAGAGCTTGATCCGTTTTGTATTCGTTTGATATTTTATTCTGTCCATTTGTTGAGTGTTTTTTCATTAAATCAGGACATATTATAGCTTTGTGGAGTGTGCATCTTCCTTCAGGATTTAGATAGCACTCTATAAGCACTTACACATGTGCATGGATCGTGCTATCCCAAACAGAACCAAGACGCTATCCTCCAAAAAAAAGGAAACCAATCTGGTGGTCCCCTGCCATAAACAAACTGTACAACAGAAGGAAGAAACTTTTGCAAAAGAGAGTAAAATCCCATGAGTGGTGGAGCTCCCTGGTCAGCCTCAGTAAGAAGCTGAGATCCCTTATAAGATCTTCCAAAGCTAGCTATGAAAACAAAATCGCCACTAATTCCAAGGACAACCACAAACCATTCTATAGCTATGTCAGGAATCTCGATGGCAACACCCAGATCTTCTCTGAGTTACAGCACAAAGGCAAGAAAATTACAGAACCAGCTGATATTGCCAACATCCTGGCAGATAGGTTCAGTGCTAACTTTACCCCCCTCTCACCCCCTAAAGGGCCCATATCTATACAGGAAGAATGCAGAGTCCCTGTAATCATAACTATGCAGGTAAAAGCTGCACCCTCTAAAGCCAAACACACAGCATCCATGGGACTGGACAACATCCCAGGCTGCATTTTACACGAACTTCAGAACGAACTGGCTCCCCACTTAAGCACCATGTTCAATAATAGCCTCGCATCAGGCATTGTGCCCACTGAATGGTGCACAGCAACAGTTATCCTAATCCACAAAGGGGGAGCCACCACTGATCCTGGGAACTATCGACCTATTAGCCTGACGAGCCTGGTCTGCAAGGCCATGGAACGGATCATCATGGAACTCATAAACAAAGACATTGGTAACCTCTAAACTCTGGATCCCACCCAGTTCAGGTTTGTGAAAGGCAGATCATGCCTTCTGAACCTGATAGACTTCTTTGAGGCAGTCACCAAAGCCGTAGATGAGGGTAAGGTGGTTCACACAGCCTAGCTTGTCCTTGCCAAGGCTTTCGACACCATCCCCCATTCTGGACTTATAGCTAAACTCACTAAACTAGGTATAAATCCCTACATCACAAGATGGGTTGCCAAATGGCTCACTGACAGAACCCACACTGTAAAAGTTGCAGACTCCAAATCTGATCTCAAAGCAGTGACAAGTGGAGTACCACAGGATTCCGTCCTGGGACCTCTCCTGTTTGTATCTACTTCTCTGAAGTACAGGCTAACACAGAAGGCCTCTGGCTAATGAAGTTCACAGATGACTGCAAACTAGGAGCCATAGTCAAGTCCCCAAATGATGTGGACATCCTACAGAAGGGCCTCTCTGAGACAGATGCCTGGTGTCAGAGCCATGGCCTCAAGCTCAATGTCAAAAAGTGCAGTGTCATCCCCGTTGGTAAAAATGGGCCTCGCTGAGACAGATGTGTGGTGTCAGAGCCATGGCCTCAAGCTCAATGCCAAAAAGTGCAGTGTCATCCACTTTGGTAAAAACTCTGTACCCGTGAACTACCACATAGGCAGCAATCTACTTAACACCGAATGCGTGATCAGAGACCTTGGGACCCAGGTGGACAGTAGTCTCTCTTTTGATAGTCACATCGCTACAGTAGTCAGGAAGTCCTTCTACGTGACACACCTCATCATAAAAGGGTTCTCATCCAGGAAAAGAGGTCATTGTTCCCCTCTACTCGACACTCATTAGACCCATTATAGAGTACAACACCCCTTTTGGAATGGACCTCACAAGACATCTGCAGCAACTGGAAAGACCATAGAAGTACCTCACAAAGAGGATTACTAGCCTCAAACAAATGTCCTACACAGACTGACTCAAAAAACTCCAGCTTTACTCCGTAGCATATCGCCTTCTCCGAGGTGATCTCTGCCTAGCATATAAAGCTATGTCAAACCCAGAGCTGTTGTACATGCTACACCTAAAGAAATCCCAATCCCTCCGAACTACACACTCTAGGGACCTAAACCTTGTCACCACAATAAACAGGACATGCTGGAGGGATAGATTCCTGTCCCAGAGACTTCTCATGCTCTGGAACAGGCTACCCATCTATGTCAAGCAAAGTTCTTCATTAGCACTCTTCAAGAAAAATTTTGATGAGTGGATGGGAAATAGGAATTACACCAGGGGGATCACTTCTGTGTCTCTGCTCAACAGTGGCACAGGAAAATAACTTTCTTGGGTGGCGTAAGCCAGCGAACCTTGTTGGCTAGGCTTACATAGGCCCTTGGGCCGATAGCCTAGTACTTATCTATGAACCTATGAACCTATGAAAAGGTACTTCAACAAAGTATTAGTTTAAGGGTGTGCACACTTATGCAACCAGCTTATTGTACGTTTTTTATTTTTTATATTTTTTTCCCTAATAGATTTGTTTTTCAATTGAATTGTACAGGTTATAGGTCACATTAAAGGTGGGAAAAGTTTTGAAATGATTTATTATGGTCTCATTTTTTTATATCACAAAAAATTAGCATTTTAATAGGGGTGTGTACACTTTTTATATCCACTGTATATTTGTTTGTGATGTGAGCCCTCCAGCCTATTCATATCCCAGAGGAGGTGAGAGTCCGTTTTTAGTGAGCAAGTCTTCAGAGTTTCCAGAGTGTTCTATTTGTTTATAAACAACCCAAAACCAGCAGGAAACTAGATGAAACAACAAAAGAATCCACAACTTCGATAACAAATTTATTTCTCTCTCTCTGACGTCTCGGCCGTAGCCTTCAAGGAGTATAAACCTTACAAATACCAGCACTAAATTTATACTTATTCATAAAACAATTATACAATAAATCAATTAAATATAAATTAATTCAATTCATTACATCAAATCAGTGCTCTCCAATTAAGGTTTTCATTAAGACCATGGGGATATAAAGTATTAAATTTCAAAATATATACAGCTTCTTTATATAATAAAGTTTGTTTAATATTAACATAAGAAGGTGCACCATAGGCCAGAATCTTGATAAAGATGAATCTCCAGTAGATTAAACACAGGTTTATTGGTACAAAAACACAGGCAAACTGCAGTATAGACCCACCATCCAGAACCTGAAACTTAAAAAAATGTGTAGGTCCTGATTCTTCATGTTCTTATGCTACCCTTTGGTCTCTCATCAATAAGATTCTTGATCTTGTCATCTGCCATCAGAAGTCTCCAGTTCATCAGAATTTCTCTTTCTTATTGATGGCTAGAGAAATCTTTGGGTTTGTTAATCAAGGAGCTCCTACATCATAGAGTTTGGTTCTTGACTGATTATTATTATTCCAGCAGGATTTATTATAGACCTCTGTTTCAAACTATTACTGCTTTGATGATAATCTTAACTAAAAAAACTCAATCACTAGTAGCCTTAGAGCAGTCAAAGGTGAGAAAACTGGTCGCTCATGCCTATTAGGTATTGATGTAAAATGAGTGATTTATTTAACATCAAGAAGAACAAGTCTCAGCATTAAAAACATAGAATGCATATAAATAGCTAAATTCTCCAAAAATGAGGTGTGTCCTTAGGTTAACATCTTGTCAAAATATATGACAATGGTGTTTCAGTTAATCCTCCTCGACTCGAGACAATAGGTCTCAAGGGAGGATTCAACATGTCCTTGTGTACTAGCATGTATATAGGTATAACCTAGTTTGTTAACATGTTTTATCATCAATCATACAGTTCAGTATGTACACAGATTGATATTGTTTAACTCATAATTGGTGATAGAATGATAGATATCTTTCTCAGCTAACATATATTTTCCCCCCCCCCTAACTAACTGGACTGATTTAAGACAACAATGGCACCACCTTGTCAGCTTGTCTGATCGCTATTGAATCATTACTCCGCAGGCTCATTAGAGCTGTTGTGGTACATCCCACTTATTTTGACCTCAGCAACTTGAGCTCGTAATGTCGTAATCAGGCGCGGGATAGCGTTGGTATGTATCGAAGATTCCGGCTGACCTGGTGTATCGGGAACAGTTTTATCTTTAAAACCAGCTTGTAGTGCTGCAGCGACTGGACAAGGTGGTATAGCCATCACAGTCTCATGAGACTCAAAGTCTCTCTCTCTCTCGGTTAAAGTTTACCTTCGGGGTTTAAAGGAACGCTCATTCCTAGGATTGAAGTGTGTTTGAGAATGATCGATAACATAAGAGCTAAAAAACCATCTGTTTAAATAGGGAATGACATAGATCATGTGCTTTACACTGACAAATCAATGAGAACAATACAAACAACAACAATACAAATAATAAAAAAAATATATAAAAAACAAATATCATAAAATCTAAAAAACACATACTGGTACCTTATAGGTCTATTGCTAAAAATTTTTATATGCAATCTATAACCTATTCTAGTGCCTTAAAGGTCTATTAGCTAGAAAAGGTTTAAGAATTCCAGAACCTGAAACTTAAAACAATGTGTAGGTCCTGATGCTAATGCATTGGTGGTATTACATTTGGCTATGGCATAAATGTTCTCAGTCTCTCCCAATTAAGGTTTTCATTTACAGCTTCTTTATATAATAAAGTTTGTTTAATATTAACACTGACATGACGTGAATGATGTATTTGCTCCAAAACAGTACCTTGTAATCCCTCATTTTTACTGTGATGAAAATTTCTAAAATGCATAGCCACAGAACTTTCTTCCTTATTATTAATAATGTCCCTAGCATGCTCCAAAAGCCCAACCTTAAAAGCTCTTTTAGTCTCTCCAATATAAAATTTATCACAAGGGCATTTAAGTGCATATATCACCCCTTCAGAATTGCAATTAAAAACATTACATGTTTTAAAACTAACATTATTAATACAAGAAAAATGAGAAACTATAAAATTACAGGCTTTTACATTTGACACACTTACAACTTAAAAAAAATAAAAAAAAAAAAAAAAATTTTTAACCAGTTCAACACGAAACAAACAAAAAAAGCTGTAAAAAAAATATAACACATCCTTCTGTTTATTATTCATATCCCTATATAAAAAACCGCCTGTAGCTATTTGTTATTATTTCTGATAAAACATTTCTATTAATAACTAAGTTCCTTTTTAAATACAACCTCATTATTACATAATCTAGAAATTGATCTACTAAAAAGCTTCACCACCTTCCAAAAAAAATCAAAATGGTTGGCATGCACTTCTTATTTTTTATAGAAGAGGAAAAATATTAAAAGATTTTTAGTAAAATGTAGCCAGTGTACAATACAGTCTATCTATGAAGATGCATAGAAATTTTTTTTCAGAGTAAAAATGAGGGGTTACAAGGTACTGTTTTGGAGCAAATACATCATAGTAAACAAATTAAACTATATTTAGAATATATATATATTATATTTTGAAATTTAATACTTTATATCCCCCATGGTCTTAAATGAACCTTAATTGGAGAGCACTGATTTGATGTAATGAATTGAATTAATTTATATTTAATTGATTTATTGTATAATTGTTTTATGAATAAGTATAAATTTAGTGCTGGTATTTGTAAGGTTTATACTCCTTGTCTCCCTCCTCTGAGCATGGGCCAGCTGGCTTGAGTTGCTCATTCTTATCCTTCCATACCCAGTCCCTGCAATGCTGATGCCACTAGAGGTGCATTTAGGGCTTTATTCTTCTGCACCATGGGGGTGGAGTCATCAGCAAAAAATGTTGCGTATTTGTATGCAAGAAACACTACTCATTTTAGAGAGTTTGATGCTGAACAACTTTTAAAGTTGCAGTACACTATTATATTTCTTTTTACTATTCACGGTCACTTGTTAGTCATAAAAAATTTTTTTTTGTTTGTTTTATTTGTCAAACTGTGATCACAGAAACAGTTATTTTCTATGCTTTTGTGCCAAATAAAATGGTGATTACGGTACAGATATTCCTGTTATAAATGTTATGCCATATGACTTTGAATACAATGGTATTGCTGTTTAAATGAGAATGTGGTGAATTCTGCTGGTGTACCTGAAAAAATCTGGGTCTAAATTAAAAGGCCGAAGAGGGGTTTCAGCGAACACCTCTTGGTCGACACATAATAAGCGAACGCACTAAAGCACGAACGCTCAAAACAGTGGTTTCTTTCCCTGGGAAAGAAACCACCACCACAAACACACACACACACTTTAAAACATAAAATGGGGGGGCTGTGCCCCCCACACCCCCCTAACTAAATATACCAACTACGAGATCGCACTACAGTGAGGAAAGGGGCAAACACATGGGGATGGCCAAGCAATTTCTTTCCCAGGGAAAGAAATCGCTGTTTTGAGCATTCGCACTTTAGTGCTTTCGCTCATTACGTGTCGACCAAGTGGTGTTCGCTGAAACACCTCTTCAGTCTTTTAATATAGACCTAAAAATCTAAGTACCAAATTCTTACCAAAAAAAAAATTGCAAAGTTGCTGCTTGGATGTCAGGATTCCACAGGTGTTCTCAGATAAACAACAGATGAATGTGCAGTCATAATTACATACATGTTCTATGCTTGTAAATTGCATTATGAAGCCATCCCCATCCACAGAAAATGGCAGAGAAACAACAAAACATTCAGAAATACAATGCATTTATTTAAAGGGTTAATAATTTCTTATTTTTTTTTAAATAACATTGTACAATAGCAGTAGACCACTCCTTTGTATGAGTAATATTAATTTACAGATCTGATCTTGAGGGCTTCACTTTCATGATCAAATTACACCAGCTGTGAGTAAGCCCAGTATTATTTTTATTTATTTATTTGCCATTTGTTAACTGGGTTAGTCCAACTGAGCCTTTTTGGCCCGTTTTCAGTGGAGACCCAAGGAGAAAAGCTCCAGAAAATATAAAAAACATTTTACAGTAGTGTTTACAATACTGCCTTAATACAAAGCTACAGAAAATACAAGAAACATTTTACAATAGTGTTTGCAGTGTTGCCTTATTACAGAAAATTAACAGAAATTAACAATATTCACACAGTAGGGAAAATACAAAATAGACACATGAAAATAACGAATAGATAGATTTCCCTTTTTATTTATTTATTTTTTACAGTTACATTACACTTAAGATACAGGTGAAGATGAATCCTTGTGGATTTGAAAAATAGTATTTTACCATTAGTATAATAGGCATTTTCCAGTCTCAAACCACTAATAGTTGTTAAGAGAGGGAAAAGAGTTTAGCTTGAACGTTATTGAAAGGGAAGTAGATTGTATGTGTAACACTATGACAGGTTAATAGGGCAAGTTAGGTAATGAGACAGGTACTTTGGTTCATGGAGGATTACAAGAGCAGATTCTAGAGTTCAAGAGGTGGCTTTTGACCTCAGCTTTGAAGCAGGAGGAGCTAGGGATGTTACGGATGTTTATGGGCAGTCTGTTCCAGGCTTGGAGACAGAGTGTCTATAAAGGAGTTTGCCTATGTTTTTGTGAGGTTTGTAAGTATCGGGTAGGTTCTGGTCAGAGCTGCAAAGTAGGCAAGCTGGAGTATACTGAGATACAAGTAAAGAGAGTGATGGACAGGCTGAGGCTTTGTTTAGTAGGAAGTGAGTAAGCTGTAGCTGAGAGAGGAGAAGCAGCTGAGGGAATTCTAGCCATTGGAGTTGGTTTAGGATAAGACAGTGATGAACTCTGCATGGTAGGTTAGTGGTGAATCCGGCTATGTTGTTATAGGCTTGTTACAGTTTGGACAGGAGGGATGTCATAGTTTCATAGTATAGTATAGTAGTAGGCTATCTGCCCTGGGGCATTTGTAAGCCTAGCCATAGTGATGTGGCTTTTGCCACCCCATGAAATGGTACAAATATGTACAGAATAAAATTAGAATACTGTGCCTCTGTCTAGTAGTGACACAATGAAGGTCCCCTTATATAATAGAATTAGTTTACTGTGCCTCTGTTTAGCAGTGACACAGATGTGACCCCTGGGGTAAACTTACGATCTCCCATCCACTCATCAAGATTTCTCTTGAAGAGAGTCAGTGAGGGGCTCTGCCTAATATGAACTGGGATCTTGTTCCAAAGCATGGGAAGCCTCTGGGTTATGAATCTATCCCTCCAGCATGTCCTATTCATACTTGTGCCGAGGTTTAAGTCTTTAGCTCTCGTGGTCCTGATGGATTTGGATTTTTTGAGGTGGAGTATGTCCATCAGATCCTGATTGGACATGGCCTTGTACGTCAGGCAGAGATCACCTCTGAGCAAGTGGTATGCTACTGAATAGAGCTGAAGTTTCTTTAGTCTGGCAGAATAAGACATATGTTGGAGACCCTTGATCCTCTTGGTGAGGTACTTTTGTGGTCTCTCCAGCTGTTGCAAATGCCAGGTGAGGTACATACCAAATGGGGCATTGTACTCAATCATGGGTCTGATGAGGGAGGAGTATAGGGGTACAATGACATCCCTGGATCTGGATGTGAATCCCTTCATGATGAGGTGTGCAAGGTAGAATGTTTTTCTAACCACTTTGGCAATGTGGGTGTCAAATGAGAGGTCACTGTTGACTTGGGTCCCTAGGTCTCTGATTACTTTTTCCGTACTCAGTGGGTAGCTGTCTGTGATAATTTGTGGGTACTTTGTTTTTCCCAAAGGGGATGACTATACATTTCTAGTATACATACTATACATACATGTCTGGACATGAATAAGGATAGGGAAGGCATACAGAAGGGAAGGAAGGAGAAAGGCTTGAGCAAGCACTGATCTAGTTGTAGGGGCTAGACATTTTTTTTTGGTACAGAAGGCTGAGTTTTTGGTTGTTTTTTTTGATACTCTGTTGTGTATGAATGTCAAATCTTAGTTGGTCATCAATTATTGTTCCCAGTAGTTTAGTGTTGGGATCTAGAGTGATTGGGGTTTGGTTGAGAGAGAGAATGGTAAAAGTGGATTTGTGGTGGGAGAGGAGTTTGGGGAGGAAAAGTAGGAGCTTAGTATTTTTGAGTTTAAGAAAGAGTTCATTATTGGCTAGCCAGTGTTCGACAGATAAAAAAGACTGTGTTAAGGAGGGAAGGTTAGGGATGTTGTCAGAGATGGTGATGATTGTAGAGTCGTTGACATATTAAATAATAGTAGAGGAAGTGCAAGAGGAGTGTAGATTATTGGTATAAATGTTGAAAAGGAGCGGCCCGAGGATTGAGCCTTGGGTGACACCTGTTTGGATAGGAAGAAAAGGGAACAGGCAGAGTGCCACTTAACAGACTGGAGTCTGTTAGTGAGTTAGCTAGAGAACCAGTGAATAGTAAGGGGGGAGAATTTAAGGTTGGTTAGTTTGGCAATGAGTTTAGAATGGGACATAGAATCAAAAGCTTTGGAGTAGTCCAGAAAGAGGCAGAATACAAGGTGGTTGTTGTCCATGGCTTCTGCAACAGTATGTGTGAAGGAGAGCAGTGCAGTGGAGGTGTTGTGATTGGGTCTAAAACCATGCTGTGTGGGGGTGAGGAGATTGCCATCAATTAGGTATTTAAGAAGCTGTTTGTGTATGCATTTTTCTAATATTTTGCAAAGTGGACATATAATTAATATAGGTCTATAATTGGAAGGATCAGTGGAGTTACCTCCTTTGTGCAATGGAATGGTGTAAGAAGTTTTCCAAGTGTTGGGGACTGTGGATTCTTGTATGGAATGGTTAATTAATATGGAGATAGGATAGGCTATAGAGTGTGCTGCTATTTTCAGGAAGAGGGGGGGGGAGGTTGTCGGTTGAAGGAGAGCAAGGTTTTAATTTAAGAAGGAGGGATTTTATGTAGGTGGTGGAAACAGGTTACAGAGAGACAGGGGTTTGTAAGATAGTTTTTTGCATGGTATGAGGGTAGTTGACTGCTGGAAAAGTTTGGGTAAGATTTTAGATGGATTCAATGAAATGACTGTTAAGTAGGGTGGCGGTTTCTTGGGGAGTACTGCTTGGGTAGGGGTTGGGGTGGTAGGATTACCTGGGTGTAGTATTTTGTTGATTGAGTGCCAGAACCTTTTAGGGTTTGAGTTATGGGTATTGTAGTAGTATGTCTTTTTGTCGTTATTTATTTGTTTTTTAGACAGGTTACACAGTTCTTTATATATTTTGGAGGCGTGATGTGGATTTAGTTCGGAGCCATTGTTTCCAATATTTGTCCCTTTGATTCATGAGGGAGTGGGTATCTCTAGAGAGCCAAGAAGAGTAGTTAGATTTAACCCTAATTTTTCTTAGAGGAGCTGAGGAGTTAAGGATTCTCAGGAAGGTGCTAATGAAATGAAGGACTGCATCAGTGAGGGTAGGTATTTAAGTGGAGACCAGTCAATAGAAGCTAGGCTATCATTGAAGATATCTGCATTGAAGTGAGAGAGGTTTCTACATTCTTTGTAGGTGTAGGACTTGAATATTTGGGGAGAATGTCTGAGAAACTTGGTAGAGAGGTGGTCACTTAGAGAGATGGGTAGGGTGCAGGGGTTGTGGTATAGTGTTGGATCAGAGGTAAGACTCCAGTCTAAGGTAGAGCTGTTAGTATTGTTGTTATTGTATCGAGTGGAGGTATTAATTAGTTGATGGAAACCATGGAGGTTAATGTGTGTGGAAGAGGACAGGGTGGATATCTTTTGCCAATCAATATTTACATCACTAGAAGGATGGTTTCACATGTGATATTTTGGGAGACCCAGGATAGGACAGATTTCAGGATGGGGATGTTGTTACCTGGTGGTATATATGTGTACTAATATCCCTGAATTTCGGAATCCCTTATTTTCTTTGCCAGTGGTTCTAAATATAATGCAAATAAAAAGGGAAAGGGGGACACCCCTAACTTGTTCTTCTGCTTTAGCAGAAATTATCAAAGAGGAACTCACACACTTTAATTTTTGCCTCCAATAACTCACATAGGTTCATAGGTGTGTACTAGGCTAATGGCCCTGGAGCCTTTACAAGCCTAGCCCATAGGACTACCCAGACATCATGCCACCTGACCTTAGTTCCCAGTGCCTCTCTTGAGTAAAGCCACTGCAGTGATCCCCAGGGTGAATTTCTGTTTCCCATCCACTCATTAAGATTTCTCTTGAAGAGGGCCAGTGAGGTGCTCTGCTTGACATGTATGGGAAGTCTATTCCATAGCATGGGCAGTCTCCGGGTTATGAATCTATCCCTCCAGAGTCTGTCCATATAGGACAAATGTTTAAGGCCTAGGATCCTCTTTGTGAAGTACTTTTGTGGCTTCTCCAGTTGTTGCAGGTGTTTAGTGAGGTACGTGCCAAATGGGGCATTGTACTCAATGATTGACCTAATGAGAGAAGAGTAGAGGGAGACAATGACCTTTTTCTTCCTGGATGCAAAACTCTTAGTAATGAGATGTGCCAAATAGAAGGACTTTCTGACCACAGTGGCAATGTGATGGTCAAAAGAGGGGTTGCTGTCAACCTGTGTTTCTAGATCTCTTATAAGGCCTTCTGTGTTCAGTGGACTACCATTGATGTGGTAATTCATTTGAACTGGGTTTTTCCCAAAGGGGATGATGACACATTTTTTTGGCATTGAGCTTAAGGCCATGGTTCTGACAACAGTCGCTGGTCTCAGTGAGGCCTTTCTGTAGGATGCTAACATCACTTAGGGAGTTAATAATAGCTCCCAGCTTACAATCGTCTGTGAACCCTGTCAGCCAGAGTCCCTTTGTGTTGGCCTGGACTTCAGAGAAGTAGATACCAAACAGGAGAGGACCCAGGTCCGAACCCTGTGGGACTCCACTTGTGACTGGTTGGCAGTCTGACTTGGAGTCAGATACTTTCACACTGTGGGTTCTCCTGTGAGCCAGTTTGCAACCTGCCTAGTGATATAGGGGTTGATGCCTAGTTTAGTGAGGTTTTCTATGATTCCTGAGTGGGGAATGGTATAAAAGGCCTTGGCCAGATCAAGGTAGGCTGTATGAACCTTGCCTTCATCAACAGGTCTGGTGACTGACTCAGAGAAGTTGAGCAAGTTGAGCAGGCGTGATCTACCCTTCACAAAACCAAGCTGTGTGGGATCCAGAGTTGGGAGATTCCCTGTATCCTTGTTTATTAGGTCCATGATGATGTGTTCCATAGCTTTGCATATCAAACTCATCAGGGTAATGGGGCGATAGTTCCCAGGGTCTATAGTCTCTCCTCCTTTGTGGAGAGAGGATGACTGTAGCAGTGCACCATTCAGTAGGGACAAAGCCTGAGGTGAGGCTATGATTGAACAGGGCAGACAGGTGAGGTGCCAATTCACTCTATAGTTCATGTAGAACACAGCCAGGGATAGTGTCAGGTCCCATAGAAGCTGTATTCATGGCATTGGACAGTGCTGTTTTAACCTGTGCAGCAGTAATACTGGGTGCCTAGCAATCTACTGGTATTGTGACTGGTCCTTTGGGGCAAGGGGTAAAGTTGGCACTGAATCTGTCAGCCATCATATTGGCAATATCTGTTGGCTCGGTATAGAAGGTACCATTGTGCAGCAGCTCAGAACAAATGTGGGTTTTGCCGTGGAGATTCTTTACCTAACTATAGAAGGCCTTGTAATTGTCTTTACTATCTACTGCAATTCTGTTTTCATAGCTAGCTTTAGAGGATTTGATGAGGGATCTCAACTTTTTGTTGAGACGAATAAGGGAGTTTTTCCAGTGTTGGGACTTCACCTTATTCCGCATCAGTTTCCTCCTTTTGTTGTAGAGTTTGTGGCGGGGACCACCAGATTGGCTTCCTTTTTTTGGTTGAGAGTGTCTTGGTTCTATTGGGTATGGTAAGATCCATTAATTTGTGTATGTGCTCATACAGTACATCAGTGTATGATTCGGTGGTCATGCAACTATTCTCCATTTGCATGGGTACTGTGAAGTTAGCCACCTCTGTTTTTAGTAGCCCAAAGTTATCTTTGGAGAAGTTTTTTATGGTGGTTACCTTTG
This sequence comes from Protopterus annectens, assembly GCF_019279795.1. Taxonomy (NCBI): domain Eukaryota; kingdom Metazoa; phylum Chordata; order Ceratodontiformes; family Protopteridae; genus Protopterus; species Protopterus annectens. The sequence continues at coordinate 503,849,913 of NC_056747.1, read as the reverse complement.
CAAGGGTGGGGTTGGGGTAGTGGGAGGGATGTGGATTTCCAAGGTGATTAGTTTGTGGTCGGATAACCAGCAAGGAGTTGACTATTGGTGTAGAGCAACAGTCGCCTAAGTTAGTAATGACCAGGTCAAGGATGTTAATATCTCTAGTGGGGGTAAGAATGAGCTGGTCCAGGCCATTGGAATTAATGAATTCTAGGAAACGTTGGGAAAGTGTATTGCTACATGCGTAGTTTTCCCAGTTAATGGAGGGGTAGTTGAAGTTGCCCAGTATGAGAGTGTTGGGTTGGACCCTAATATTTTCCAGGGTGCTTAGGAACATGGATTGTGAGTCTTGAGACATGGTTGGGGACCTATGGCAGGCTATGACCTGAATTGCTGTCTTACCCAGTGTTAGCTACATCTGAAGTATCTCAGATGCGTTATGTTGGGCTACCAGTCTGGAGGTGTGCGCATCCTTTATGAATATGGAAACACCACCGCCTTTGGAGCTCCGGTCCAAGTTCTGGGGCCGAAAGGTGTGGAATGAGTTATAACCCGGGAGTGCAGGGGTGCTTTCTGCTGCCTTGAACCAGGTCTCTGTTATGGCAGAAATGTCGATGTTCTCCATTTTAAGGAGTGCTTCGAGTGAGTGCATTTTGAGATTTAGACTTCAAGCATTGAGCAGCATGACCCTCAGATTGCATTTGTTTGTAGCTGTTATGGTGGTAATTTGGTCTTTGGAACACCACTATAGGGGTGGCAAGAGGCTTGGCCAGTCTCCGGAAGCCCAACAGTAACAGATGCAGCCTATCACTGGCAAAGCATCAAGGTCTGTTAGTCATGTCATCCCAGGCAGACAGATACTGGATCTCCTTAGAATGACACCAGAAACCTAGCCAATTGTTGAAATCAGTCATTTTCTGCTTGTACTGTGGTATAATTCTGGGTGATGGTAGGATGCTGCTCAGGGATAGGGTCATACTCGCCTGGGTTACATAATCTGAAAGCTCCTCCATACCTCTTTTCATGTAGTCTAAGGAGGTATTTCTCAGGTCATTCACACCCACATGTACAATGATAGAGCCATATTTGTACCCGTTGTTGAGGGACCTGAGTGCGTGCGTGTGTTATGTGGCAGATCCAGGCACCTGACGCGCAGCTGACTGTTACTTTCTCCTTTATTTAACCTAGCGAGTGGGACATCAGTGTGCCTCACTATCGAGTCACCTATGACTAGTGTGTTGGGGATGCTGTTTTGCCTTAGGGGCTTTGGTTGAGTGGCACACTGTTTAGGAGAGTTATGTGTCTTGTGATTAGTGTTGTGTTGTGGTGGTTGAGTGCATTTCTGCCTTGGAGGTCTCTGCTGTTTGGGTAGATTTTTATTGAGAGCCTCCACAAAGGTGGGTGTGTGGTTTGTGTTTTTATGTGAAAACCATGCTGGTATGTGTTCTGGAGGGCTATGTGTTCCATGTGGTGTGGTCGTAGTGTTGACCTTCTCCTTTTGACCAGCTATTCCAGTCCTGGCTGGAGAGTGCATGGCTTCCAGTTTGGATATATAAGTGTATCTCTTGCAAGTCTGAGTGTTGGGAGGTAAGAGGAGAGGGTTGTCAGTGTACATGAGGCAGTTGCTAAATTGCCTCAGGATGCCCAAGTTCACCAGGTTAATAGGAGAAAGCACAGGGAACTGACCTTTAGACATGTCTGGAGGGGTGGGCATTAATAATAAGTACTGGAGCTGTTTCCTTGTAGAATGTTTAGTGCTGATAGCAATTTTGTGTGCTACAATAATAGCCTCCTAATCAACCTTATAATTTTATCAGAGAATCAGAGAATGCAAATGCTTCCATTGTCCTGCTCATAAAGTCCCAGCTTACTCTGTCAAATGCTTTTGCTGCATCAAGACCTACCAACAATGGTGGTATTTTCTTACATTCTGCTTCCCTCTGGCAGATCAGTGTTCTGTTAATGTTGTCAGATGTTTTCGTACCCTCCACAAAACCAAATTAATCCATATCTATCAATTTTGCCATCACTTTCTTGTCATTCATTCAGCCATTATAGAGATAAATGCTTTATAATCATGGTTTAGTATTGAAATAGGCCTGTATGAAGGTGGATCTGATGGATCCTTACCCTCTTTAGGTATTTATTGTTCTATTAATGTTGTCAAATGTTTGTATCCCCTCCACAAAATCACATTGATCCATATCTGTCACTTTTGGCAGCACCTTTGTCATTCTTTTAGAAATGATAGACATAAACACTTTGTAATCTTTCATGGTTTAAAATTGAAATGGGCTGTATGAAACTGGATCTGATGGATCTTTATTGGCTTTAAGTGTTACAACCAGCTTTTTTCCAGGGTGCTGGTGCTTCCCCTCCTTTTAAAAATCTGTTACAATCTTCCTGATCCTTATTATTTTCTTCCCTCTGAGCTTCAAAACTTCCACTGGAATGCCATCTATTCCTGGAGACTTTCTTGGAGACTGGTTGTACATCGCCATTTTTATCTCATCTTCTCCTATCTTAATTGTTAACTGTTGAGCCTCATTTACCTCTAACCTTGGCATATTTAAGTCTTCCATAAATATTTCCACTTGTGCTTTTTCTTGATTTCCCCACTTCTCTGCTTTATACAGATTTTCATAAAATGTCTGAAATATATCTAATACCTCTACAGGATCTCTGGATATTTTTTCTTGTTATAGGCTTCCTAAGCTGGCAACAACCCTTTCTACTTCCTGTTGTATAAGTCATTATGCCAACAGTTTTTGTGCTCTGGCGTTATTATAAAAAAATGTACTCCCTTATTATCTCGGCACTCTGAAATTGCAGATTTTCTTGTTTTGTGAGATTCCCCTTATTCTGCAATACTTTTACATTTGACAGCCCCTCTAAATAATTCTTGTAACTTCTTAACTATATCTCATTTTCTTTTATTTCTACACTATTTTTAAACTCCATTTTCATTTTATCCCACCCACTAGCTATAAATCCTGGAGTACTCATTATCTTCCCTAATAACTCCAGAATAATTTCCAGTACCCATTCCTTAAATTATTCTTTTTTTAGAGGTAGGTGGGGAAGAAGCCAGTGTCTCATCTTCACTTCATTACCCCGCATTTTTATCTTAATAATTATTTTCACATGATCCAAAATAATTATTGGATGTGTGTCAAAGTTCTCAATTAAATACACATGCTCCTGTGAAATATAATTTCTGTCTAATCTTGCTCAGTTATTGTATCTTGAGGACTAATATATAAATTCATTCTGAGCTACTACTGAATTCACAACTTCCACAGCAAACATTTTCATAAATTTCTAAAAAAATGTACCCTCTTTTGATAGATTTTCCCATCATGGCCCCCAGATACAGCCTCACTGCTGCAAATCAAATTCCAGTCCCTACCTACAGGTAATATTTCCTGCTGAAAGCTGATTATTTATCTCAGAATTGTATCCATTGTAGCAGTTTTAGGTGGGATATAAATACATGCCAGTATAATCCTCATTCCTTGCCTGTAGCCCTTTAGTACTACAATTCCACCATTATTTTATTTTCTTCCACTTCTATCACTATTGGAGCTACACTTGCAATTAATATAAGTACTCCCCTTTTCTTTTGTCCCAGATATTCCACTGAATAGCCATTCTGAAATCTTTCTTTATCAAATTCACATGTTCATTTCTTTCTGAATATGTCTTCTGTAGCATAGCTATTTGGACTCTGCATTTTCTAATATAGTTCGTTACTCTTTCATTTTGTATGTATGTGTGAGCCATTCACATTTAAAGATAATATGGAAAGTGTTGTCATTATGTTAAGAAGTTATTTTTCCCACTTGTTATGTGTAACAACTTTTTTAAGCATCTAGTTTTAGCTTGTGTTTTACATACATGCACTAATGTTTGGCAGGTTAATCTTGTAAAGTTGTTTCCTGTCATATCCTTTTGAACATATGTTATATCTTAAAAGACTTTTTGTTTTAATGAAACCCTCAAACAATAAAACAAACACACCCCAGGTCCTATTATCTAAATACTAACACGCAAGGCTATGTACATCTTCAAATAATGAAGTTTAACCCTCCTAATAGGAACAATTGTTCCAGACTGACAGCCAAACTGGGTGGCTTGCATTAACTTATAAGGAAGGTTATCCATGCTAGGATGCACGGTACAGCCTGTTTCTAAATCCCCTAAGTGCTGTTTGTTTTTGTCTCATCTTTATTCTTTTCCCAGATTAGAAAAAACACTTGAATGCTTTCAGAAAACATTATCTCCTAGCCATTGAAAAAAGGAATATTCTGTTTTTATTATCCCCTTATTAGATTGTCTCCATAAAGACTTGAGAACCAGATACACAGTTGTCTCTATTACAAGTACTTGCTAGAAGACAATTTTTAATTATATAACAGTTATTCAGTGTTCTTTTATTTATTTGCTTCCCATTAAAACTTATTATTAGATCAATCCAATGGCCTTAATCTAGTCATTCCACTTTGCAAAAGTAAGAAAAAAGCATATACATTTTTCTTCAGTCATACTCTTTTGTCCAGACTTTTCTTTTCTTTTTACATTGCAGTGTGTATATTTCTTAAAACTAAACAAGGAAAAAGAAAGGAGGGGTGCATATTTGCTTACAGTAAACTCTTTCTTTCCTTTTCTCCCCTCTCCTAAATGTGAATCCAAACATTAATGATATACAGTAGGACTTTATGCTTTGGATTCCAACAAAAGTTTAACAAAGTCAAAGACGTCCAATATTTCTAAATGTTCTTGTTTTATCATATTTCACAAATATAATTAATGCTTTATAATCTCACATTTATTTGTCAATTTCTGAGTTGCTGATTTTCTTCCAGTTGAACTCCATCTTCCAAATCTGTCTCTGGTTCATTTCCAGGACACACCTGGTTCTTCTTGTCAACTCTTGTGCTTATTGGTGTCTCTCAAGCATTTTCCTTTGAAACATTGGAAAAGGTTTTACTGGCATAGTCTCTCTATGGGCTTTATTACCAGAAGAATAATAAGTAGAATCCCCTTCTGTTTGATGGCTCACTTTTTGTTGGGCAAACTTTTGTATTTTCTCCTTACCATGTCCTGCATCAAAACATGACTTTGACCCCCCAGGAAAGAATATTCTGAAACTAGCTGGATCCAGCAGCTTGAATCATACACCTGTTTCTCAACATACTCAGATTAAAAGGAATAAATGTACTCCTCTTCTGTCTGGTGTACAGTGAGTAATCATTTCCTAGAGTCTGTTGTCTCCCACTTTTCGTATTTTGTCCTGCCACAGTTTTATCAGAATCAACTCTTTCTGCAGGTAAGATTGCATTTTTACTATTATAAGGTCTAGGTTGCTCTCTGATGGCCATGTTTGGAGCATACACACAGTGTATCCTTTCTATTAACAACTTCTGCTGTGGAATACCAGTCCAGTTGCTTATTTATGCTTTCATAAAATTAATAGAGTCTGTTCACTCCAGCTTCTCTGGTGCAGCAGAAAATCTTAGGGTTTCCCTGCATGCTATGTCCTCTAATAGTATTATTTTTTGAAGCATCTCTTCTTGTGCAGTCTCGTACTCGGCTAGCCTTTTCTTCATTTTGACTTCTCATTTTTGCAGTTTTGTTCACCTCATCTGAATATCTGTTTAAAGCATCTTCCATTTTCTAGACTATTTGAATTGATGTACTCTTTCATTGTTTCATTTATTTTAATCAGCTTTGAGCAAATTTGACTTTTTCCTGTAGATTACTGGAAGTCAAGTGTTGCAACAAAACTGGAGCTTGCACTGCTCTTTGCTGAACTGCTGCAGGATTCTTCCCAGTCAATGTTATCTCTTTACCTTTTGTGATTGATTTTCTTTCAGGTTCTTTGAATTTATTTTTTGCTGGCATCCAGGCAGTTCACTTACTAGCCAGTTACTGAAATTTTCTGAAAAAAAAACCAAGTTCACTGACTCTTTTTTTCTGAGTTTCTGTTTTCACATTGGGAGAGCTAAAATTAAGCTGTTACTCACTGTAGCCATTTGGAAGTTGGCAATACAGAGAATTTGATAATTCAAGGAGAAAGTACCAACCAAATTGTAGAAAATGTATGGGAGATGACCATTTTTGGTTGATTACCCTTTAATTATAAATGGAGGGAATAGTGAAAAAAGTGACAGGGAGCAAATAGAACAAAAATCAAGGGAGAAATTGTTAAATAAAGAAATAGAACTGGATCAGACAGTGGACAACTATAACTGGGAAACTGGGACAATATAGCAAAAAAGGTACAACAAGGATTAAATGTAAAAACTGAGGGAGAAAATATAAGGAAAGAAGATACAAAGGGGGTTTTGATTGGGAATAAATATGATTTACTTGACACCAAGGAGGAAGAAGTGGGATAGGTTAGTGGAGAATCAGAATGGCAGAAGACAAACCCCACAGTGGTAGTGCAAGGGGAGGAAATAAAAACAAAATATGGGGTAAAAAAGAAGAAATACAGGAAACAGTTTTATATTAATGTGGTCTAGTTAACTGTAAACAGTAAAAAGAATGACATGAGAAGAATGTTTGTGTATGGTTGGAATAAAAGGATTGATGCATATGTAATTTCTTTATAGGAATAATGATGGATGGAGATAAGAAAAAAGGAAAGGCTTGAACTGATGTGGGTGGGGTTGTGGAGAGTTGTGTGAATACAGATAAGGATTTTAAGATACAGTTTTGGGACTGCAATGCTTGTTAAACTGAAGACGTGAACATTGTGTGCATAATAGTACTGTCAGTTAGGGTGTGAGTACAAGATTTAAGAAAAAAATGAAGCCTGTAAGATTAATTGTACTATATGCATATACAAATGTGGGAGAGAAAAACAATGTTTGATATAAAAATAGGTGATAGTCAAATTGTATGTAATTATATTATACCATTTTCATTGTAATTTAAGGAAAGAAAAAAGTCAAAATGACAAAGTATGTTAAAACAATGAAAGAGGTGATGAAAAATAATTTACATATAAAAGAGAGAATTTACATATGGCACTAGATTATGTAATTTATTCACAGGATATGAAATAAATTGATGGAGAAAGTAAAGAATCATGTTTTTCTAACTACAGAACAGTATGGACAGTCATAAGGAAAAATGAAATAGAGAAGATAAAGGGATAAAAAATTAACAGGTAATAAGTTAAATAAGGAATATATGCAAAAAGAAAAGAAGGAATTGTGGAAGGAAATTCTAACAGTGAAACCATTTTACAGAGTATAACATACTGGTGGATAATGTACAAAAAAACTATAAAACATTTCATTCAGACACAGAGAAATGAAGGGGAAGTATGAGAAAAGGAAAATTGTGAAAAATTATGAGTGATAAGAAGTAGTAACTATGAGAAGGGGAGATAAACTATATAAATATAATGAACAATTTAAAGGATTGTTAGAAGTTCTGTTTGAAATGGAAAAATAATAAGTAACACATTTTTAGATAAATAAGTAAAATATAATGAAAGGAAGTGGAGATTATGAAAAACAAGGATGGGGAATTAAAATATAAACAGGAAGAGATTGTTATTATTGTGTACGAGAAGAATTTTGTTGAAGAAATATATGGAAAGTAGAAAAAAGGTAGCAAAAGAAAAAAGAAATTCTAAGAAAGAAAGTGGAAGTGACAAATTATGGGAATGAGGAATCTATTCGTATGCCAAATGGTTTAGAGTATCATAAGACAATGATTGAGTCAGAAAAGAAAGGATATTTTGAAAGAAACAAATAGATGAAGGAAGAAATAAAAGATGAAATTAGTGAAGGTGTAATAAAGTTTATATGGAAAAATGGGAAAAAAGAAGAAATAAAAACAAACTGGATGTCAATAACACTGAGGAATACAGATTATATTTTTTATGGAAGCTATTCATAAAAGACTAGGATTTTGGATGAAGTAATAACTGTGAGTGCATATATAGTAAGGAAAAAATGTAAGTGAACTGTTTATGATAATAAAAGAGGTAGTAGAAAACACAGAAGATGTGAAAGGGGGTCTATATTACATGGTCGAATGCTTAGGTGATCGAACACCTAAACATCGAACTTATAATATCGAAAGCAAAAAAACATTGAACAGATGATTTAATGCAGGGAAAGAGTTCCCTTGAATGTTTGCTGGATTCTTCCATTTTGTCTACTGTAGAGCAATCTCAGAGTTGGTATATTTAGTTGGGGTGGGGGGCCAAAACCCCCCACTTAGTTTGGGTGTAAGTTTATTTTTTTTTCTGTTGCCGACCGATGTGTTTTCCTGCCTCGTTCGACGTTTTTGGGTTCGATATTACAAATTTGATGTTTAGGTTTTTGATCACCTAAGCTTTCGATCTTGTAATATAGATGCATGAAAGGTAAAGGAAGAATGCGGCATGTGATGTGGTAAAAGCTTTTGTTAGTATAACTCATAATGAAATGTGGAATATTTTGAAATAATATGGTATAGGTAAAAAAATGCTAACAGTTATTTAGTCAGTTTATAAAGTATCTCTGGTGTCTGTGATTGTGAATAAGATGGTCAGGAAATATTAAGATGGGGAATGAAACAGTGATGTAGATTATCTAAGGCACGGGCATGTAACAAAGTCATTTTAGTCCTTGGACATTGGCAGTTGCGAAGGTTGTGCCATGAATGGCTAGGCTTAAAAAGGTTCTGATGCCATTAGTCTAGCTATGAGCCTATAAATATGTGTCTGTTTGTGATGGTAATGAATGTGATCATTAGAACCTGTGAGAATGTTCTAGAAGAAGGGTAATAATGGAATAAGATTTCCAGTAATGTTATCTTATGCAAATGACTTAGCATTAATAACAAACAATAATGTGTATATTAGAGAAGTGATTATTTAAACTAAAGTATTACTTGGAAGAGTAGGCTTACATAAAAAAGTGCAAAGGATTTGGAGAAGTATCATAGATTGGGGAATTCATTTCACAAAAAATTAAATTATTGTATTAGATGTGATACTTGGAAAATGTCAGGTAGTGGTAGAACAAATGTCAAATACATATGTATCGGAGAACTTAGCTTACTTATATGCTATATGTATGTTTTATGGTTTTCTGGAGAAAGAACTATTAGACTTATTTTAGTTTCTTATGGGGTTAAAAATTAAATCCAATGAAAGGTGAAACAGTAAGAAAATTTGGAGATGAATTTAATAAATCTTTTTTTTTTTTTTTTTTGCTTTAATGCATTTATTTTGGATGTTAAAACGGTACTTCACAAAAGTAGTTTGATGATAGGAATGTTATTGTTTATAACCCATTATAATGTATGGGAAGAAATAAAATAAAAGAAAAGGAAATAGGAATGTGAAAATATGGATGGCAAAGACAATGAAAAAGGATAAAGATAATAGAAAATTTAATTAAATTATACTCAAAGAAATAGGAAATGTTAGTACAATACAATAAAATAATGAAGGGACTGTTTTGTATTTCCATGGAGAAAATATGTCAAAGATACAACTAAAGAAAGACCAAACAAAATTTTGATTGTTTTATGAGGGGGTGGGTACATATTTTTGGAAACTGGTGTTGGATAAACTGGCTGTGAAGGGAAATATGACATATTTGAGGAAAAGTAATGTAAGATATGTGAAATTAAAGAAACACTACAACATTGTTTTCTGGACTGCAGAGGAAACAAGACTTTTTGCAGTGTGTTTCCAAAAGTAATTATAAAAGAAAAGGATTTGAAAACATGGTCATAAATATTTTATAAATGGGATAAGGTTTTATTTATGACAATATGTTGTTTGTGGAAAAGATTTTATGAAGAATTGTTGTATAGCATGACAAAATGACACTAAAGAATGTTAAAAATAAAAATATGGTTGTGGTTGAAGGGATCAGGTGGGTAATTAATGAATAATAGTAAAGTGTATATACTGTGTAAGGATATGATATATGAAATGTGTAAATAACGGGCAAAAGTACAAATAAAACAACCCCTGCTCTTTTTGATAGATGCCATCAGATCTTTTCCATCCACCTGAGCTACCACCAACTCAAGCATGTTGGGACCTTGGTTTAACATCTCCTCCAAAGGACAGCACACTCTAAAGTAGAGCACCCTTCCCTTATGCTGCACCGCAGTGTCAAAACTGGAAAATTTATTGAAGTACCTGGTATGGGGAGAAGAATGCACACCAAAGGCAAGTTGCTACCTATGCTTGAGTACAAAAAAGTATGCTATTTAGTCACTGTTAACAAATAATCTGCAACTATTTTTTGTCCTGCCCAATTCACCCCACCCCCATCTTCCAGGTTGCTTTATCTTTCCCATTTATTCCCCTTAAAACCTATGACAGAAACACAGAGAGCTATCACACTATGGAAAACATTTATTATGTCCTATCCACTGACACTCCACCCCCAGATTGCAACCATTCTAAGTCCCACAACTGTGAGAAATCTGTGATTCTTTGTACCTGGGATGCACATAGGATAGATTCTCTCACTGGGGGGTTACTTTCTAGCAGCTCTTCTAGACTTCCTAGGGCCTTGATGGCAGCCGCTTGACCCTCACCCTTATATTGCAACAGGTGATTTGTCTTTCAGCTTTTCATGCTACCAACCCTTCTGTTGACTTTCCAGGACTTAGGTCACTAATAAGACCTGACTAACATGGGCACTCTGTCATTGCATCACTGAGATGGCTATAAAATGAGTGTTGAAAAATCATCTTCTTAGTTTTATTTTAAATGAGTGACTTTGTGTAGCAGACCCAGCGATATTCATACGAGACCTTTCAGTACATAAGAATGGATAATGTAAAACAGAATAACTGTACAGAAAAAAGACTGTTGGGATAGTGCAAATAGCTCAGTTTCTAGTGAACTTACCCCTTTAAGCATGAGACTCAGTCATTCTGGAGATGACCAATTTCCTGAAGTCCATTTGGATGAGACTGAATGCCAGTGGTGCTTCAAAAAACATAAAGATGTCGGAAGTTACAGTTTATATGCAAGGCTTTGCAATCCCATAGTTAGGTTTTGTCAGAAGGGGCTGAAGCATGCTGCAGGATGGGTATGGGAGGGTGCTTTCCACACAGAAGAAGTTGAGGCCAATTTTAATCAAAGCATGTTCTGTCAAGATGCTTCCAATGGAATGAACTTTGACTTATCATTTGTTAAAATAATCAGCATCCTTTAATTTTAGAGAATTAGTCATTTTTTATGCAGATGTAGCCACTGTGGTGCAGTGGTAGCATTGTTGCCTCATAGCAAGAGGTTCTCCCATTCGATTCTCGGCTGGAGCGCCTTATGTGTGGAGTCTGCATGTCCTCCCTGTGGTCGAGTGGCGTTCAAAAGACATGTGTGAATGGGCGTGCCTTTGTTGAAGGTTGGGCTGGCACCTCAGCACCATAAAAATTGACTGCCAATCTTTAGCAGACTGGAGTTCCGCTGTGGCGACCCCTAACCGGGAAAAGCCGAAAGAAAAACAAGTAATTTTTTATGCAGATATATGAAAATGTTATATTCATCACTGCTGCTATACAGACCTGTCAGAATGGAAAGACTCACTCAAATTGCTAGCTCATGTTGCACTTCAGAATTTCCTTAAGTTTCTACATTTCACAGTGGTATAAGTCAACTTTACTAATTTATAAAATGGTAAGTTATGAAAATAAACTCATGTAAGAACATGTATATGAAATGTAATTCCATATTTTGCCATTTTTTCTTATAGCTTTACTTGGTAGTTCTTGAAGTCTGACTGCTTTAATTTTTTCTATATTTACATTAGGAACCATTGACAAAATTAAGAGCAGTCTGTCCACATTCTTTAGAAGGAGACTGGGGTTGGAAACTGAGACATCTGCATACAGAGGTTAAAGAACAACTGGAAAGGTACTGTATATGAAAATGAAATTATCATAGAACCAAGTAGTCAATGACAGAAAGAAATATGCTTATCAAGCTATAAATCAATGTAGTACATACAAATGACTGAGAGAATGAGGTGAATATTATTGATATAAGCCTGTGTCTTTCAGGTTTCACCTTCACACTGTTTTCCTCTGCATAACTGTTCGGTACTCTAGAGTTATAGATAAAAATATGAACTATTCCTAATGCACCTTAATAAGTAATCAAAAAAGATGCATAACATTTTGTCATAATTAAATCTTGCCCTGTAAAGTATGCATAAGAAACATTCACTATTATAATGTGATACTATGTTTGATGTCTGTTGATGTAACCCTCAATGTAATGATCCAGTAAAACATTCTTAAATTTACTTGGTACTAAAAAAGTTTTTATATTTGCAGCAATGCAGTTTCTTACTCAAAACAAGCCATCTCAAATATTAATAGTCGCACTCATCCACAGATTTCTGTAATCCCATTCCCACTACTGTGAAATTTTAGTACAACTCTCCTGTGTCATTCCCTGACTTTAGAACAGTGTCACATACCCATTTTGTGAGCATCCCTGTCTGAAACAGATGTAAGCAACAAGTGCAGTTTACTGAAAATAAGCAGATGAATGTTTTTAGAGCCAAATAAATAAGAAAGTAAATGCATGAGTAAATAAAATGTACTAACTCTAGTAATTGTCAGATCCACACCCAAACTAACATGATGTCGTGAGTATGCCCAATCCATCATTGTTTCTGGATACTGAGAGGTGGCTAGTGTCATTATAGCAAATAAAAAAAAAATCTGATTTTTTTTTTATTAACTTGAATGATTAAATTGCTCATTCTAGTTTTATTCTTTACTGTCTACATCAGTGTTTCACTGAAAATCCATCCCCTAGCCATATTAAAATCTGAAGCTAGGAGGCCATCTTCTTCAATGGTGAGATACATGTCCTCACTTGTTGGAGGTGAACTGTGAAGTGACATAAAGGCTAGAATGCATTTAATTCAGCTTTTCAGCTTCAAAGCATTTGCCAATGATAAAATTGCATTAGTAAGATGACTGCCTTTTGATATTCTGGTCCCTGATTTTGAGCAGGAATCTTTTGTTGCATCAGTGGGAATATATTCAAGTCAATTTATCAGACTTAGTACAAAATATTTTTGCACATAGTATATGTACTAACTGCGAGATCACCAAAATAATTATTCGGTTTCCTGCAAGGCTGAGTAACCTTATAGTTAGCATTTATAGAATTACAGGGGTGTGGGAGGTGCTGGGAGCTTGCTTCATCTGCACACTTTTTTTTTACAAATTTACACCATATTCAAGTAAGGGTGTAGCAACAAATTTATAAATTTGGCTGCTTTGTTCTATTGGCTAAAATATTAGGAGAATATAAAAATAATTGATGTTAAAAATTTAGATCCCTACTGCAGTAGTCTAAACTATTTGGATTACACCCTTGCCTAGGATACTACACTTTTGAAACAGTGGTCTATTGAAACATCTGCTGTTATAGTAACTTTACTTACACAACTGTGATTTATTTGTCTTCCTGTAACTAATCTTGCAAACCCATTTCAGTTGCTATTTTATAAATGCAAATATCAACTCTTATTTCAAGTCTTGCTCCTTACATATACCAACATTCAGACTGTTTCTTTTTTTTCAAATATATACCACCTCTTACTATTAGCTGTGCAAACAATTATTAGCTAATGACATGTCAGTTTTTTGTGATAACACAGTTTCTTTTTTTTTTCCAATATCTTTATTTGGATTTTCATAATGAAATATAAAAAAGCTTTTTCAACATGTGATGAGCATAATAATTACATAGAGAAAGCTTTGTTTATAACACTTTGAAGTATTAACAGAAAAAAGAAAATAACATAACAACTATGTACACTGAGTGGCAAGTGCCATAATATAAGTTCAACTAATACAATAACAAAAGTACATAGCAGTATGGTGTCAGAGATAAAAATTAAAGAAAAACATGACGTTAGCAATAAAACTTCTCTTTAACTCATCTTAACATGGAGATGTGCCTAGTTGAAATTATTGGAGTATGTGATCAAAACATGTTTTCCATAGCTGTGCTTAATAAGATCATTTGCTTTCGTTGCTAACTATTAATTTATCAGCCATTATATATTTAATTACCATCTGCTTGAAGCCATTCCATGATATATTTGATCTATGAAGCCAGTTTTGTGAGATATATAGCTTCATCAATGAAAAAAGGGTAATTAGGATATGTAGTTTTCATTTAGATAGATCCATAGGGTAAATGTGTAAAATAGAGAATTCCCAAGAGACAGTAGTCTTTTTGTACCCCATTTTTCAAGTCTAGTGCTTATTAAGCACCATTAACTTATATGAATATTTACAGCTCCAGAATATAAGCAAAATGTCTGCTCTTCAGTCTTGAGAATATAGACAATTAGGAGAAGATGAGGAATAATATTTATTGAATTTGACAGGAGTTAAATAGGCATTATTAACTGTCATGAATTGGGTATACATGAGTTTTTTTTAAAGGGATTAGTTTTAAACAAAGCTGAATTGATTGAGATTTCTGATTACATTGAGTTTCAGATTGCATCGTGGGCCAATAGTCTGAGTATAGGATATTATCTTTATATTTAATATCTGTAATTAATTCCTTACAGAGATTTATATTATTATCATCTATTTTTGGATCTTCTAATAGCGTTGATGTCATTTCTTTAATTTGCTTTAGTATAACTAGATAGCTTTTAGGAAGGTTTAATGCATTTCTGAGATTATTAGTAGAAGATTTTTATAATGAATATCTAATATTTTCATTTCTCTGATTAAGGGGTAATTTCAGGTTTAACAAAGAGTTATTTAATTTAAGATTTGGATTGAGGTGGAGTGGCTGGAAAATGTTAAAAGGATTTGTTAGATTTGATAATATTTTGCAAGATAGTTATATTTTTAGGCAGTTATTTAGTTTGATTCCATCCATATTTTCTTTATTGAGGAAGGGTAGGGCCTTAGGGTTGATTTTGGAACCAGTTACTAGATTATGCCATATTTTTACCCAAATAGGGCTTCATTTTGTTTTAGTTGGACAATAATCAGAGATTGTTATAATTCTACTAGCATTTATTATGTCATAATAGAATTTAAAATCTGGGAGATCTAAACCACCAATCCTTTTGGGATGAATCATTTTTGATAGCTAATAAGGATTGATTTGGGTTCCAAAGAAATTTAGATTAACATTTAAGATTTTGAAAACAATTTTTTAGGTATAATTATTTTAGTTGTGCTAAATCAAAACAGTAATCTAAATAGTATATTCATTTTAGTAATAGCCACCTTTGACAATAGAGGGACTTTTAATTTGCCCCCCTCTGAGGATATCCTGTTCATTAGCTGTCCAATGTTTCATAAAACTAATCTGGTAATTTTTTTTTTGTGTTGTGATAAAAAAACATACCCAAATGTTTCAAAGTGTCATTTAACTTAATTCCCGACTCTGTAAAGTAATTAGTTAAGTTATAGTTTGGGTTTAAAGGAAAAATAGATGATTTATTCATGTTAAGTTTGTAATGTTGAATATATTTAAATAGAATGCTGAATTTTGGGTAGATCAGTATTAGGTAAAGTAAAATAAAGGCTTACGTCATCAGCCAAGGCTGTTAGTGTAAGCTTTATATTATTTATTGCAGGAAGATAGTGAAAAGTTCTTTGAAGTATAAGAAGGAAGAGCAGTTTTATATAGATATTAAATATATATGGGGATAATGGGCAACCTTGTCTTGTGCTGCTAATATTTTTTTATTGGAGAAGAAGCAGTTTTATTACCATGTAAAGTATTGTGTGCATTTGTATAAAGAATTTAATTGTGTTAATAAAAGTTTGTGGTAGACACAAAATACATCATTATTGAAAAAAGAAAATCTAGGTTGAGTCTATCAAAAGCTTTGGAAGCATCAAGAGCAAGTGTGAATATTGAATTATTCTTTCAACTAGATAGAGAAATCAGGGTGTCCAGAATTAATGCATGGTCACAGGTTTGTCTACCCTGAAGAAAACTTGATTGGTTAGGTGAAAATATACTCTGTAGTAAAGTTTTCAATCTGCTTGCCAGTAATGAGGCAGATATCTTAATGCCCAAGTTTATAAGGGAAACTGTTCTATAATGTGATAGATCTTTAGTGTCAATATTTTCCTTTGGAATAAAGATTGTTTTAGAATTATTTAAATACAGGTCCATTATACCATTTTCTTTAATGTAATTGAATAGATGCAATAGGATTTTTTTTTAATATTTTGAATAAAAGTTTTTTAAAAAGCTGCTGTATATCCATCAGGTTCAGGGGCTTTGCCCACTTTAATATTATGTATTATGTATAGTATTTCCTGTAATGTGAAAGGAGCTGTATGAAAGTCCCATTGACTTTGGTTAAGTTTGGGGAAAAAAACTATCTGGTTTAGAAATTGATCTTTTTCTTGAAAAGTACATAATAAGTTTTGCTCTCCATATGTTTGAGAATAGATTTGTTTAAAAAGTCTTATTTTGATATATGATTTTGGTTATTAATGGAGAAGCTTTGTTAATATTAATCATTCTTGGTAGTATTTTTGATGGAACTTGTGTCCCTTCAGAATATCTAGCCACCATTTTCATTTCATTGAATGATACTTGCTTTGTATAAAGTGGGTAAAGTTCTTTCTGAAGATCATTTTTTTTTATAGTAGAGCTATAATTTTTATGAAGTTCCTCTTCAAGATCGTTGATTTTTCCCTTCACTGTTACTTCATTTGATGTATAGATTTTTTATAATAAGTTGCTTTATTGATAAATATGCCCCTAATTTGGGCCTTAGCAGCAGTCCATTGTATATCAAAAGGAGTATATGAGAACTAGGAGGGATGTTTGTAATCTCATCAAGTACCTCATTAATTGCCTTAACATCATCTTTCTGGAGTAACGAGGGGTTAAGAGTCTAGTTATAACCTTTCTCAATAGTATGTGCTGCACTAGACCAATTAACGGTAAGTGAAAATCTATAATAGTCCAGGGGGAAAAACATGGTATGATATAGAAGTTAATGTTAGATCTCAAAAATATTTCTGAGATTAATAAGTCCAGCCTCACCCAAGTTTTATAGCAATGTGAGTAAAAAGTAAATTTCTCTGATACTTCATTTCTCTTCTGAAAGTTAAAGGGGTCAAATAAGGTAAAACCTATTTTAGATCAGAAATTGCTGTTGAAGCATGCGTGTTATATGATTTACTTCTAATAGTCCTATCAAATGTAGGCTCACCAACTGCATTCCAATCTCCCCCTAAAATATAATAATAGTTAAGGAGTTGGTTAGAATGTTATAAATTGACATTATAAATTTATATTATTTAGTACAGGGTGCATATAAGTTCAGTAATAGTACACACTTATCAAGAAATTAGTTTTTTAAGAATACATAACACCATCTCCTTTCCTCATCTGAGTTATACTGTAATATATTATCCTTTAAAGATTTTTTGAGAATAATTGCAACCCTAGAGCTATTTGATTTTCTGCCTGATTCACCTATAGTTCCAATCCACATTTTACCCAGCTCTTGAGTCCATTGATCAGTCATTATGTTAGTCTCTTGAACAAAAATTATTTCAGTCTTTGATTTAAATGTTGCATGAAAAAATAAGCTTCTTTTCTGTTTCATTTGTATACCTTTCACATTCCATGAATCAGTTGTCCACATTAACACTGCCATTAAGATTGTACCAAGAGATGGTGAAATAGTGTTTTAAGAAATCATAAGAATAATTTGCATTGCATAAGTTTAAATATAAGAAAAATTACACATTGCGTTATGCTCTTCCTGGTACCTACTTGTGCCTAACCACACTCCAAAAAAGCCAGGAAGAGAATAAACTAACAGTGTATAAAGAACCATATAAGTAAATTATATTGTTGCATCCATATGTGTTCTTCATTTTCCAGCATATTTAACCTGAAATCCAATATAAAAAACATTAGTTTGATTGAAAATAGTGTGACCACCCCAAAAACTCAGCAAAAACAAGTCATGTAGTCCCCTTGTGAAGTGTTAACTTGTATATAGAAAAAGCAGCAGGGATACTTATCAAACAAGTATTTACATTCAAACAGGTTGACTATAAGCAAATACAGATATAATTTTAGTAGAACAGATAACATTTAACCTGTTGGTTTCTTTTTCTTTATCTGAATGATAAAATCAGTAACAATATGTTATAAATGATAAAGACATATGGAATTTGAAAGCAAGGGCCAACGTTAATGCTTTCATTCTCATAGAAAATATCTCCGAGACATGAGAATACTGTGCAGGTATTACAATATGGTAAGATGGCAGGAAGTGTATTGCATAAATTCTGATGAGTATATATAGGACCCAAGTGACCTTCCGACCATTAATAATGATTGTCAGCACAGACAAAACTCCAATGCAAAGCACATATGCAATTGTACCGATAATTTATCACAAGGGTATGATTATTTAGTTGGCAAATCTTCGAAGTCAATGTTTACAAATATATCCACTGATATTCAGTATGTGGTCATCAGATTGTGTTGATAAAAGAAAGACTTACTTTAAGACCAACTTAATGTTAATGTTTGTATAAAAAAAAATAGCTCTGGTACATGAGAGCACTTTCACATGGAACCCCCACCCCCCCATAAATAACAGAAGAGTGTGCACTGTAGAAACACTATTGTATATTAACAAAGCCTTGGTGACCAACATGGTGAATTAGAGTGTAAAATCAGCACAGATAATATCAAAGTACAAAACGTATTACATATATTATTTTATCCAAAATTTACAGTAGTTTGGTCCCACTGATAGTATGCAGACATCAAATAATGCTATTAACAGGCAGACTACATTCAAGACCAACTTAATGCTTTCACATACAAAGAATAGCTCTGATATTAGACAGTACATGCACAGGGACCCCCTATGAAAAATGGAAGTAAGTGCACTGAACAAGCACTGTCATGTAGACAGAACCCTGTCAACCACGTGGTCATTAAGAGTGCAAAACCAGTGCAGATAACATCAAAATAAAAAACATATTACATATATTATTTTGTCCCAAACTTACAATTCTTTGGTTAACACAGTTTGGTTTCACCATTACTAGTATGTCCTTAGTATTTGGTTTGTGGTCTTCTTGTCATGGTTCAACAGTCAAACTTCATTCAGGTATCTTGTCAGAAGCATTTATGAAGGTTTGTTTTGCATCTTTAAGTGACTTGACAGAGTATTTATTTCCCTTCTCCTGGAATACCAAAGTAGAGGGGTATCTCATCTGAAACTTGATTCCCTTCGCAATCAAAAACGCACAAAACGATGACAGTCTGTGTCAATCCTGTTTGATTTGGTATGGTAAATCATAAGAGAAAGTAATTTTGTTCCCGTTCCATGTTACTACTATTTTCAGTTTGGCAGCTGATAAGATTTTAAAGGCATCTTGGTAATTTAAGACCATTAAGTGTACCTACCTCTGTTTATCTTGTGACCATGGTGTTCTTAGTGCATGATGTGCTCTCTCAATAATGATCTGGTTGGATTTCGCCTGGTTTTCTAAGAGGCAGCCAATAATTTGGTGTAAAACTTTGGTTAGATTTGACTGTTCATATTTTTCACGTATTTTTCATACCAGAATGTTGTTTCTTCTGTTCTTGCATCTAGGTCTAGGATTTTTTGTTTTAGTTCCTGAATGGTTTTGTGATGTTTCTAATATCTGATTGATTTTTATTTCAATTTCTAATGCTTTAGCTTCTGTTTTTTCTAATCTGTCTGCTATATGGTTCATTGTGTTATCAAAAGTTTGCAGTTGGTCTGATAGTTGTTGAATCACTGATTGTAATGGTTGTAACACCATTTTGAAGTCTTCCAAGTCTGGGAAATGTTCCACTTTTGGTTTACTTATGGCCTTTTGGGCTTCTAGTTGTCTGGTAGTTCATAGCCGTTTGGGAATATTTTCCTTTTCTGGAGTGGATAATTTAGATTTAAATATTTGTAAGTCCATGGTATCAGTTTTATTTGCCATCCTGATAGTCCCCTTGGTAATGTATAGCTCCTTGATTTTGCAGACTGTTGCATCGGAGTTTTGTCTGTGAAGTCATTCACACCTCAGAGGTAAGTCTCTACATAGTTATCTATTTATTTATTTTTCAGCATTTTTGAAGCGTCTGGTTAGTGAGTGGTTTAGCTAACCTTTAAAGTCATTTTGATGCTTAGTTGACCATGTTTGCATTGATTTAATTGTTGTGTTCCTGCCATTTTCATCAGAGCTGTGCTGACACAGTGCTCACAGGACAACCGCCATCTTACCTCCCAGCACAGTTATTTTCAGTTATATAATTTCCTGTCATTTCCCACTCCAAGGTATTTAATATTAATCTATAAAATAACTTTAATGCAATTTTGTCTTGGAACATATATTTCTTTGTAGTCATTTTCGTCTTTAGAATCAAGTTCTTCTATGGAGTTGTACATACACCAAGAAATCTTTGTAATTAAAGTGCATTATTTAGAGATAAGTCAGTAGTTCATTCACCCATTTGAAAATCTGCAGTACCTTTATAAAACAAGTTTTTTTCTTTTGGATTATATATGAAACAGATTAAAAAGTTTCCTTGCACTGTAATTTTAAACTAAGACATCACACTTTGTATGTTACTGTTTGGTACATGCCTGATCTTAGGTGTGTCAGGATCAGACAGTTCAACTTAACCCTTTATTGACCATTATTGCCAAATAAATATATTGTAACCTTTAAAGGTTTACCTTATGTTAGATCGTGAAAAGAAGTATTTTTATTTTTGGGAGTTTGTCTAGTCACAGCTACTAATGGACACACAAATATATTTAGAGATCCTTTTTATCCCATTTAAGGCTATTGGTTTAACTATCTTCCCTATTACCATGTAGCCTGAACTGTACTTGTATAGAGTTGATGTCTGGTGTATCATAATTTACAAAATTACAAGAACCAGTGGCATGTTATAATGTTCACAGAATGTGTGGTTCTTTTTTCCCCTTGTTAGGGTATCACTCAACATCTAAGCATGTTGCAGGCATTTAACATACAAAAAAGTAATTTCCTTTTTAGCCAAATATAGCAAGTGCAACACAACTGAAGATACTTTGTAAACATTGTTACTGATAAACCCGACATACAGGGTTGCTTCATTTTGCTGTCAGACATATTGCAACACAGCATCCTTTTATATAAATACTTAGTCTCCTTGATACGGGATGAAAAGATGCTCCTTTTTCATGGTCTTTCAAAAATATAAAAGCAGAATGTTTTGTTCTTATCTCAATTATTGGTGTTTTGATTGTACCTCACACTGACTATCCAACAATATCTTAGGAGGTATATCTAATGTTATTGGCTTTTTTTGGAGGGGATAAGTTTTGTGGTCCCATTTGGTGAAATAGTCACATTTTTAATATTATCATTAGCATGCACTTGTATGTACAATTGCTTTGTCAGATCTCAATCAAAGTAACAGTGTCAGTCTATCAAGTTATATGGTTTTAGACATACATTGTAAAAACTGATCAATTCCTCATGTTATACCCATCACAGTGTAACATGCAATAAGTTTGTCTAAAAAGGCTGAAGTCCGTGGAGTTGGCTAGTCTTGTGACTGAGTGCGTGTGCGTGGGTGGGGTGTACATATTGAATAAACCTGTACCATCTAAGTCTTTGATTGTCTTCCCTGTGTTATAAAACCTATCTTTAAAAACTCATTTTACTGTATTGTACTCTATTTTAAAGAGTACAGTACCATACTAGCCTACTCTAAAATTCAATAATATACACTTGCTTCTTGATAGACTGACACATAGACACTACGCTAGTCCATTATATTCTGCAGTGATACGGTTATCCTTTTCAGTAAAAAACAAAAGAAAAATCCAGCAAGGGTAGACAACACTGTGTGATTCCTTAAACCTCTTGTATTAGAGGCAAAATGGGATATACACAAATGTCCCTTAAAGGACATCTGAAAAGACAATTCTGAATGTCCATGACTTTTATCTTGTTAAGTCTATTTATGGACAAACTCAGGCCAATAAAACCAAATCCCACTAGCTGAGGGCATGCATGTTTCAGCCTTCCTATAGTATCATGGGCACAGCATAATAAGTGGAATACTTGGATAATGTTTAGAAACACTGGTCTATATTACATATCCAAACATTTAATTTTTCGAATCGCTAAAGATCGACCTTTAGCAATTGAACATTCAAATATTTGAATATGTAAGAAAACAATAAAAAAAAAAAAAAAGGGAAAGGGTTTCCTCCCTGCACCCCCCACGTGGGGGACTGCCCACACCAACCCTGCAACTTAAATATACCAACTCCAAGATCACACTTCAGTGCACTACAATGTGGAAATGGGAAATTTCCCATTCCTTACACTGTAGCGCGATCTTGGAGCCGGTATGTTTAAGTAGTGGGGGGAGCAGGGGGGTCTTACACCCTTTAGTTTTTTTTTTTTAATTTTTATTCGTATTCGAACATTTAAATGTTCCATCGCTAAAGGTCAATCGGATATGTAATATAGATTCTAGAAACACAGGGTTGTCATACCCAGCTGATATCCATAACCATTAGGGTGTCTGCAAAATATCCCAACCAACATACTGAAACAATGAGTAAAAAGGTCACACAGAAAAAACAATCAGTAAAAAACAAAAGAAAAAAAATCTAGCAAGGCTAGACTTTTTACTCCATGATTCCTTAAACCTCTTGTATTAGAGGCAACATGGGATATATGCAAATGACCCTTTAAGGACATCAGGTGTTTCAGCTTTTTTGGCAGTTCTGAATGTCTATGAGTTTTATCTTTTTACGTCTATTTATGGCCAAATTTAGGCCAATAAAGTCAAACTTCACTAGCTCACAGCCTTTGCCACAACAACAGGCTAGCAATTTGCCTCAGCTGCAAGTGGATGACTGTCCTAGCTCTCAACCTTCCATTTCCAAAATGAGGAACACTAGCCCTCATAATGTGGAACAAATGGGCAAAATGTGGAATACTAATGGCTTACTAACAATTTCAACTAGGAAGGCTATAGGGTGGTTAAAATATGCTGGTTTTACTTATAAAGAAGATCTTTTAGTGAATTAATATGATTCATTTCTATTTATTATGGATTTCACTTAAAAAAATTCCTAACACTGAATGAGTGACAGAGTCTTTCAATGTGGAACTTTGAGGAACATGAACTTTTTAAGACTCCATATGAGGTATGTTCCTCATAATGAGGTACACGTGAGAGGTATGGTGATTGTGCTGTGGCCATAGCTTGTTTCCCAGACCACTAATCCTTTACATCTTTTGATTTGTTTTGTTTACCCTGAATTCCACTGGTGTAGCACCTACAGTCACTGGAATGGTGGTCAGCCACTTCCTCTGTGGCTGTTGTGGCAGAGAGACAGTATTGTTAATCCTAGAAGAGGGAATAGGGAAAACTTTGGTGTTTGGTCTGAATGTTGTGCACTTCCTTGGAGAAGCTACTGCTGCCACTAATAACACTGTTTGCCCCATTTTTCTTGTCCTCCTCAAATTTCCTTAGACAAGAGTAGTTTACCGGGTCTGGTTCAGGGTTTAATTCAGAATATTGATCCCTCTTATAACATAGATTCTGGCAAAAGGAAAAGAGTTCATTTTCCCCCTCAATATACAGATGATGTGAGATAGATAGGCTTTTCTCCTCAGTTTTCTGATTCAGACTCAGAGGAGAACTCAGTTTCTGAGTCTCCCTTTGGAGAGTTATCTTTCTCTAAGAATATTTCCATAATTCACCACTGTTTTCATTGGGAGAATACTGAGGTCTCTCAGTCTATCAGAAAGTGCTATGAGTGGTTACTGAAGGAATTTCCAGAACCAACACCCATTCCTCCTTTTCTGTCTGCTTTAGTGGATGTATGTGTTACTCCCTATAATTTCCCTGATAGTCTGCCAGCTGCCCCTAAAAAGGCAGATAGGATGTATAAAGTTCCTGAGTCTTAACTTTTGTGCAGGAATCCCAAAACTGATCCAACAGCTATAGCTTTAATTAACCCTACTGTTTTTAAAGATTTTGTTAACTACAATTCTGCTGTTTCTGATGACAATGGGAAATTATTGAGAAATATTGGAATGAAGTGTATACTTTTGAATTATCAGACTCATATGTTGAAGTTTGTTCTGACTAATTGTGAAAGCATGAAGAATGTTTTAGCTGTAGTTTCTTCTTGTGAGGAAAAATATGCTTTAAATAATGTCTTATATTGCAGAAGTCACAAGTCATTGTTTTCAGTGTGTGTGTATTACCCAGTTGATACTTCTTTCAGGGCTATGGCCTCTGATACTGTTTTGAGGAGGTTTGCATGGTTGCATTCTGAGAACTTCCCACATGATGATAAAAATGAGATTTTAAATTCTCCATTGGATAGACATGTAGATTTTGGCCCCTCTGCTGCAGAGGTGATAAAAAAAAGTGTGATGAAAATGGTAAGCTGATCCAGGGAATCTCTTAAGATTTTTAACTCCTCTTTTTCCAGCTTTTATAAGGGATTCTGTGACTCTCATCCAGTTTTGGCAAAAAGCAGAATAAACAGTCTCAAAAAATTCAGGTAAACAGACATTTAAGAAGAAATGGCAAAGAAGTTCCAAAAAGAAGCCTTGAATGTCCAAAAACAAAGGACAGTCTGACAAGTCTGACTATTCCAAGAAACCTTGTGACCTCCTCCCAGGCCCTTTTTTTTCTTCCAGAAAGTCTAAATCTTCATTTTTCAATATTGACAACAGATAGTTTCAGACAAATGGGTTCTGAAGATCATTCATCAAGGTTACAGATGGTAATAGGAGAAAATCCCTCCTTTTCGGGGAGTCATTCCTCATCCTGCAGATCAGACTCTCTTATTTTCTCCAGTTCTCCATTACATGCTGCCCCATGGAATGATAGAATCAACTCATCCTTTCCAAGTGGGGAAGGGTTTTTATTCAAGGAAGTTCTTAGTGCCAAAGAAAGAAAATGCTTGGAGAACAGTTTTGGATCTTTCTTTCCTAAACCTGTTTGTGATAGTGCCCAAATTCTAAATGATGTCACTTCAAAACCTTTACCTCTTCTTTATCTTTAAATTTTCCTGTTAATACTATATAGATGCTTATCATCACATCCCTATTCATCCAGACTTCAGAAGTTTCTTAAGGTTTTGGGTATCTGGATCACCCTTTTGACTATCCGCTGCACCAAGAGTGTTAACATAGTTTCCAGCTCCAGTTGCAGCTTATTACAGGCTACAAATTATTCACGTATTTCCATATTTGGATGACTTGTTTATCTTTGAAGAGTTTTTTTCAAAGTGTCAGGAATCTCTCTGTCTTGGGTGACAACCTTGGATTGCAAGAAAACATTCAAAAGTTTTTCTTGACTTCTTCACACAGGATTGTGTTCCTGGTATGTCAACTAGAAACCTCAGTTCAAAGAGCTTTTCTTCCATGTGAAAAAAATAAATTTAGTTCAAAGGTTTTCTACTCAAGCTTTGGTCACTGTGAGGGAATACCTCAGGAGTTTGGGTCTCATGGCTTCTATAACTCTCATAAAAATCCTTGGCAAGACTCCACATGGAAAAAATACAGTGGTGTATGAAGTCTCATTAGTCCCAGCACCAACAGCCTTTGTCTTTTCAAATCCCAGTGCTGCGGTTTGTCAGAAGAGAAATCATTTGGTACAGAAAACAGATGTTCTTAAATCCAGGTCTCCCCATTATCCATCTCTGTTCCAAAGCAGTCAGTCACCAAAGATGCCTCAGATTTTTTCTTGGGGACCAGTTTCAGGAGGGATAAAAGTGCAGGGTGTGTGGGAAGCCAAAGAGAGATGCATAAACATAAATATTAGAGATGCTTGCCCTGATCAAGGCACTAAACTCTCTGAAACATCTTTGGTCCCTGTAACCTCTTCAAGGCATATGGTACATCAACAAGCAGGGGGGATCCAGGTCATACCCGCTTTGTTGACCAGCCATGTTAGCTTGGGATATAGTTTCACAGCACAGTCTGACAGGCATCCTACATTCCATCAGAACAAAATTGTGTGGCACAAAAGCTGAGCAGGAACAGGTCAGACCCTCACAAATGGAAACTAGTTTGGGGGGATCTTCCAGGATTTGATCTGTCTGTAGGGAGTTCTTCAAGTAGAAATATTTTCCTCCTCTCTGAATAATCAACTGGCAAGATTCTGTTTCAGGACTCCTTGCAAAAAGGACCTGATGACAGATGCCTTTTTTTCTCTTGGACAGGAATGTTCTATATGCTTTTCCACCCTTTCCACTAATATTCATGGCACACTGTCTGGATGATAGGGTCTTAATTCCTTTTAGTCACCTGTTTACTGAGGATATGCAGCAGGTAGTAATGGAGGCAAGAAAGCCTGCTGCTAGAAAGTCATATATTAGCAAATGGAAAAAGTTTTCTAGTTGATGTCATAAACAGCACTCATTCAGTGCTTTGGCTCCTCCCTCTGTGATAATGCCCTGCTGTTCTCTGATCCCCAGCTCTCATTTGCCATGCTTCCAGTGCAGACACATTCCTCTAGCTCTGGGTCATTAAGTAAAAAGTTTTTGCTGAAGAAGTAAGTCCAGGGCCAAACACAGCTTCTATGCAACCAACTTTAATAAAACAGACTTAAAAAGAAAATTAAAAAGAGGTTAGTGTTTTCATGCCTTGCAATAGACATTTCATCAGACAAACTAAGAGCAAGCACATACATCCTATATAGCAACACGAATTAACTAATCAATGAAGCAATTTGCAATCTTTAAGCAGTGGTTTGAAGGGAACACACCCATTCAACCCTGGATATTTATATGCCTGTAGCAACACTATCCATCTACTTTCAGCTTTCTCTACCTTATTATTTAAATCCCACCCTGTTTATCAGCATAAACACATTGTAAAACCATAAAATAAAAAGAATGACCATTATGTGCAGATATATGCTTATACAATGCACTAGGAGAATCTTTGTGCCTAATATAACCTATAGCTCAAGTAAGCGTTCCCTCAAAGTCGTGGTAGTTTTCCAGCATAGAAACTATTATATTTCATGCAGGTAGCAAGATACACTAGATTCTTACTTGAACAGTCTGCATAAAATTTCAGTAGGAATCTAAAATCTATAGTAGGATGCTTAAATTATTTAGAACCTGATGTAAAAGGACAAGCTGCACAATTTCTACAAGCAAAAGTACTTTTTCTATCTGAAACTGAAGTTCGCTTTTGTTTGTGCTCATAACAGAGTTGTCTCTTAAGGGAGAGTCCATTTTTAAAACAAAACCTAGGCACATCACCTACAGTCCCTAAGATTCTGTCATCAGATATGAGCACTGGACAATTATTCCTTATCACATACCTTGCTCACATTACTAGAAAAATTAACAACAGGTTTAAAATATCTATCATGTCCTACTCCTCTCTTAGGTAATATATTCTCACTCGTAGAAAAATAGGGATGTGCCTCTCTACATCTTGCTCTCACTTCTTCAACATGTGCTCTATCAAAGTCCTTAAGCATGTAACCCCTATCTAACAACTCATCCTCAAGACCTGCAAGTGCTTTGGCAAAACCATCATCTCTAGTATGTAAATGTGATATACTATAAACTTGATTTTTAGCAATATTTTTAAAAATATAACCCGGATGCATACTATCACGATGCAACAGGGTATTCTTTCTGCATGATTTTCTATAAACTGAGGTCCATAATATACCATCCCGTACCTTTAAACAAATGAACATCTAAAAGATCAGTACAATCCAAATGTACATTTTTAGTAAACCTAAGATACCCAGTGGTATATTCAAGATGAGTAACAAATCCAATTCAGACAAGCTCCCATCCCATAAAAGAAAAATATCATCCATAAACCCCTAAAAAAATGCAAATGTTTAGAGAAGGCATGTGGATTAAAAAGAAGTTGAATCTCCCAATTGGCCATAACTAGGTTGGTGTAGCTATTGGCACACAAAGTCCCCATAGCTACGCCAACCTTCTGTAAATAAACACTGCCTTTAAACATAAAAACGCTGTTCTCCAAAATTAAGTCCAGAAGTATGCAAATCACAGAAATCATATCACTAGAATACTCACTATATTTGTGTAAAAAGATTCTAACTGCTTCAACACCTTTTCAATTAGTTATCACTGTGAATAATGTGTTAACATCTAGTGTAACCAAAAATATAGTGATAGTATGCATCTGGGTTATATTTTTAAAAATATTGCTAAAAATCAAGTTTATAAGACATCACATTTACATACTAGAGATGATGGTTTTGCCGAAGCACTTGTAGGTCTTGAGGATGAGTTGTTAAATAGGGGTTACATGCTTAAGGACTTTGATAGAGCATGTGTTGAAGTAGTGAGAGCAAGATATAGAGAGGCACATCCCTATTTTTCTAAGAGTGAGAATATATTACCTAAGAGAGGAGTAGGACATGATAGATATTTTAAACCTGTTATTACTTTTTCTAGCAATGTGAGCTGGGTATGTGACGTGATAAGGAATAATTATCCAGTGCTCATATCTGATGACAGAATCTTAGGGATTGCAGGTGATGTGCCTAGGTTTTGTTTTAAAAATGGACTCTCCCTTAAGAGACAACTCTGTTATGAGCACAAACAGAAGTTAACTTCAGTTTCAGATAGAAAAGGTACTTTTGCTTGTAGAAATTGTGCAGCTTGTCCTTATATATCAGGTTCTAAACTATTTAAGCATCCTACTATAGATTTTAGATTCCTACCCAAATTTTATGTGGACTGTCTGAGTAAGAATCTAGTGTATCTTGCTACCTGCATGAAATATAATAGTTTCTATGTTGGAAAAAATACCAGGACTTTGAGGGAATGCTTACTTGAGCATATAGGTTATATTAGGCACAGATATTCTACTAGTGCATTGTATAAGCATATATCTGCACATAATGGTTATTCTTTTTATTTTATGGTTTTACAATGTGTTTATGCTGATAAACGGGGTGGGATTTAAATAATAAGGTAGAGAAAGCTGAAAGTAGATGGATAGTGCTGCTACAGGCACATAAGTATCCAGGGTTGAATGGGTGGGTACCCTTGAAACCATTGCTTAAAGATTGCAAATTGCTTCATTGATTAGTTAATTAGTGTTGCTATATCGGATG
Source organism: Protopterus annectens (assembly GCF_019279795.1). Lineage (NCBI taxonomy): Eukaryota > Metazoa > Chordata > Ceratodontiformes > Protopteridae > Protopterus > Protopterus annectens. The sequence continues at coordinate 503,820,776 of NC_056747.1, read as the reverse complement.
TATGTGCTTGTTCTTTTTTTGTTTGATGAAGTGCCTATTGCAAGGCATGAGAGTGCTAACCTCTTTTTAATTTTCTTTTTAAGTCTGTTTTATTAAAGTTGGTTCCATAGATGATGTGTTTGGTCCAGGTCTTATTTCTTCAGATGTTTATGGTTTTTGTACATGACCTTTACTGCCTGAAGTAGCTTTGTTTTTTGTTTGGACTAAGTAAAAAGCTTGAAACCTTTTTTTTCTGTTTTTCTTAGTTTTGTAGTTTTCCAGTGTAAGATAGTCTAGTTTTATAGTTTTACACCTTTTTATAGAGTAGATCCCTCTCCTCCCATTAGTTTAGTTAGACTGTGTGTGTGTGTGTGTGTGTGTGTGTGTGTGTGTGTGTGTGTGTGTGTGTGTGTGTGTGTGTGTGTGCATGCATGTGTGCATGGTCTTTGGCACCCTTTTGCATTCTTTCAGCTGTTAGGGCTTTATTCATTGCCGTAATAGTTGTAGTTGTAGTATGTCTGATAGGCCTGCTGGGTTTAAAAAGTGCTTCTCATGCTGTCGGAAAATGCCTTATTCAAGTATGCATGAAGAGTGTGTTTATTGCATGGGCACTCCGCACCTGGAGGTTGAGTGCAACCTTTGTGCTGCATTTAACCCTAGGGCTTTAGCAGACACTGCAACAAGTTATTTCTAAAGGGTCTGGTGCAAGGGGTTCCTTCGTTTACCCTTCAAAGGCTTCCTCTTTTACCCGAAGAGGAAGACCCATTCTTTTCAGCCAGTTCCTGCCAAGAAACCATGGCTGTCAGATCCTAAGTACCCAGATCTGATCCCAGCCCGGTCTGTCCCGGATCCAAGGTCTTCAGAACCCTAGCCTCAGAGCTTTCAGTCATATCTAGGTACTCTCTGGATCAAAGGTCCTTGGATTTGACCAAGTTGGGGCCAGCCTTGGATCTGACTGGTTTGTCGGATCTGTCCTTTGAGCCAGTTAAGCTTTCGGATCCGTTAGTGGCATCAGATCCAATCATAATCTTGGAGGAGCCTGCAGTCCCTTCCACCTCTAAACAGAGACCACTGTTGGCTCTGAGACATTGGATCCATTCCCCGGAATCTGGCAGTAGGTCAGGGGGGTCTCCTTCCAAGTCCTCCTACTCCTCTTCCACTTCTAGATCTTCTAGGAGTCTTCTGCCCTTAGACATGGACAGGGTGATGAGGAGTTTTCTCAAGGTCCAGATAGAGATGGGTCTCCTGGCTTCTCCTGCCCATCTGGCCAGGGGAACTTCTTCCCCCAAGCTTCTCATGCTCCTCATCCAACCCCATTGGGTTTGGATTCTAAGGACCAGGAGGTTTGTGGCCAGATTCCGATGAGGCAGAGTATTCCCCCTTTCTTGTCCCCACTGGGGTCCCTGGTGTATTCTTTTCCTCCACCCTTGGAGCATGGTGAGCCCCATGCCAGAGTGGTTGATGCTGGATCCACAGGGGGGAGGGGATCTGGTACCACTTTTCTGGACTGAAACCCTTCCTCCTGGCATTTTGGCTTTGATAGCTCTGGACTGGTATCATCTCAGAGTTGGGGAGGCTGTTTCCAGATGTGTTCCTCCTCTCTGGGGGACTTCTTCCTTGGACATGGGGGATGGACCCACTACCACCACCTCGGCCTTCTGGGTTGTAGAGAGGACCTTATCCATGGCTGGAGTTTCCTCTGCCACACCTCTGGGTCCCTCCTGGCCTCTCTCTACCATAGCTGGTGAGGCCTCACATCCTGTCCTGGGTCAGCCCTCCTGATCGAGCCTCCAGGGGGTTTCCTCTCCTTTTGGAGTCCCTGTCTCTTCCAAGTCCTCTCCAGAGCCCCCGTCAGAGGAAGTTCATCATAAGAGAAAGTGAAAGACGAGGCACTTGGACTCCCCTGCAGCGTCTCTTACCGAGGATATGGACCTTGAGGAAGGAGATGGGTCTCCCAGATCTCTGCTCGATGATGTCTCCTTTGCAGACATCCTTTAGCTCCTGAAACAAAAGGGTGGATGGTCTCCCCAACCCCCATCTTCAGAGGACTCCATATTTCTGAAGGCATTCAGGACAGGCCTGTCTACCTCTTGGGTGCCCCCCCCCCCTGCTGACAAGTTAGTGGATCTGATCGCCAACAGGGCCGGAAAGGAACTGGAGATGACAAAGCCTGTTCCAAATAGGCAGACCATTGTCCCCCTGGTAACCATTTGTTCTGGAGCAAAGGAGTACCAGTCGATGACATCATGATTCCCACCACCATGAAGAAGGAGATAACAGAGCAGAGCTCCACGGTCCATCCCCCAAAAAGGGAGTTCTGGGCGATAGACTGTTTTGGGAAGTGGGTTTATGTCTCAGCTACCTTTGGACTGAGGGGTGACTATTTGGCACATTTTATCTGCCTCCAAAGGAATTTGGTTCAAGAGCTCTCCACCTTCCTTGCAGTGTTATTGCTGGTGGAAAATTTTAAGCAGGTGTCTTCCAAGCTTGCCACTCTGACCTCTCTCATGAATTCCTCAATAAGACTAATCTCCGGTGCTATCTCTCAAGCTTATGGCACGGCATTACCTTGCAGCATCATGCCTGGCTATGCTTGTGCAGGTTCACAGAACCCTTTAAGGTGTTGTTTACTAATGCCCCCTTCGATGGTTCCACACTCTTGGACCCTCCATAAAGGACACTCTGACCTGCAGCAACAGGAAGAGAAGACTCTGTTGTAGGAATCAAACTTTTGGTCCTCCAGAGGTCCTTCTCGAAGACCGAATGGAGAACTAGAAAGATGTGGTTCCATAAGGTGCAGTATACCTTTCACGACGCTCCTAATGAATCCTCTTCCAGAGGCAGGGGGAGAGGTTTCAATGGATGACAACACTGTTGTGGCAGTGGGGGTGGGGGTGGTCTGAAAAATCAGGGCTGTAAGGAACCCTTCTCTGAGCAGCCCTATTAGTGCTCCTGAAGCATTGCCTGGATGCTCTGCCCTGGAGGCAGTTGGGGATTGCATTTCCCTATACCCACTAGCCTGGAAAAAATCACTTCCAATCAGTGGGTGTTAAATAAAGTTTCCAAGAGGAATTTCATTCCCTTTTGAAAGCCCCTCCAGTGAAAAGTTTTCTCCCTGATATTCCACCCAGTCAGAGGGCATTAGCCCTCAAAGAATGTTAACACCTTCTTCTAAAAAGAGCCATCCAAGAGGTCCCAGCAGGACAAAGAGGATATGGTACTTAATCTCACTTCTTTTTAGTGCCGAAAATACAGGGGAACTACGTCCTATTTTAGATCTCAGCAAGCTCAATCTTTCTTTCAAGAAGTCAAAGTTCTGGATTATCACTGCTCAGTCCATTCTACCCCTCTTATGCAGGGACAATTGGATGTGCCCAGTATATCTCCAGGATATCTACTATCACATCAGGATAGACAGGCATTCCAGGAGACATCTTCTCTTCTGGCCAGGGGCCAATCATTACTAGTTCAGAGCCTTACCTGTCAGTCTCACCACAGCCCCCAGGTGTTTACCAAATGCATACCAGTGGTAGTGGCTCACCTGTGTCTGCAGGGGTTCCAGGTCTTTTGTATCTCAATGACTGGCTCCTCACAGCACATTTGAGGCATCGATTGACTCAGGCAGTTCAGTATGTTCTTCCCCTCTTCTGTCAGGTGGGTATAACCATCAGCCTGGCAAAATCCAATCTGATCCCCACACAGTGGCTGCAGTTCATATGAGTTCAGTTGGACTCCGAGTCGGAGATTGCAACTTTGCCTCTGTGCAGAGTTCAGTTGATATGGGAACAGGTCTCTCAGATTTTGGACCTGCCTTGCCCCCCAGTTCATTTGGTTCATTGAGCTCTCAATTCCATGGCCTCTGGCATTCTTCTTGTTCCTCTGGCCAGGTGCCACATGGGGTGTTACAATGGACTTTAGCGGTTCAGTGGTCGGCTCTTCTTCATCCCCATCTATGACCATAAAACTGATGCTTGTGTGCAGACATCACCTCCAGTGGTGGCTTCAGTCGCAGGATCTCTCTCTAGGCAGGCTTTTCACTCTCCATCCACCCATGGCCACAGTGACCACGGATGCCTTCTTGCTGGGGTGGGGGGACATTTTTGGGGGAAGACCGTCCAAGGCAAGTGGTCCCCAAAAGAGTCCAAGCTGCATATAAATGTTCTAGAGATGAGAGCAGTACTTCTGTCATTGCAAGCCATTCAGGACTGCCTTCCTCTAGGGATGTTTGCAGTCAAGACAGACAACACAGCGGCCATCTGGTATGTCAACAAATAAGGGGGAACACTGCCTTACCCGTTGTGCAGAGAGGCTATAAGAGTGTGGGAATGGGCTATGTCCTCAGGCCGCTTCCTTATTGCAATGCACATGCCTAGGGATTCCAATGTGTTGGCCGAAAGGCTCATCATATCTGTCTTGAGTCCTGGCAAGTGGTCCCTCAATCCTTCAGTGGTGAAACAGATTTTTGACATTTGGGGTCAGCCGTGCTGTGTCCTTTTTGTCTCTTCAATCACCCAGGAATGCAGCAGATATTTTGCCCTGATCCCAGAGTCTCCAAGGGATGCTCTAGTCCATGACTGGTCTCCATGTCTCCTTTATGCATACCCTCCTGTTCCCTTAATACCAAAGGTTCTGCAGAAAGTGAAGTGCAATGCCTGAGGATGCCCCTTGTCCTCATTGCCCCTTTCTGGCCTCATCAACCATGGTTCCCCTTCATCAGGTCTCACCTGAAGTATCTGCCATGGATACTAGATCCCTGTCAGGATTTGATTTCCCATTCGTGGGGGCTTCCCCTCCCAAACCTATGGACCCTTCGAGTAACCATATGGTTTCTCCAGTGCCAGTGATAATTAAACAGTCCAGGCTTGCATCGCCCATTAAACACTTTATTTTGGCCTCCCAAAAACCTTCTACCAGGAAAGTGTACAGCAGCAAGTGGAAAAGGTTTCTTATCGGGGGCTTGGAGCAGGAATCTGGATCCCTTTTCTGCTTCAGTTTCAGATATACTGTTGTTCTTGTCCTCCCTTTTCCAACAGGGAGCACGTTTTTCCACTATTACGCTTCAGTTGGTGGCAATTTCTAATTTTCATGAGCGCTCCAAACCCACCTTTTTATCTAGGCATTGTAAGGCATTTATGAAAGGAGTCTTTCTGCTTTGTCCTCCAATTAAGGACCTTTCACCTCCTTGGGACCTCACATTGGTTCTGCACTCTCCGACTAGGACCCCCTTTGAGCCTGCCAGTTCTGGTGATTTCAAGTTTCTGTCTTGGAAGATGGCCTTTCTGGTCACTATCACTTCAGCTAGGAGGGTTTCAAAATTATAAGCTCTCTCCATTACTCCCCCTTATATGACCTTTCACAAGGGCAGGGTCTCTCTGAGAATGAATTCCTCCTTCTTACTCAAGATTGCTTCTGAGTCAACCCTTAATCAGTGCATTCAACTTCCAGTATTCTTCCCCAACTATCCCAACAGGGGGGAGTATGTCCTTCATACCTTGGATGTTCACTGACAGCTTTGGTTCTACTTGCATAGGACTAAGGATTTTAATAAGTCAGAGTAGCTTTTTGTGGCCTTCTCCGATAGCAGGCATGGCACTATTTCTAAATGGATATCTAGCTGCTTCTCTATGGTCTATAATCTGAACCACCTGGAGATTCCAGGTCGTGTTAGAACCCATTCTACTAGATCTGTGGCAACTTCTTTAGCATTCTTAACAAGGCTTTCTATATATGATATCTGTGCTGCTGGCACTTAGTCCAATTCTCACACTTTCATATTCTGTTGTAAACTGGATTTAATTTCCAGGAGTAGGGCTTCTTTTTGGTCCACAGTGCTCCGGCAGATCTTAGTATTGAGGAAGGATTTTATCCTTAAGCTTTGCTATTATAAAGTGTGTCCTTCCTTGAGGCCTCCCAGGATGCATGGTAGCTGGGGACTCTGACCCTGTGGTGATGAATGAAGACATGGATAAACATCAGATGAAGAGTTATGTACTTACCATAACTTGGCATCTATGTTATCCTTTGTCTTCATTCATCACATTTCCCACCTCCCACCCCCAAACTGGTTTGATCATGGAGGAAGTTGGAGTGGTATTTGGTCTGCCTTGTTAGGAGTAGCTCAGGAATATGGTGGCAAACTCGGTCTGGGGATCAGAGAGCAGCAGGGCATTATGGGAGAGGGAGAAACCAGAGCCTTGGATCTGTCTGTTGAATATTGCTGGCTCGGATCTGATCTCAGATCCAAGACCCTGTGGTGATGAATGAAGACATAGGATAACACAGATGACAAGTTATGGCAAGTACATAATTCTTTTTTTTACAATATATGTATGAGTTTCTTTTCTATGTCCTTTCTCATTTGTCTGTCAAGGTTCAGCATGTCTGACCAAGGATCTTCCTTTTTCAGTGTAGTCTCATGTCAAAATGTTTTTGAAAGGGGTTTTGCACAAGAGACCTTCATGTAAACTGGGGCCCTCTTAGCAGGATATAACACATATAGCTAAGGCTACTGCAGCAGTAATCATTCGAACATCTACTGTTATGGTGAGTTTACTTACACAACTGTACTTTCTTCCCTTTGTAAGGCAGGAATTTCTTTGATGAGTCAAAAAAGCTGTATCTAATCTGGGAGTTCCTTTCTCCCCCCCAAACCCTTGTCAGAGCATGGCAACAGATGCTTCAGACTTTTCTTTGGTAGCCTACTCCTAAAGCATCACTGTACAGGGAGCTTGGGGACTACAATACAGAAACAAACCACCAGTCTCAGATAGATGATGACTCTTATCAATGCCCTGAAAGCTTTAAACTATTTTGGACTTTAGGCACATTACAGGTGATGACAAGCAACATCACTGTGATACTGTATCTAAACAAACAACGGGGTCAAGATCTTACCCCCCCACATTGAAGCCTGGCCATGATTAACTGGGATTTAGACATTCGACACAATCTATTCTTCCTGTCAACATATATTTCTTCAGAGCAGAATACAGTGGCAGACAACCTGAGCAGATCCAGGACAGACCTTCCTAAGTGTATGCTACACAGCGAGGTCTTCCTACAAATAGTATATTACTGAATAATCCCTCAAATAAATCTTTTTGCCTCCAAACACAATAATCATCTGAAACAGTTTTACTGTAGGATTCCTTATAAAGATGCCTGGAAGACAGATGCATTTGTAATTCCCTGGACAGAGATGTTTCTGTGTACCCTTCCCTTCTTTCCTCTCATTTCAAAGGTTCTTCAGAAGATTAGGAAGGGCCTTCCACAGATGCTGTTGATAACCCCTATTTGGCTCAGGCAACAATGGTTCTCTCTTGTATGCAATTGGCCAAGGGCAATCACCTCAAATTAAAACACAGGGTGGACTTGCTTACATAGGGCATGGGACATCTGATTCATTAAAGTCTTCTAACTCTAAGTCTAGTGGTTTGGGTGTTATGCTTTTGATTCCCTTTATGTACCTTTATTATGAGGACATGCCAAAGGTATATAAGAAGGCAATAAAACCTGTTACTAGGAAATTTTACTTATCTAAAAGGTATAGAAGTTCTCTTTGGTGCCAAAACAAGGGGTTAGACACAGCACAAACAAGGATTTAAATTATATCCCAGAAAAGCAAACTCAAGCTCCCTCTGCGCCAGTAGCGAAATCTTCTTTAACATTTCTAACCTGGAAGACAGTTTTGTTAGTAAAGCTAGCTTCTGCTAGAAGGTTATCTGAGCTATGGGCTCCCCTTACATGTATTCAACCTTTCTTGGACTTTCACAAGGGCAGGGTGAGTCTTGGTACCATCTCTTCCTTTTTGTCAAAGGTAGTGTCGAATTTTGTCTTAAACAGTTCAGCTACCTTCTTTTTTTACCTTAACGCTACCAAATAAAGGAGATAATTCTCCATTGTTTGGATGTCCACAAACAACTCAGATTTTACTTCGGTAGAACTAAAGACCTAAGAAAAACAAATCAACTTTTTGTCATGTGTGTGTGCTTTTATATGCATTGGTGACAACTGGCTGAGACTCCCAGTTTTGAAGGGGAAAAAAGCAGGTACAGCTGATTGAAAACCAGCTGATCACATGTACCACCCTTTTTTTCAGTGTAATGATACACAGTATGGGTCAGGGGAATGTACCCTTTCTCCACTGTATTGCCATCTCATAGTTGCTATATGTAGTTAGCAGAGGGTGTGGGAGGTGCCAGGGAACTTGCTTCCTGCAAAAAAAAAAAATGTTTAAACTTTTGTTTGTTTTTTGATCGGCTAGTGATCTACCAGTTGTGTTCGATCACTTGCTGATGTATTGTTATTTTTCAATATATGGCCATACACATCTGTGTTTGTGAGTGTGTGTGTGTGTGTGTGTGTGTGTGTGTGTGTGTGTGTGTGTGTGTGTATATATATAAATATATATATATATATATATATATGTGTGTGTGTGTATATATATATATATATATATATATATATATATATATATACGCACACACATATATATATATATATATATATATATATATATATATATATATATATATGCGTGTGCATCTGTTGTTGCATAACATCAGGGAAGGGAAAGACTTCCTAAAACAGTGCAAAGTGGTCTAAGACATTCACTGCTTTACTATTTCTAATTTTTCCAAAAATGGAGGGGTTCTAATACTGTGGCAGGAATGGACTCTATTTGTAATTCAGGGTTCAATTAAAATTCATGACATTGGTAAACATCAAAGATTTAAGCAATTCTGAGTACAAAATTTACTCTAATATGAGAGAGGAAATTATTTCCGCAGAACCACTTTGTAATGAAACACAGGGCAGCTTCTTCAGTTAGATTCTGTTCAGATAAACATAAAAAGCCCCACATTCAGGTAGTACTATACCTCTCAACTACGGTATACAGATTTTTCATAGAATGTCCAGATTTTTGCTTTATATTTTTGTTCCATTTCTCATAAAATGTGTGGGTTTATGGAAAATCACTGAATGTCGGATTTCATTCCCTTCAGAAAATGTATGCTAACACAAATCTTGCTATTCTAGCAACTTTCTAAGTTTATAAGAGCAGTATTTAAAATATGTCCCTATTTTTACCCCCCTCCCCATTATTTTAGGCTTTGTCCAGATTTCTTGCTTTAAGAGGTTGAGAAGTATGTGTAAGGGACACAAACTACCCCCTACCTAGGTCTATACACCTCTTGGTCGACACATAAAGAGCGAACACACTAAAGCACGGATGCTCAAAATAATGATTTCTTTCCCTGTGAAAGAAACTGCTTGGCCATCCCCGTGTGTTTGCCCCTTTCCTCAATGTAGTGCAATCTCGGAGTTGGTATATTTAGTAAGGGGGGTGTGTTTATGTTTGAAAGTGTGTGTATGGGGGGTGTTTGTGCTAGCGATTTCTTTACCAGGGAAAGAAATCACTGTTTTGAGCATTTGCGCTTTAGTGCGTTCACTTTTTATGTGTTGACCAAGAGGTGTTCGATGAAAGACCTCTTCAGTCTTTTTATATAGACCCCCCCCTACCCATGTGCAGAGAGACAGTAAACAAATTTTAATGGCCAGTAGATCACATCTAAACTCTACAGGTAGTTTAAATGCATGAAAAACAAAGCTGTCTTATGAGCTCATTGAATAAGTAGAATACTGCAAATGGACAGATCCATTTTTTCTACAAGAACATATTTTTGGGCACTCCCCATTCAGACTTGTTTGCTGCAGGAGTCACTGCTCAGTCTCTAAAATTCTCAGCTATATACTTTCAAGCTTGTGCCTGGAAGACTGATGTCTTCTGTTTGCTTTGGACTTAGACTCCTTGTTGTACCTCCTTACCCTACTTTATGGAAATGAAAAAAAGCCTCATAGACTTGATAATCATAGCTCAAAAGCATCTGAACTCACATGGTCCATACTTCACCATATTGTTGCATTTGCGACCATGTGTGACATGTGGATACAAATATGACACATAATGAGACTTAAGATTGGAAGTGTAAACACAAATCAAGTACTGTAGTGAATTTAATGTTTTCATATTACAGAGCTCATAAATTACTATAAATATACAGTTTTAAATTTAATTGGCAGTGCAAGAAATTGCCATTTCCCTTGCAGTGAAGATGATTTTTGAGAACTGTTGTGAGTGATATATCTCATACTGTATGAAGCTTGAGAGCTGTGTCAGCAGTGTAGGTCAAGCTTCATGGCCCTCCATCATTATGTTTGGTGATTTGAATTTCATTTCAAACAATTCTTTATCTGCAGAGATGCTTTCTGCCTTAAAGGAATCCAGAAGATGTTCATCATAATGACTGCTGCAGTAGCCTTGGATGTATGGGTTATACCTTGCTAATGATTTAACAGCTGACCAGTCTCCCAAAGCCTTGGTCTCCTTTCACATGCATTTAGACTGCTGGTCGCACATGCTCCTGACTGGAGAAAAACAGTAGCCTGGGATTCAAAAGCTTCAGTACTTTCTTGCTATCCTTAGAAAGTACTCTTCTTTCAGTTTTCGGAGGATTGACAGTTAGCTTTCAGTCATCCATTGCTGGGCATATAAGTTCCCTTCAGGGAAAACCTTCCACAATTTTATTTTTCACTGTAATATGCTGTTTTCTGTGTAAAACTAGTTATTTTATTGATTTCAGTGTGTTTAACAGTACTGTCACAAGACCGGCTGTTTGAGAGTCTGTTTTACCTTTTCTTTTAATTTTTACTACTTGTGCTTAATTTAAGCACATTTTGTGGTAAAAGTTGTGCTTATTTTGTGAGGCATACTGTTCTTTTTTGGGAGTTAGTGTGCTTTGGGAGTGTCATTGTGTTTTGCTTTTGTGAAGACTGCTTTTGACAACTTAACTTTCATCAATTCGCTCTATCTGCACTAGGTAGGAATCAGACTCTTTTCTTTTTGGCTGAGCCATGGAAGAACATACAGGTACCCCAGTTCTACCTTTCTCCAGTCCTAAGAAAAAGAAAACTAGTAACCAGCCCTTACAAACACAGCTGGTTCAGTCTTTGCCTCAGCAGCTGGTGGTTGACTGTGCTGGCCATTACTGATTCCTTATACCATTCCATTTTTTAAAGGGTTCCACTAGAGTAGCCTCTTCAGCTACCATGGACCACAAGTCAGCCACATCCTCTGTGGCTGTTCAGGTGCCCATGTTGGCCGTGGGAGAACCACTCTTGTTGGTCTCAGAGGAGGGAGCGGGGAGTGCATCTTTGCATTGCTTGGCCAAGAGACTTGCATCCAGGGGTGAAGTGCCAACCATGTGCTGGTTCCCTTCTTGGGATGTTACTAGAAAAAAAAAAAGAGATCCAAAATGAAGCATTTATTATCCCAGATAGTATAACTGTAGATAAGGGTGACTGTATTGGCTTGGCTCAGGGATTTTTTCAGGCTTTACAACCTTTAAAAATTTACTGGAATTTTTATTTCATCTGATGATGAGTAAAGGGATTGTGAAAGTGCATCTTCTAATATTGCTACCCAAGTACCTGATTGTAACTCTGAGGAAAGTGTTTCTTCAGAATCTCCTTCAGAGGATTTTTCTCTTTCTGAAACCATCTGTATGATGAATAAGATGCTTCAGTAAGAACAGTCTGATATTCCACCTTCTTTAAAGAAATATTATAATTTATCACAAGTTGAAATTCCACAGCCTGCTGCTATTCTTCCTCTTCAGCCAGTTTTGGAGGATGTTTTTGATATTGCCTGTCATAAACCTGACAGCTAATATGCAATGGAGATGAAGGCAGGCTGACTTTACAAAGTTCCTCAGTATTACAACTATTTGTTTTCTCCTTCAGCTTCTGTACCTGCAGTTATTTCTGTGTCAAATCTTGCTAAACATTATTTAATAGTAATCCATCTCCCTTTGATAAGGATGTGAAAGCTTTTGATAAATTTGTGGAAGATGATTTATTCTTCCACTTTAGACTTTAGAATTCTAATTTGATAGGGCTCATTTGTTAAAATATCTTTTGGCTACTTTTATCAACATGAGTAATAGAGCCACTTCTCCCTCTTCAGATATTAAGTCCACTTTGAATTTTTTAATTGCTTCTGTTTCCCAGGTAAATAAACATTCTTTACGTTTCTTATGACCATGCTGAGTCTGCATCCAGGGCAGTAGCTTCTGCCATGAGGTGGTTGCTTGGGTTTGTATACCAGAATTTATTTGAAGATGTTAAATCTCAAAATTTTAGATTCACCCTTGAATAAAGAGGGTTTGTTTGCTCCTTCTACTACTCTTGTATACAAACAGTTTGATGGAAGAAGGAGACTGATCCAGGGGGTCGCTCAGATGTTTTAGTGCCCCTTCTCTAAGCTTCTTTTACTAAATGAAAAATAAAAAAGTCCCAGTAAACCTCTAACAATCAGATGGGAAGAATGTTCAAAGAAATATGAAGGAACCTTTCAGAAAAAGAGACAGTGCAATAATATGTAATGACTATTACAACACCTCCCACCCTGCCACTTAGTTAAATCTGTTCCAGAGTCTGATTTTTTTTACCTTATCTTTTTTGCATTAGATTCTTTCAGACAAATGGGTTTTAGAAGTTATTCAGGAGGGTTAGCAATGGTAGTGGATAGGCCTTTCCCTTTTTAGGGGATTCCCCCTCATCCGCCAAATCAGACTTACCTGTTTCCCCTAGTCATCAACCAGATGCTTTATGTGGGATTATAGAACCACTTCCCCCAGATCTGTGTGGCAAAGGGTTTTACTTAAGATTTTTTATGCTGCTAAAGAAGGAGCCCTCTTGGGGATCAGTTCACAGTCTATCCTTTTTTGACCTGTTTTTGAAAGCTCAGAAGATCAGTATGTTGTCACTACAAGCCTTGTGACCTCACATTGCTCCTGTAAGCTGGTTGGTAATACTAGACTTGAAAGATATTTATTATCACACCCCTATTGCCACATATTTCACAAGTTTTCTAAGGTTTTCTGTGTCTGGGTGATGCTATCAGTTCTTGCATTACATTTTGGGTTATTTACTGGTCCAAACATAATCATAAATGTCAAGCTCTTTGGCATCTCACTGCAGACTGCAGAGTATTCACATTTTAACTTATTTAGAAGACTTGTTTATCTTTGCAGAGTCTTTTTGAAAGTATCAGGAATTCCTTACATGGTTAAGAAACCTCCTTACCAAGACAGGAATCCAGGTTAACATTCAAAAATCCTTCTTGATTCCTTTTCACAGGATAGTGCTCCTAGGCTGCTTTCTGGATACCTCCATGCAAAAGGCATTCTTTCCTAAGCAAAAAAAATAGACCTGCCGTGGGAATTGTTCCTGGTTTTCTCTATTCTGTCCCAAGACTTCTGAAAGAGAATACCTCAGGACAGTAGGGTTCATGGCTTCTATGATACTCACGATTCCCTTTGCCAGATTAAATATGAAAACAGTTTGGTTCCAACGCTGTCACACATCTGACATTTCAGATCCCGGTGTTGGGCTTTATAAAAAGAGAATTGCTTTGGTGGATAGATGAGATAGCCTTCAGTCCAGGTCTTTCCTTTTCTCTGACACCTCTGATTAATCAGTAACAACAGATGCACTGGACTTTGCTTGGAGAGCTGTGTCTGGGGTGGGGGGGGGGGGGGCTGTACAAAGTGCAAGGTCTATATCACTGTAAAACAGATGTCAGCTGTTGTTCATACGCTCAGTTTTTTGCATCATCTGTGGTCTCCAGGACCACTTCAAGTGATGTGATGTGTTGCATAAAGAAGCAAGGAGGTATCAGACATTATCCCCCATTAAGACTAGCTATGGCAGTATAGGAGATAGCAATTTAGTACAGTTTACCCATCCAAGCTTCTTACATTACATTATGGCAAAATGTTGTGTCAGACAAACTGAGCAGGACAAGGACAGACTCTCACAAATATAAATTAAATGGGAGGGGGGTCTTCCACTAATTGTCCAGTTTTGGGAAAATCCTCAAGTAGATTTGTTTGCCTCCTTTCAAAGCAGGTAACTGAAACACTTCTGCTCCAGGACTCCTGAGACAGAGAAGTTCCCAAGACAGGTGGTAGACTGCACACTGTGGGACAGATGAAGAAATGATGACATTGAAGCTAAAGTTAAAGTAGCACCAATTGCTGAGAAGGTCACAGAAAACAGATTTCAATTGTTTGGGCACATGTTCAGGAAAACAGAAGACAGTTTGGTGAAAAAGATTTGAGAGAGACAGGAAGGATCCAAGGGAAAACAAGTTCATGTAGCATAGAGATGGATGAATTATGTGAAAGAAGACTTGTGACAATCAGGCATGACTGTCAAAGTTAGGAGAATGCCACTGAATCGAGAGAGGTGGCAACAGTTGATGCGACACCCCAACCCCCTGATGAAAAATGGGGAAAAAGGGGATTGATGAAGATGATGATAATGATGACTACAGTGATGCAATGAATAAATAAGTATGGAATCACCCATTTGTTTCCTCTTTGCTAATTAGCCATTGTAATTTGGGAGCAAATAAAGGTAATATCGATATATTCATCTGTCTACATCCTAAATCAGTAAAACACTTTTGCAGACACTATGTGCAGCATTAGATCACTGTTGCAGTAGCCTAAGCTATTTGAGTTATATCCTGGAAAGGATATGACCAATCATCTAGCCTCTCAAAACTAGAGTACCACATGCCCTAACTTCCAGGAGCTCAAGAAGAGTTCCATATAAAACAGTTAAGTGCCAAAAGCTTCATTGCTTTCTTGCTGCTGAAATGTGCTCCTTCTGTGGGTTTCATGGAACTGATAGTTGGCTAGCAATCCTTCAAGCTAAGGCAGATAATTCCCTTCTGGAGAAAACATTACACTGTTTTATTTTTTTCTGTGGAAAACTAGTGTTTTTTTTTCTTTTCTTCTGTTGTGAAACTAATGTTTACATTAGGAAATGTATTTTATTTGGACTGTCATTCAGTACCAGGGGATTTTATTACTATGCATACTTGTGAAAACATATTGTGTTTACTTTTTTTAACTTTTTCTGTTATTCTGGTATGGAATTTATGTTTTAGAGGTAAGACGGTCAGGATATTTTGTTACCTCAAAATAACACCCTTTTATCTGACAATGAGTTTACTGACTCTTAATGACTCCACTAACTGGCTTTGAGGCTTCCTTTACAGCTGAACCTATGAAGCAGTTACTGGTCTCTTTGGTTCTTCTTCCCCCATTCCCAAGAAGAAGAACGTTGTTAAGGAGTCTTTAGGTGTCCGTCTGGCTACTGTTCTGCTTTAGTCACTGAGTGGTGACTCTGCTGTGGTCAGATTTGTTTCCTAGGGCCACTCATCATTTTCCCCAGTACCGCTGGCATTGCACCTACAACCAGTAAAGACCAGGAAATATATACATCCTCTGATCTTGTAAGGTTCCCCTCTATGGGCAAGGGAAAAGTACTGCATAGCTGGGAAAGAGAGCCAGAGCACTGGGATAGTGTGCCTGCTTTGGTCCTTTTCCAGGGAGTTTCTTAGGAAAAGAAATCAAAAAGTAAAAACTTAGTTTCTTTTATTTCAATTTCAGTGGATGGAGAAGATTTGCTGGGATTTGCTAGGGAGTTAATTTCTGCTTTTTTTCTTCTCTTCTTGACTTTGAATTCCAGTGAAAAGAGAATGGATTGGAGAGACAGTGTACTGCTTCAGAATTTTCATAACCTGAAGATTCTGATTCTGAGGAAAGTGTTGCTTTATATTTCCCTCCTGATGACCTTTCTTTTTCTAAAATTTTATCTAAAATGAAAGAGCTTTTTCATTGTGATCAGAATGAAATTTCTGTTTCCCAGTAAATGTATTATGATTTGTTACAGTTGAATATTCCTCAATTTGCAGCTTTTAGTCCTGATTTATCTGCTTTAGATAGTCTTCCTGACAGCTTGAAGTATATCTGATAGTCAGTCTCCTGCCCCTAGGAAGCCTGATAGGTTATACAAGGTGTAACATGTCCTTACTGCAGGCCAGCAATCAAGGAGACTCCATCCTGACCACTAACTCCCTTGAGGGATGGTCACTAAGAGCAAATATGGATTCACAGTATTTTCAGATGCAACTCCCTGCACCAAGCACATTTTCCCTTAAGAGCACACAGGAAGCACACTCCAGACCTAGGGTTGGAGACTGCTTCTCTTTTTCTAGATCCACAAAAACTCCACACTGACCATTTTGAAGGTCTGTGTCCCTGTTCCCAATAGCTGACATACACACTTGGATATCTGAGTTTCACACGCACATGCATACACACCTGGGAAAAGCTGGTGCAGATTTAGTAGCTGTGCCCCTTACTGCCCAGACCCTGAGGCAATCATGCTGCTACCAGTCAGCTACATCAAGGCTCTTACAATGGGTTCCCAATTATATTGTGTTAAATTAATACTAATACAAATGGTAGAGTGTGACCAAGGCAGTAAGGAGTTTAGGAGCAGCTACAGTGTCACTAAAACAAGCACAAGTACTCTCAAGATGTTAAAATTATTCTCTAAGGGACCAGCCACAATGAATGGTATCAAAATATTTATTGATAAATAAAACAGAAAACAGGAGAATACTGAATACAGTAAACAACATAGTTTCACCCAGAGAGAGAAAAAATAATGCAGTTAGTTTCTCACAGATGCAGAAAACAATACTAAACTATTTTCACTAAATGTCCTTGACTAACCAAAGAATTACTGTTCCCTGACTACTTACTAAAGCAAGGCAAGCTGATGTGTGCTGAGTGTCTTACCACAGCAAAAGCCAGATGATATCTGTCTTTGTGTGGAGATGTGATATATATATATATTTTCATAGGTGTGTACTAGGCTAATGACTCTGGATCCTTTACAAACCTAGCCCATAGGATTACCTGTCATTGTGCCACCCAACCTCAGCTCCCAGTGCCTCTGTCGAGTAAAGCCACTGGAGTGATCCCTGGGGTGAATTTTATATTTCCCATCCACTCATGAAGATTCCTCTTGAAGAGGGCCAGTGAGGTGCTCTGCTTGACATGTATGGGAAGTCTATACCATGGCATGGGAAGTCTCTGGGTTATGAACCTGTCCCTCCAGCATGTTCTGTTGATTGTGGTAATGAGGTTGAGGTCTATGGAGCGTGTGGTGCAGAGGAATTGGGATTTTTTTCAGATGTCGCATTTCTAACAGAGCTGAGTTAGACATGGCTTTGTAAGTCAAGGTGAGAAATTCCATCAGAAATCTCTCCTGTCATGTTCCAAAGTGTTGCTGTGCGAGTTCCAAAGAAACCAGATGCTAGTTAGAGGATGACATCACCTCTAGTCACCTGACTCTGGTACAAAACACACACACAACTTTGCTAAGATCTGTGGCAGCATCTGAAAGCTATAACACAATTTTAAACTTTCCACCCTTTCACAGTTCTCTGACAAACATACACATTTGATCAGTTACAAAAGTACAACCTAATATACATGCATACATTCTTTCTGTCCAGCAGGACCTACTGTTTATGCATTTTTAACGCAAGTAGCTTTACAAATATATTTTTAACTCAAACATCTGTACAAATCATTGTGATAGTCAAATAACGTAAAATTCTTTACAAAACTCCACCTAGCTATGCTGGCATATGTACACATGTACTTCCCTACTCTCCCTGGCACAGATGGCACTACTTCATAACACCACACAGGGTACCTCAGACTCACAAATGCTTGTTTTCTAACCCCAAAAAGCAGATGTTGCACTTAATTCCCTGTGACAGTTTGACAGATTACTAATGTTAACCCCATTCTATCTGGCAAGGATTAGAAAGTTTTTTACTAATTTAGGAAGAAAGTTTATTATTTTGCCACTTCAGCATTCAGAATTTTAAATTGCCAGGTGCATGTCTTAAAATGTTTTACTTCTATCTTTTAAAAAGTTGAAGAATTTAGCACTTAACTTTCCCTATTCTGAAGTGAAAATTATTTGAATGCCTCTTGTTTTTTTCAAACATCCGGAGTACCTAGACCCTGTCGGCAGCGTCCTCATCTAGCTCGTAGCTCCCTTGCGACTTAATCCCTCTAAGCTCCCAGAGTAAGGAAAGACTACCACACCCTGCTGGAAATTTAAAACAGCTAGAGCTTCTACCAAAGAGCCAAGGTAGTTTCCTTGCGACTTAGTCCCTCTAAGCTCCCAGAGTAAGGAAAGACTACCACACCCTGCTGGAAATTTAAAACAGCTAGAGCTTCTACCGAAGAGCCAAGGTAGTTCCCTTGTGACTTCGTCCCTCTAAGCTCCCAGAGTAAGGAAAGACTACCACACCCTGCTGGAAATTTAAAACAGCTAGAGCTTCTACTGAAGAGCCAAGGTGGTCACACAATATTGTACTTTAATTTGTGGAAGCTGCTGTCTGGGGTCTAAGGTGCCTTTAGTTCATCCCTCCCGAACAAGGCTTCTCCCAACCCTGTTCATGGAAATACATCCCAGCCTAACAACATTTGGAATAACTATTAGAACTCCCCATTTTTGTTTAAGCTGTTGCAAAATACTGCAGAAAATTGCAGCATAAACAGATTATCTCCCAAAGGTTCACTCTAACCTACTGGATTTTACAATCCCAAAATATTTTAAGTCAAATACTTGCATTTCAGGTAATATTCTTACCTAGCCGAGCTAAAGGATTGCTTTAGCCCCACTACTCGCTACGCTCGGGCTCTCTCCGCTCCCCTCCCTGCCCCCAAATTCCACTACATCTACATTTATAGCCACCTAACCACACCCACACCTGTTCGCTCCTATCACCTTCTTGCTAAACTAATTAACTCCCCTTATCCCATCCCTCAGCCTCCGTTGCAGTTACACTCTTTAGCTCCCAACTGCCTCCCTCTCTCTTCCTCTACAAAAACCCATTTCACACTGTCAAATGATAGTGCACTTCCAGATTCATAGCTCCCTACCTCTTTAGACATGTGATACTCTGTTCTCTTACCCACCCTACTAGCCCCATACCTCTTAACCTTATATGAAACCCAACCTGTCCTAGGATTCCATGCATCTCAGAAGTATCAATAACAAATTGCATGAACTTCATGCACTCCTTGCTGTTCTCTCCCCTGATATTCTGTGTCTCACAGAGACCTGGTTAAAACCCATCACTACTGATAATGAAATACTTCTCCCTGGGTATAACATGCACAGGTAGGACCGGGCTTCCAGAAAAGGGGGTGGGGTAGTGGTACTCTAGAAATCTGAAATAATGTAACAACAGATGCTATACAACCACCTCAGATAAATAATTCAGAAATCCTAGCCACCAAACTGAAGCTTAACAACAGTAAATGCATCTACATAGTTTGTATGTACATTCCTCCAGGTAACAATACAGCCACACTAGAAGATACCCTCCACTGGATATCTAGTCACTACCCTCAAGAAACCTTACTTCTCGGTGACTTTAATATAGATTGGAGCATATGTTCCTCAGAATCTCCTACCACCCATATTAACTTGCATTCATTCAAGCAAGTTACTAACACCCCAACTAGAACAGGCAAACCTAACCAGAAAGAAAGTATACTTGATTGGGTACTCATTAATAGTCACCCTAACCTGTATACATTTGGTACCCTCCCTGATAGTCTAAGTGATCACCACCTCACATATATAATCAAACACAAAGCAGGCAAACCCACTCAACCCTTACTAAGACATGTCAGAAATAAAAAAACTTCGACCTAGCCAAATTTCAAGAAGAACTAAATTCTTGTAATTGGTCTATACTAAAACACCTCTCCTTAGAAGAAGCAGTATTGTACTTTAACAAAAAATTTCTTGAGATCCTTAATTTTCATGCACCCATCCGCTCTAAGAAAACTAAGGTAAAAGCTGCACCTTGGCTCTCAAAAGAGACCAGGCTCAAAATTAAACTCAGAAATAAAGCTTGGGCTTTATGGTGAACTACTAAACACCCTCATGATCAAATTAAATACAGGCAACTTAGGAATGAAACTAAAAACAAATATTACTTGACAAAAAAAAAAACAATACTACAGCAAACTACAAACTTCTAACCAAGATAACCCTCAAAAGTTCTGGGCAGGGCTAAACAATCTAATACACCCTGGAAAAACTACTACACCTGTCCCAGCTGCCCTCACTGATAAACCCTCAGAAGCAGTTTCTGACAGTTTTAATTGTTTCTTTACTGAGACAATCCAAGCCCTAGCCAGCAAACTGCCTCTCAGCCCCCATAGCCTAGATAGTTGCACCCCTAAAAATCTACCACTATTTATCTTTCAACCAATTGCTACATCACTTATCCGCACCTTAGTCAGAAAACTAAAACCCACCACACTCTCAGCTGACCAACTTCCAGCTGAATACCTACAAAAATCAGCTGATGCCATCTCATTGCTCATTACTTATCAATCACACCTTAAAAGAAGCAAAAATTCCATATATCTGAAAGATATCCTATGTCATCCTCTCCATAAAGGAGGTAGTTCTACTGAACTCTCCAATTACAGGCCTATAGCCATACTCTCTCCTCTAGCAAAGATAATGGAAAAATGTATTCAAAAACAGTTCATGCACCACCTAATAAACAACCATCTCTTGGCAGATACCCAGCATGGCTTCAGACCTCAGCACAGTACTACCACAGCCATATTAGTCTTCTCTAACACCATAAACTATCATCGTAACAATAACCATATCTCTTCAGCTCTATTCTTGGATCTGTCCAAAGCTTTTGATGTGGTGGATCACAAACTATTAATCCACACCCTACAGTCACTCTGTTTAGATCCAAAATCACTTCAATGGTTTGATTCCTACCTAAGTGGTAGACAACAGGCTGTACTTTGGCAGACCAAACTCTCCACTCTATTACCTAACACCCTGGGAGTTCCACAAGGTTCTATATTAGGCCCACTGTTATTCTCCATCTTCATCAATGATTTGTACACTGTCATACCTAAAGTCAACTGTATCCAATATGTAGATGATTCTACACTAATTTGCTCAGCTACATCCCCTACAGAGTTACAGCTAACTACCCAGACTACCTTTAACACGATAGAAAACTGGCTCTCTAATCGCCGCCTGATATTAAATCCCAAAAAGACTAAAATGCTAATACTCCTACCAACACAAAGGTCCTGCACCATAAACATCACAATTAAATCTAAGGATGGCACAGTCATCCCACCTGACCTATCTACTAAACTTCTAGGTGTCACTATCGACAACTACTTAAAGTTTGACCTACATGTTAACCAATTGATCAAAACCATCAATAAAAAACTAGGATCACTGTATAGAATAAAAAGCTTTCTGACTCCCCTAGCCAAGGTAGCCATTGCTCGATCTCACCTTCTCTCTACTCTCCTGTATGCATCCCCTCTTCTTCTTAATAATAGTAAGACAACCCTAAACAAGATTACTACCTGTTATAATCACATCGCCAGATTTGCCACTGGGCTCCCTTTCAGGACACATCACTGCATCAACCTAACTCAACTCGGTTGGCTCAAACTACCTAGTCTATTGCTATATAACCAACTGATCATGGCCCACAAAATTATATATAACCCTGAAAACACCCCTGCACTCATAAACCTAGTCACCCTGTATAACAACCCAAGACCATTGCGTTCTTCTAACAGAGTCCTCATCCAGACATACAAAACTAATAACCTAGCTGGTGACTCTCTCCTTACTAACTCCGTAGGCAGATCTTGGAACCTTTTACCTCCTGAGATTACCTCACTTTCTTCTCTAAGTCATTTCAAAGCCAAGCTCAAACTATCTCTGGGATCAAAATGGACCTGCTATTGTATCAAGCTTGGCTAATCCTCTCTCCACATAATGTACAATCTGCAAATGTCACCTTTTAGTAACTACAACTTTCACATTCAATTACTTCTGACTCCATCAAATGAATTTTAAGACACTATTAGAAATGACAACTTTTTTGACTCTATGTAAAAAAAAAAAAACGTGTCTCAATGTTCTTTTGTAACTTTTTTTTATGCTAACCAAATTTTTGTGTTATAAAATGATACTTCGTTTTGTTATTGTTAGGAACTTTTCTCCCCGGGCCTCTGCTGAAAATGGACATATATCCAGTCGGACTATCCCGGTTAACAAATGTAAAATAAAATAAAAATAAATAAATAAAATGTTTCTGTTCCTCATATAGTTAAACATGTCTTAAAGTTTTCTTATGATGCAGTTGTCTCCATGGATACTGCTTCTAGGTCAGTCATGAGAAAATTTGCTTGGCTATGTTCATAAAATACTCCTAAAGATATTAAAACTGAAATTTTAAATTTTCCCATGAACAGTAGTTCTGTTTGGCCTAGCCTTTCTGCAGTTGAGGTGCTTAACAAATTTGATGATGAGAGGAAAGTGACCCAAATCTTCTAACCTTCTTTTTTTAAGGCAAACAAAACTTTCCCTTCTACCTCAGCTCCCTTTATCAAACAGCAATGCAAGCAGCAAGGTGTCAAGAAACAGGATTAAAAATAAATAAAAAACAGGCAAGATGACTTGATAAAGAAAGAGAAAGCCTCGCAAAGTCAAGGATGGCACCAGATTGTTTCAGACAAATGGGTACTGAAAATCATTCAACAAGGGTACACCTGGAAATGGGAGTCACTCCCTCCTTTCCAGAAGTTAACTTCATGCCCAGTAAACCAAATATTCCTATTTCTTCCAGTTTTGGAACATATGTCATCTCAGGGAGTCTAAGAACCAGTGTCTACCTGCCAGATGAGTTGTTGAATCTTTCGGCTTTTCCTGGTTAGGGATCGCCACAGCGGAATTCCAGTCCGCTAATGATTGGCAGTAGATTTTTACATACCGAGTTGCCAGCCCTGATGCACAGCCTTCAACGAAGGTACGCCTATTCACGCATGTCTCCACACATAAGGCGCTTTAGCTGAGAATCGAACAGGACAACGTCTTACTGTGAGGCAACAATGCTACCGCAGCACCACCACCGCAGTTCTGCCTGCCAGATGAGTAAATGGTTTTATTCAAGAATTTTTCTAGTGCCAATGAAAGAGTGGGCCTGAATGCCTCTACTAGACTTCTCTTTCCTCAAACTTTTTGTTAAGGTCCCAAACTTCAAAGTGTTATTCCTTCTGAGCATGTTACCTCTTGTCCCATGACTAGCCTTCATGGTAAAGCTAAACTTTTTCCTACCATCAGAGTTCCATTGGCAAACTTGTCAGACGTTAAGTCTTAATTCTTTTCTGTATCTGGCTTACATTGCCAGCTATTTAATTCACCCTTTGGACTATCTATTAAGTGTCTGGTTCCAGTAAGTGCTTATTGCCAAGTTCAGTACAGTCCCATTTTCCATACTTGGATGATGATCTTATATTTGCAGACTCTTTTTCTAGTTATCAAGAATCCTTAGCAACTCTCAGTCTGGGTTTTCAAGTGAAGTTACAGAAATCATCTCTCATCCCTTCTCACAGAAGGGTTTTCCTGGGACATTTGTTAGATTCTTCCCCAGGAAGAGTTTTTCCTTCCTCCAGACAATGTAGAGATTTTCCAACAGTTCTTCCTGAATTTTTCCAATCAAAACCAGGTATTTTCCAAGAAGTTTCTCAGGATTCTGGAGTACATAGTTTCTATGATTCTTATGATTCCATTGGCCAGTCTTCACATGAGAAGAAAATCAGCAGTACCTGTGGTTGGTCTGGACTCAGAATTTGCACCCTTTATCTTTTCTCATCCCAGTTCTGGGGCTTGTGAGGAAAGAGATTCTATGTTGGGTACACAAATTCTCAAGTATCCAGGTTGCACTTTCTCCTTTCTGCTTCCTCTTCTGTCTGTTACAACAGGTGCTTCACACCTGATGTAAGAAGTTGTGCACAAAGAGTTGAAATTGTGGGGTCTGTGGAACAAACATGACAGGCAATAACATATATGTGAAAGAGACCGTTGCAATTATAAATGTTTTGAAAGCCGTAAATCATCTCTGGACTCCAGGACCTTTGCAACATTGTAGCAGACAAGCTAAACAGGACCAGAAGAGACCTTCATAAATGGAAACTGCACCCAGAGGTCTTCCAGCAGCTTATCCTACTGTGGAGAGCACCTCAGGTAGATCTGTATGTCTCCTGTCAGAACAGACAGTTAAAGAAATATTCCTCTTGGATTACTTGCAAACAGGCCCATACGACATATGCTTTCTTGTTCCCATGGATGGAAATGTTCTTTTATGCTTTTCCACCCTTTACACTAATGGGGTTCTTCTAAAGGTTCAGAAAGACTCCCCAAAGATGATGGTGGTGCCTCCTTTTGGCCCATGCAACAGTGGATCTGATGTCTTTTCCTTCTGTTTTCAATCAGTGGATTATTGGATCCAGCTCAGATCTGATGCTGGCCTTTTTTTTCAGAGACTTTCAGCTTCAGAGGTCCGCCTCCTCCACCCATAATACTATACCCCCCATTTACTTCTTACCTTGCTTGCCTCCTTGAGAGACAGAAATGCTATTGAGAGCTCCATAGAGGAAAGTATTGTATACTTTGCTTTTTTCTAGTAGTCAGTCATTTTTTCCTACCTTTCTGACATCCTTTACCCATCATTAAGTATTCTAATGCAGTTGTTTAGGATTAATTGGCAGTTTATTTGTGGTTCTGGTTTAGTGCTTTGTGGCATTCCCACTGCATAAAATAAACAAATACATTAAATAAATGTTTTTTGTATCCTTAGTGTGTTGTTGGTAGTATTGTATCTTTGGTAGCTAAGTTTGTTAGGTCAGTAGGTGCATAAGTTGTTAGGTTTAGTAGGGTTGGTTGTGTTTATGTAATGTGTTGTGCTGGTTGCTTACCATTAACTTTTTCTCCTTAGCTTTTACCATGGACAAGGAGAAGGGCTTCAAGAAATGTGTGACATGCAGTCACAAACTATCTGGACATGATGCCCATAAACAATACATCTGCTGCTTTGGTGCCACGCACTTGGACACAGTTGCAGTATTTGTTCAGGTTTTGGGACTCTGGTGCAAAACGAGCACAGAGCTAAATTAGTTTTGAAGGGCTTATTGCCCTCAAGAGCTTGTTCATCAACTTCTGCTTCCTCCCCTTCAATGAAGCCAGAGAAAAATGGCAGGAGTCGAAAGGATAGTGATAAGTACCTGAAGGTCTGGGATAATGACAGGGGTGACAACAAATGACTGTCTCCCATTCTGATCATCAAGAACCAAAGGTCCACATGTCTTTGGCTCTTTTGGCTGCTTCAGCACCCAGGCTGGCTCCACCCTCTTGCAGCTGATTTCTTTCTGTGCTGGCTTTGGTGATAAATGCATCTGGGGATGGGTAATTCAGGTAGGGTACAATCCCTCTTTTATCCTGTGACCCCAAGGGAGTTATCACCTGATTCTTTCCGTTCTCCATCTCAGATCTGGGCCTGTCTGGTACACATCCAATCATCAGATCCCAGCTTGATAAGAATGGTTTCTAAACCTTTGTCAGTGACCTCTCAGCTCTGTCAGCTCACTCTGTTGTGAGTATTAAACCTCCTGAGTTTGAACAACTTTTAGATGCTCAGATACTGCTAGGGTTCCTTCCTGCTGCCTTGGCTGTGGTGCCTGAGGATTCATGTCCATCCTTTTCATTTCCTCCCTCAAGCCCTTCAGTTCTGGAGTTTGTGGATCTGGTTGCCTTGCCATCATCCAGGTCAACTCTGATGGCCTGGCCATTTCAGGTGCTGACTCCTTCCTTGGCATTTCTGGCAGTAACAGAGCCAGGTGTAAAATGGAGTCAAGGGATTGCTGCCATTGTTCCTGGGTCCTGTTTGACTCTGTGTGTTTTGGAGTCATCCCTTTCTCTCAGGGCTTTGGCACTCAACAGTTAGACTATGGTCTTGGCATCAGAACAGGTTGGATTAGCAATGGACACTGGCATTTGTCTGGGGTCCTCAGATCTGAGGAATGTTGATTCTGGGTGGCTGGCCTTACTTTCCTCTTTTGACACCATGGAGAACATTTTCTTCAGGTCAGAGACAGAGTGGTTGACAATGGCTGGTAGCCCTTCTGCATCTATGCATATCTGTTGGTTCTGGAGCAGCTCACACCTCCAGACCTCTATGTTACTTTGGATTTTCCCTGGGAGGGTCATGTGAAGAATCACTGTAAGAGGAAGCACCTAGATTCCACTGAGGAATATCTCACTGTGGATACTGAACTTGAAGAAGGAGAGGGTCCCCCAAGTCCCCTAACTCCCCCTGAGATGACTCCTTCTTTGGTTATCTTATGGAACTTTTTTGTCAGCACAGAGGTTGGACTGCCAGAGCACACTCTGCGAAGGAGTCAGTGTTTCTGGAAGCATTTGATAGGCCGATCACATCCTGGGTGGTTCCCCTTCTGGGTGCATTATCATTCTGGTGTCCTGGGTCCTGGAGGGTGTTTTGAGAACCAAATATGTTGGAACCAATCACCAAAAAAAAAAAAAAAAAAAAAAAACAAACCAAAAAAAAAAAAAAACAGATAAAATCTTGGCCCCACCTAAGTACTGACCACACTGGAATAAGTGGCCCACAGTTGATGCTGTAGTGGTAGTGACAGGTACCAAAAAGGACATTTCAGAAGAGAGTTCTTTGGTCCATTCCATGAAGCAGGAGTCTAGGGCAATGGACCCTTTAGGAAAGCATGCATGCGCTTCAGTGAACTTTGCCATGAAAATGTTAAATTATTTGACAGATTTGATAAGACTTCATTGTGACATATCAGAAGTGTCAAATGTCGTAAAGCTACAACAGGACCTGGAGATGGAGAAGAATCTGGAGGCCAAGTTTTCAACCATGCAGTTGATCACTAACATGTCTATACACCTGCTCTCTAATGCAGCTGATAGCATGACTTGCACATCATGTGCCAGTATTGCTGTATGCAGTACAGTTATGCAGTTTTGCAGACTGCTTTAAGGCATGCTTTATCAACTCCCCTTTCAACAGTTCCTCCTTGTTTAGGTAGGACAGGAATATGCTGTCTGCCATCTGAGTGCACTTTGCTACCCACATTGGTTCTTCTCTAGGAACTGGGGGGGGGGGCAAGCTTTTTTCTGTTTACAAGTTGCAGCATTCTTTTCAAGATGCTACTGGTAAAGCTGCCCCTTGTGGCAGGGGGCAACCAGTAAGGACATTGCCCATGGGGCAGAGGTGGTCTACCGAACCAAGGCTTCCATGGATCTTTTTCCTGGGAGGCCTTTTCAGTGTGTCTGAAAGGTTGCCTGGGTGCCCTACCCTGGAGACAGTTGAAGGTCACTTGGCTCTCCATCCAGAAGCTTGGGAGACCATCACCTTGAATGCATGGGTGTTGAGGGTGGTATCCAGAGGTTATACAATTCCATTTTTATTTCCTCTGATAGAGGCAAGAAGGTGTCTTCCAGACATTCCACCCTATCAGAGAAGAGATGCAGCAATCGAGATTAAGAAGCTGCAGGCAAAGTGAGTCATCCAAAAGGTCCCACCAGACTAATAAGGATCTGGGGATTATTCCATGTTCTTTTTGGTGCCAAAAAGGAATGAGGACCTAAAACCAATTTTGGATTTGAACAAACTGTACTATTATGTCAAGCAAATCAAGTTCTGGATGGTCAGGGTGCACTCCATTCTATCCTTTTTGAAGAAGGATGAGTGGATATGCTCAATAGAAGTCAAGGATGCTTACCATCATATCAAGATTGTGATGCACTCCAGGAGATGTTTGCACTTTTAGCTGTGAGCCAATCATTAACAATTCCAAATGCTGCCCTTTGATCTCACTTCAGCACCCTTGGGCTTTTAACAAGTGCATGGCAGTGGTGTCAGCCAGGCTAAGGCTGCAGGCCTTCCAGGTTTTTCTGTACCTGAATGATTGGCTCCACACTGCCTCCAAGAGATCATTATTGGTCAAAGCTTAGATCTCCTTACTGCATTTGTGTCTCTCCTTACAGCATCGCAGTGAATTATGAAATGTCCAGTGTACAATCAGTTAAGATTTTGGAGTTCATAGGCTGCCATGTGAATAAAGTTTCTCATACAGTTTAACTTGCAATTCATATATTAAATTCTCTTTGAGCAGAGGCTTATTACCTCTTCCTAGCTCAAAAACCTTCTGCCGCCTTAATCTTGAGGTTATTTGGCCACATGGCACCATGAATTTACTTCCTGCCTCTGATGACATACCATATGGGGGTTCTGCAGTGGCCTTTAGCAGCTCAGTGGTCATATGTAACATGTACCACTGATTTTCCAGTGCCCATTATAAGCAGTTGCTAGAATCATATTAGATGGTGTAGAGTCACCCCCATTACCACTGGGTGGCCATTTGATTTTCCCCAACCTCAGGCCACAGTCAATAAGGATGCCTCCCTTCTGGCATTGGGGGTATTTCAAAGGGAAGATAATTTAGGGGACATGATCTACAGTTCAGCCCAATCTTCACATCAGTGTTCTGGAGATGAGAGCAGTCATCCTAGCATTGTAAGCCTTCCAGAATTTCATCCCCAAGGTTGTGATCTTAGTCCAAATGGGCAATATGTCAGTGGTTTGGTAACTAAATAAGGAGGAGGGAACTTGGTCTTATCCTCTCTTCTGTCAATGGTTTCTGATTTCAGCACACATCCTGGGGAAGTTCATTATTTTGGTGGGCAGTTTAAGTAGGAACATCCTTATTCCTCAGAAGTGGTCCCTAAATACAGCAGTAGCAGCTCACGTTTGGTGATGCTGGAGCACCCCTTGCTGCAATCTCTTTGCTACATTGTCCAACTTGAAGTGCAGTAGCTTTTATGTCCTGATCTCCCCAAGGGACAGTCATCAAGGGGCCCTCTTCTATATGCTTGGCCCCCAGGACTCCTGTATGCCTGTCTGCCCATGCCCCTCATAATAAAATTCCTATAGACGTTTTGTAGCCTAACCCATCCTGGATGCTCAGTTCCATTTCAGGGTTGATTTCCCATCTGACAGGAATTGCTCTGCCCAGCCTTCACCTCCTCAAGTTAACCACATGGTTTCACCAGGCTCCCTCATGGCCAAGGATCCCAAGCTCTCCAACATAATTATTAATATTCTCTCTTCCCAGAAACCTTCTATGTGAAAGACTAGCAAATGGAAACATTTTGCACTATAGGCTACTTCTACAGGTGTCAACCCTTTTCAGCTCATCTGAAGGCTATCATTAATTTCCTCACTGACATATTTCAATCTAGTTTGAGCTATTCTACCATCATGGTTCAGCTTGTAGCTATTTCTTATTTCCACATTGGGAGAAATAACACTCTGGTAGTGGCTGTTAAGATTTCTAAGGCCTTTTTAGGTATAGCTTGTGACTGGGATTAAATGAAGATGAAGTTTAAAAATAGGGTAGAAATACAAGAAAATGTATTAAAATTATTTAGAGGGACTGTCAAAGGTAAAATTATTACAAAATAAGGGGAATGTCTCAGAACAAGAGGAGGTACAATTGCAGAGTGCTAATGAGAAAATAAGGCATTACCTGGATAATGTGCATGAGTTTAGAAAGATTACTGTTAAGCAACTGTTTTTGATAATAACTCCAGAGCACAAATAATTTTGGCACAATGACTTAGGCAACAGAAAGTAGAAGGGGTTGTTGCCAAACTTTGAGAGCCTATAACAAGAATAATAACCATAGAGGTATTAGACATATTTTGGAAATTTTATAAAAATTTGTTTAAAGCAGAAAAGTGGGGAAATCAAGAAAAAGCAGAAATGAAAATATTCATGGAAGACTTAAATATGCCAAGGTTAGAGGTAAATGAGGCTCACCAACTAACAGTTAAGACAGGATAAGTGAGATAAAAATGATGATGTCTAACCAGTCTACAGGAAAGCCTCCAGGAAAAGGTGGTATTCTGGTAGAAGTTTGGAAGTTAGGAGTGAATAAAGTGATACAAATCTGGAAGGTTTTGTTTAACATTATTTTAAAAAGTGGGGCAGCACCAAGTTACTGGAAAAAAGCTGTGGTGGCTCCAGTACCTAACGACAGTAAAGACCCATATGATCCAGCTTCATATAGGCTTATTTCAATTCCAAACCATGTTTATAAAGTGTTTATGCCTATAAATGCTACAAGAATGCCAAGGATGATGCCAAACTTTATAGAAATGGACCAGTGTGGCTTTATGGAGGGATGTCAAATATTTGACAACATTAATAGAGCAATGATGATCCAGAGAGAAGGAGAATGTAAGAAAATACTGCTATTATTGGTAGGTCTTGACGCAAAGAAAATATTTGACAGGGTAGACTGGGATTTTATGAATATTGCAATGGAAGCATTTGCATTTCCTGATACAATAATAAGGTTAATTAGCAGGATATATGAGGTATCAGAGGCAAAAATCAAAGTGGGGGGCTTCATGTCTGATAAGCTGTGTCTGAGCAAACAAGCCAGGCAGGTGTGTCCTCTTTCACCTTTGCTGTTTGCATTATATTTAGAACCACTAGCAAAGAAAATAAGGGACTCAGAAATACAAGGATATAATTGGTATGGTAGTCAAAAGTTGGCATTATGTGCAGACTATATTATTTTGTACCTGATGAAACCAGAAAAGTTCATCTCATTGTTGTGGAATATTCTGAGACAATTCCATTTTTTGGGGATATAAAATGATGAATAAAGATAAAGCTATAAACTATATACCCTCAAATTAATTGGTCCACCAATATCCATATTTATGGAGACATAATAAAATGAAGTATTTAGGAGTATGGATTACAAAGGGTTTGGTTATGGCAGCTAAGGATATGTGGAAAGAGACTAAACAAAATATAATACAAAAACTGAGAAACTGGAAGCTCTTGCCTATAGGTATGGATAGCAAGATACAAGCAGTAAAAATCTTTTTTTTTGTCTCTTTAGTTTTATTCACAAGTTGAGCATATTTTTATCAAAATTTGGAGAAGGTGTAGACAGTAATTAATAATGATTTTATCTAGGAGGGGGAAGAGGACAAGATTCAAGGAGGACAAGTTGATCCTCTTAACAGAACAAGGAAGTTTAGGATTACCTGATCTGAAGGGATATTTCAGAGCTACACAGTTAAAACTGTTAAGCTACAATTCAAAGTGGAAATGGATGATGATGAAGCACAGGGTACTTTAAGAAGTAAGGAAAGAATAGGATTTTAGATGCAGACCCTTAAGGAGAATAACAGTCGTACAGAATATTATATTCATAAATTAGCAGAAAGTATACTAGGAGCCAACAAGGGAATGGAGAAAGGAGATTCTGCCAATAGGTATGACTACGATTAGGGGTACAGACAATAGATGAGGGGGCCGGTATTTACTGGAGGAAGCTGGCAAAGAAGCCAAGGTATTGGGAACAAATAATTAGAGAAGGAAAGGAAATCATTTTTCCTCAACGTGATAGCAAAAGTTGGAGTTTTGATGGGGTAGAAAGAGGTAACTGAGATCATATGTTTTGGGAGTGTAATGAGTTGGTAGACTT
Source organism: Protopterus annectens (assembly GCF_019279795.1). Taxonomy (NCBI): domain Eukaryota; kingdom Metazoa; phylum Chordata; order Ceratodontiformes; family Protopteridae; genus Protopterus; species Protopterus annectens. Next base: position 503,789,391 of record NC_056747.1, on the reverse strand, counting down.
TACTAATTGTCAGCTGAGTACTCTGTTAGGAAAAGTGGGTGAGCAAATTGGTGTAACTAGAGAAATTATTTTTTTGTGCAGGTATACATGATCTGAATTATCTATTCACAGTAAGGTGGTGTTAAATTTAATTCTGGAGGCTGCCAAAAAATCAGTTACTAGGAAATGGAAATCAAAATTTAAACCAACTATACTTGAAGTAGTTAATATTGCAACAGAGATAAAAGAACTGGAAGTGGGAACTTTAGAAAAAGATCAGAGTAAATTACATAGAAAAATGGAAAGTGTGGGAAGAATACATGCAGAAAAATGTTTTAGAGGAGGAATGAGGTTTAGGAGAAGGCAGGAACTGAATCATTTATGTAATGTTGCTTAGATTATACATCATATATATTGTTATATATCCTATAATGTTTGTAAATTTGATTTTGTTAATATAATGTGATTATTTTTATGTAAGTTTAACTGTAAATATGGCTGTGTCACAAGTGATGATTCAAATAAGTTACATTATCCAACCCAAGATCCAATTCCTTCTTTGGATTTGTCATTCATGCTGCAAGTTTTAGCCTCTCCAACTTTTGAGCCTTCAGCTTCCATGCCTCTGAAGTTGTTATCTTGGAAGACCACCTTCCTGATGGGTGTTGCATTTGAAAACCAGCTACTCCACCCCTCATTATTTGATTTTTCACAAGGACAGGGATACCCTCAGGACTTGTCCCTCCTTTTTGCCAAAGGTGGCCTTCAAATCTATACCTTGAACCAGCTTTTTCACTTTACCTTATTTTTCCCAAACATTAGTAATAAGGGGGAATATTTGTTGCACTGTTTAGGTGTCTATAGACAGTTCAAATTCTTAGGCAGAACTAATGCCTTTAGAAAAACTGAGCAGCAGTTTATCTCCTTCTCTGAGGCCAGGCTGGGCAAGTCAGTTTCAAAAGTAACCTTATCTAAATGGCTCTCTGCATTTCTTTTCTGTATAATTTGAAGGGAAAGTACTTAGCTGCAAAATCTAAAGGTTATTCTACCAGAGCTTTGGCAACTTTCACTGTTTTTTGTCTATAGCCTGTATAGATGATATTTGTGCAGCTGCTACTTGAGCTAGTACTCATACCTTTGTATCTGTTACAAATAGAATGTCCAGTCAAGGTCCAGAGTCTTCTTTGGTTCCACCATTCTACGAAATGTTCTTTTCTATGGCCTCCCTATGGTGATACGTGGCTGGGGGGCTCTGTCCCATAAAGTTGAAGGCAGATGGTAAAAGATAGCATCAAATATCAAAGTTATGTATTCACTATAACAATAGATCCATGTTGTTGTTTCTGTACACTTCAACCATTCTTCCCTCCTATTCCCTCACCTTGTGGGTATTGTATTTCAAATGAGTGAGTGACTGGGCTGTTGGGACCCTTCCTTTGGGTTCTACATTATGACCCTAGTATACTTATTCTTCAAGTGTTTAGAATTATGTGAGGGGAAAATTCGATCAGAGGTAAATGGGGAGAGCATGGTATTATGGGTAGACAAGGCTGAGCTCTGTAGCTAAAAGTCTTTGTAGAAAGGCCAGCATCAGGTCTAAGTCTGATCCTGATAACCCACAGGTTGAAGCGGATGGAAACAGACAACACTGATCTGTCATTATGGTGAGTAGATAACTTTTGTTTGTTCCTCATTTTGAAACTGGCCCAGGGCATTTACGACAAGCCTCACCACAGACTGGATTTACCCATTCAAAACAGTGGTTATTTCATATACCCAACCTGAAATCCCTGCAACTGACTGCCTAGATCACAAAATTTTTATATTATTTAAGCATTTTTTTTGAGGACATGCAACTGGTAGTTAAGAAGGCTGAAAAAAAAAGCTGATGCTAAAAATCATATTTGTCTAAGTTGAAAAAGGTTTTCTATTTGGTGCTATTTCAAGGACCATGAACCTTTCAAACATGTAAATACAAGGTGGGAATAAAGTTGGAAAATAAGTAAAACATATGAGAGTGTATTTGAAGAAAGCACAGTTGTGTGGGAAGTTGACTCAGTGGGCCTCTATTTAGCTATCAATTTTTCCATTTCATTTATATGACTTAGTAATCTAAAAAACACAGCATCTCTGGAATCAAGTGTTCATGTTTTAAAGTAAATAATGAAACTAACTGCAAACAAATTTGCAGAAATGTTTCTATATAGAGAGTGAATATCTAGGGAGTAGTATGTTGTTAAACAAATTTAACAGTAACTTGTTAACATTTAAGCTCAGTTTGTATGGAAAATTATCACTCCAGTTTTAAAAACTGTTTACGAATATTACTCATTGCAGATTTGAAAAAGATACACTTCATAACTGGTTTAAGACTGCAGAAGAAGATTTGGTTGATGCTCTGAAGCTCCCACTACTGGTGAGATATCACTTTAATTCAAATAGTAGTGATCTTAGCATTAAATGATCTTTTCACATTGCATATCTTACATAAATATTTCACTTCCCTCACCAGTCTTTCTCTACATTGGAACTGCACACAATCTTTTCATAGATTGTTGCTGCTGCATGCTTCAGTTTCGAATATTGCTCCATTATGCACAGCACATTTTGGTCAGAAACCAAAGCACTCAATCTCTATCCCCAACAGACAGCATTATGATTGGGTTTTTGATCATATTCACCTGAAAGTGCAGGAAGTACTCTGATTACTGTCAGAATTTGGGAAAAAATATATTTTTTTAGACAGATTCCTGTTGTGAGACCTGATCTTAACAGTGCTTAGAGATGCTTAACAAAAGTTTGTTAAGCACACATAAGTGCTGTTAAGATCAGGTCTTACATTAGGGACTAGCAGCTGACACTGCTGTCTGGCAAAGGGCAGCAGTAGAAGGTAAAACAGCTTTTAAAAGTTTTTGGAATTGCACTTTACCATAATTAGATCATTTGGCTGAATAAAGTCTTTGTTCTTTGTAGCTTAAAATGAAAATGCAGTGGCATTAGCAATGAATTTGTCTTATGTGTGTACTAGTGTGTGTGTCTAAAATGTCCCCAGTTAGAGGAGCAGTGTAACTTGCTCAGGCTCAAACCCTGTACTTTGGCTACAGGTAGTAAAAGCCTTAGTCTTCTACAGCAACTCCTCCTTTGATAAGTCATTCAGGATTGCAGTCGGTCAATATCAGTCATTAGAGATTCAATTGTTTTTGTTTCACAACATACATTTTCATGCAAAACGCGTCATAACTCTAAGTGGTTTAGAGTAGTGTGCTTTTATTTGTCTCCACTTTTACAGAACATCTCTGAATTTGTCTCATATTTATGGCCTGTCTGTTCTGTAAAGCAAGGGTGACTTACTCAACTGGAAATTTAGGCTAGGCTTCTCAAGGGTCCCTGGACTGTAAGACTAGCAACTAGTACCAGTGAAACAGAGTAGTTATGGTGTAAAAGAAGGACATTGATTGTAGTAAACAGGAGCATCATAGCATGTGCCATATTCTTTGGATGTGATCTTTAGTTTTCTTAGGGATTACAGGGTGTTCATTCTTTAGCTGCGGTAAATTGAATAGCATGAAGTCTGAGTTTAATGTTAATATTTTAACTATGAATACATTTTTAATTTAACTTGTTTTTTTTTTTGCATGTACACAAAGTTGAAATGCACTATGTTTGGGCTACAACAGTTTGTCTAGCAATTAGTGCAGATGAGCTGTTTGCTGTAGTACATGGTTTGATTCCCTCAGCCTTCATTTTCCTTATGTGACTTTGTCAAGTTACTTCACCAGATAGTAAAAAAATGAACACATACAGTGGGCTGTCCCAAGCTGTTAGCAAATGTGTTGTACATTTTGTCTTTTGAATTCCTGCACTCTTTACATAGACATTAATTAGTACTTGACAATATAACATTTGAGTATGAATCCCAGTAGTGGGTTGCCAGATGCATTTTCACTAAATGTGAGTTTCAAGGGAAGACAAGTTTACTGTTTCACGTGCTAAGTCTTTTCAATGTAAGAGTGTGTTGTTTTGAAACTGGCTGTCAGTGTTTTTTCTGTACAATTTAAAGTAATAGTTTTAAATGAAATCCAGATCTTGTGATAATTGTAAAAGTAAAGAAGAAAATAATATGTACACTAAAAGGTTTGAACATTTTTTGTGGTAGCTGGGGGGAGAGATAGCCAAATAATGGGGTATCGGTATGGTTGGCAGGGGCCTGATTCATTAGCCTGCTTAGGGCCCCGTTTATCAACCAGCTCTGTTGATTCTGTAAGAATACAATATTATTAGTCATTCATGAAGATCAGACCTGTACTGAGTACTGTTAGAAGCGATAGCTATTCTTGATGATAGGGATGACATAGGAAGGTCAAAAATAAGATGTAGGTATCCAGCAAACACTGAAATGCAACTTTGTTTGCCAGCAGCAAGTTCTAAATTAATAATCATGCTCTTTAATGCAGAATTATTCAGATGTTTTTACTTATGCAATTATTGTACATATTGACTTAACATATGTTATCAGGTGGTTAATATTTCTTGTGCTTTCATAAATACTTTTATGTTGAAAACATGCTACACCTAGCTGGATCTTGTGGTATGATGATGGTGATCTTTATACAGCCATCCAAAGCTGCCAATAAGGTACATGTAATTAACTTCTGTGTAACAATAATGGGTATACACCATCAACAAAATGGCTATAACTGCTGGTTTGGGGTAGGGGGCTCTCTGTGAATGGATGTATCCTAAGCTCTTATCGGGTCTAATCTGGCTTTGCAGGACTAGTGTGCATTTGTAGCTGAATTAAATAGCAATATGTTGACTACTTTGTGTTTGTGTGAAACCTATGTGAAATATGTGACTTTGGACATTATTATTATTATTAATAATTTTTGCTGTAGACATTTGAGAAGGATGAGGTATGTCTGCAGATAAAAATAACTGACCCTGCTTTGCTGTTATTAATCTGTCTTTACAGGACTAATGTACATTTGTGCAAAGGAAATTGGAATACTTTACTGTTGCCATTTTTATCACAGTCAGACCTGTGATGTGTACACAGCCAATTTAGTAGCAGTAATTTTTGAGTACAGATATTGGTGGATTATTATGATGGAAGTTTGAGTGGCCTTTTCTGGTTGAAATGTTTATCATTATTGGTTCATACATTTTGTTATTTTGATTACTGGAAAAATGTTGAAAACTACAAATTTAAAATGCAGTCTAACACATGTTGCTGTATTAAACAAGAAAGAAACTTAAAACAATCAGGAAGGTGAATGAAACAATGCATGCATTTATGTATGGTCCTCAGAATTTATGCGGGGGGGGGGGCACTGTTTCAAAACAGCCTGGCTTCTTCTCTTTCACTTCTTTTTCATTATTTACTGCTTTCTCTTGATAGTCCATCCAAAAGTATCCCTTTTTTCACACAGCCTACATTCAGGCACATATCTTGCAATATGTCCTGTCTCCCCACACTGGTTACATTATACCTTGTCACAATCACTAATTAAATGAGCAAAGTCCCGACAAAAGAAACATAACTTAGTCTGGGCAGCATAGCTTAATGTTCCTCTATGACCAGCTACAGAAATAACACTTGGCAAGTGTTTCACCATGTTTTCTCATTTCAAACAATTTCCAACCTTTATCCTCCATTCCAGAAGTTTCTCTTATCTCTAACCTTAACAGTATTATCAACAGTTTAACATAGCCCCTAGACCCTGCATGCATTTTTAATGTAGTCTAAATGGCACAATATTTTTTTAACATTGTTTGGGTGCTGGAATAATGGTTAGGGTGTTTACCTCACAGACACAAGGTACAGGGATTGTTTCTCACCTTTGGAAGAGAAGTTGGCTAGGCATAAAATGGTCAACAATACAGCTAGCCTATTACTTACCCATAAACTTGTTAAGTTACCACCAGAAAACAAATAATTGCCCCACGGATAAATGTCCTTTTTTGTTACACAGCTCTAGAAATGTTATCATCAGTCCATCAGTTTCAAATGTTAAGTCATAAAACTGTCTGTCACAGTATGTATAAAAGACCACATTTCTTGAGCTTTAAAACCTAGAGCAGCTACCAAATTATCCCTGCATAATATCTATTACAGTGTCATGTTTTGTTCTTGTTCTCACAATTGGTCTTCTGTTGTTTTTAAAAACAGTTTTACTTACAGTTTGTTGCTGCTGTCCTTTCTTGCCTGCTGCCACTGCTGCATATGTTTTAGTTACTCCATTATCCTCTGCCACAAAACTAGACCATTTCTCAATTTGTTGCTGCTTTCCTCTTTTACTTTCTGTTACTGCTAAATACGTTTTTACTAATGAATTCTCTGCTGCCTCTTCACTTTGATCCTTTTCCACATCCTTCATACATCTGAAAAAGTTATCAGCCATTTCACCCCATGAAACAACAGAAATCTCACCTGGATCAGTCTGCTCAGAAATGTATATCATAATATTATCTGTAAGCCCTCCCGATGCCAGTTCTGTATATCGGCACCACTTCCAAAGACTCATTTACTGCTTTCTCCAAGGAGACAGCTAAATGCTGTTCATTTGTAATATCCACCAGACAGGAACCTTTGTATACATTCTGAAGCTCCATAATGAACAAATTTTTCTGCAATTCTCATTTTCCACTTATAAAATCTCCATAATTTTTCTCTCTTCCTCCATGCTGCTGCCCTTTCCTTGCTGCTGTCAGAGCCCTCTGGTGCCATCTAGCACCTTCAAAGAGTAGGGGAAATTCCCTGATGCCCTGGCCAAAATGTCCCTAACAGTATAACTACCACCTTGGGTCTCCCTGAAAACAGGCTTCTAACCTAGTGGGACTCAACAAAGGATGCATAAATTAAAAGTTTTAAATTAAATACACAACTCTGTAATCATTTCAAAATAAAGAAGAAAACAGTATGTACACTGACAGTTTTTTATAGTACGTTTTATAGTATACCTAACTTGCTGAAACAGTTCTTAGCATTTCAGTTGGTTGGTAACACTTCTTCAAAGCTGGACAAATAAGTACCCCAATGGAAAATACCTTCAATTTTACCTGCCATCCTCAAAGGTGAGCTCCCTGTCAGATCACCTCTGCCAGGTGCTCCAATCAACCCAGTTGACTGCAAGACAGTACCTGACACTATTGGGTTACATGGCAACCACAATACCCATGCTACCTTTACTAAGGCTCCACATGAGGAAGCTGCAGTGGTACCGTCACTCAGTCTGGAAACAACACAACCAGCCCTTGGACCACATTGTACCCCTTCTACCCTGCTTAAAACAGGATATACTTTGGTGGTGGGACCAGGTACAAAGAAACCCAGGACTCCCACTACAACCACCACAACCCACCCAGGTCATGCACACAAATGCCTCGGACCTGGGCTGGAGAACTACTGTAGGACTAAGACAGGTGCAGGACTTGTGGCTGGTTCCGCTAAAATCAGAACACATCAATGCCAGAGAAAATAGGGCAATCCTGCTCGCCCTACATGCATGTCAACCTTTCCTTCTATAGGAGACTCTTCTGATATACACATACAACACAACCGTACTGTGGTATAACAACAAGCAAGGGGAGACCAAGTCCTACCCGCTTTGCAGGCTAGCTCTTTTGGTTTGGGAAAAGCTACCTCTCAGGGAATCTCTGTGCGAGCAACCTACATTCCCTCCCTCCACAACAAACAGGCAGATTTGTTGAGTAGAACCAGCACAAACAACCACGAATGGATGCTGCACAGAGAGGTCTTCTTGGATCTGGTCCACAAGTGGGGTATACCTCAAATCGACCTGTTTGCCTCCTCCCTCAACAGACAACTTCCTGGCTTTTGCACCAGGACACCAGAACCACAGGCACTGGCAACAGATGCCATCTCAATCTCATGGAAGGGGAAATATCTGTATGCATTCCCCCTCCTTTCCCTCTCATCCAGAAAACCCTGCTGAAAATACAGCAGTACAACCAAAAAATCTTGTTGGTGACTGCCTACTGGCCCAGACAGCACTGGCTCCCCTTACTTCTTCAGCTGTCCAAGGGCAATCACCATAAGTTACCCCCCCCCCCCGAGTGGACCTCCTCACACAAAACAAGGGGTCACTAATCCATCCACAGTGGCAGATGCTCCATCTAACTCTGTGGCTGATAGGATTCTGATCCCATTTAGACACCTTTACAATGAGGACATGCTCGATGTCCTGCAGGAGGCCAGGAAACCTAATACCAGAAAATCATATCTCTCCAAGTGGAAATGATTCACTATTTGGTGTCACATAAAACAGCTGGATTCCCTTCTTAGCAAACCTCGCCTAGTGCTGTGACGCTGTCCTATTTCTGTGAGCTACAGCAGTCAGGACTGGCTTACTCATCCATTAAAGCCCATCTGTCTGCTATTTCTGCCTGCATACCTCTGGACCTCCCCTCTTGCTTCGCAACTACCTTGCAAACTTTTCCTCAAAGGCCTCCTAGGAGACCCATTCCCCCTCCTTGGGACCTCAACTATGTGTCAGAGAAGCTTACACTACCTCCTTTTGAGCCAGTTAATAAGGCCTCCTTAAAGCACTGCACCTGGAAAACCATCCTGCTGGTGGCTCTAACCTCAGCCAGGAGAGTATCCAAACTCCAAACCCTTATGGCTACACCACCCTTTCTAGTTTTCCACAAAGACAGGATTACCCTTAGGACAAATCCGTCCATCATGCCCAGAGTAGTCAATGACAGGTCCCTAAATCAGGCCATCCAACTACCTCTTTTCTTCCCTAATCCACAGGGAGATAGTGAGAGAGTACTGCATTCCTTGGACGTTCATAGACAGATCAGATTCTACCTGCACAGCATCAAGTTTATCAGACAGACAGACCAGCTCTTTATATCTTTTCACCCCAGAGCCCTGGGTAAGGCTGTTACCAAGCAGACTATTTCTACTTGGACATCAAAAGCCATAAACTTTTGCTACCAGTTTCATGACAAGACCCTGCAAGGGGCAGTCAAAGCTCATTCCAATAGAACAATGAAGTTGTAGAGGAGATGTTTCAGAGTCTTGGCTGAAGACTTACAATGTGGTTTTGATGCTGTACAGGCCTCCTCTAGGGTGGCTGCCACTGGGTCAGTTCTTCGCACTCTTCAAGGAAAATTGGAGTTTAATTACCCAAGACAGATGGGTATTGGATATCATACACTCATCAGTCCAGGCTGACTGCAAGGACAGTCCTTCAAGCCTTGGGGTTCATGGCATCTTGTATTCTGGATTTTGGAAGCTGCTACTTGGTTATCAGTCCACACCTTCACCAAACACTACAAGCTTGACCTCATCTCCAGGTCCAGGGCAGGTTTTGTCAGAGCTGTCCTGCATGGGTTCCTGAAATCTACATCTAGACCACCACCCCAACGCAACATGAGAATAGAAGGACATAAAAAAGTTGTGTAAAGTCTTAAAATAACCATAGATGTCCTTCTCTTCCATGTTGCAGTATTCCTCCCTCCTTCCCTCCTATCTCCCTAAGATATTCATGGCAGCGCCTACATCCCCTGCCAGATGATTTTAGGGCCAAGCTCATGGATGCATCCTTGGATAATGCTGCACTTTTTGGATCTAAAGTTGCAAATCTCTTTAAATCATTGCAGCAAAAGGGCAAAGAGATGTGGGACCGCAAACATCTCCTGGTCTCACCAGTTCCCAAGTTCCACTGGAGCTATCCTTCTAAAACATAGTTTATCTGGAAGCAATCCCAGCCTACCCCTAGTATCAGACCTCGAAAACCCTCCAGAAAACAACCTCCCATGCCTAGAGCACCTTCTGCATCTAGCCAGATGTCTTCCTTTCAGGACAAGGCAGGTAGCGTCTGACTACCTGCCACCTTTGCCTCAACCTCCTCCCTCTTCCATGCCCCTGTCTGCCTGCCTCTCTCATTGTCTCCTTCTGTGGACCCAGATCACCAAAGACAAATGGGTCCTATCTATCCTCAAAGATTGCTACTACATGTTTTGGATCTCTCTCCTCCCATATGGAAGGGCATTCCTCATCCCCCTCCACAGCAACTGCCCCTTTTAAAACCAGTACTGCAGACATTGCTAGACTAGGGAACTATACAGTCAGTTCCCTCCTCTGCAAAAAGAAAAGGTTTTTATTCAAGGCTGCTCCTGGTTCCCAAAAAAGATGAACCATGGAGACCCATCCTGGATCTTTCCCACCTCAATCTCTTTCTAAAGGTACCCACCTTCAAAATGCTCACCCTGTCTACCCTTTTTCCCCTGATTACTCCACAGGGATTCATGGCTACTCTAGACATAAAAGATGCTTACCTCCACATCCCCATCAAACCTTCCCACAGGAAATATTTAAGATTCTTGGTGGGCTCCTGTCATTGGCAATTTTCTGCCTTGCCTTGTGGTCTTTCCACTGCTCCCAGAGTCTTTACCAAATGTTTGGCTCCAGTGGTGAACTATGCCAGGACAAAGGGGATACAGATTTTTCCCAACCTGGATGAGATGCTCCCGGCCAACAAATACTGCAAGATCACCTCCACCTGGTGATCTCCCTATTGCAGTCCTTGGGATTCCAGATAAATTTGTCAAAATCCCACCTTCAAGCAATGCAGGACGTTGCCTTCCTGGGGTGCAGACTAAGAGCAGACCTCATGGAGGCTTACCTGCCATCCTCAAAGGTGAGCTCCCTGTCAGATCACCTCTGCCAGGTGCTCCAATCAACCCAGTTGACTGCAAGACAGTACCTGACACTATTGGGTTACATGGCAACCACAATACCCATGCTACCTTTACTAAGGCTCCACATGAGGAAGCTGCAGTGGTACCGTCACTCAGTCTGGAAACAACACAACCAGCCCTTGGACCACATTGTACCCCTTCTACCCTGCTTAAAACAGGATATACTTTGGTGGTGGGACCAGGTACAAAGAAACCCAGGACTCCCACTACAACCACCACAACCCACCCAGGTCATGCACACAAATGCCTCGGACCTGGGCTGGAGAACTACTGTAGGACTAAGACAGGTGCAGGACTTGTGGCTGGTTCCGCTAAAAATCAGAACACATCAATGCCAGAGAAAATAGGGCAATCCTTCTCGCCCTACATGCATGTCAACCTTTCCTTCTATAGGAGACTCTTCTGATATACACATACAACACAACCGCATACTGTGGTATAACAACAAGCAAGGGGAGACCAAGTCCTACCCGCTTTGCAGGCTAGCTCTTTGGTTTGGGAAAAGCTACCTCTCAGGGAATCTCTGCGAGCAACCTACATTCCCTCCCTCCACAACAAACAGGCAGATTTGTTGAGTAGAACCAGCACAAACAACCACGAATGGATGCTGCACAGAGAGGTCTTCTTGGATCTGGTCCACAAGTGGGGTATACCTCAAATCGACCTGTTTGCCTCCTCCCTCAACAGACAACTTCCTGGCTTTTGCACCAGGACACCAGAAGCACAGGCACTGGCAACAGATGCCATCTCAATCTCATGGAAGGGAAATATCTGTATGCATTCCCCTCCTTTCCTCTCATCCAGAAAACCCTGCTGAAAATACAGCAGTACAACCAAAAATCTTGTTGGTGACTCTACTGGCCCAGACAGCACTGGCTCCCCTTACTTTCAGCTGTCCAAGGGCAATCACCATAAGTTACCCCCCGAGTGGACCTCCTCACACAAAACAAGGGGTCACTAATCCATCCACAGTGGCAGATGCTCCATCTAACTCTGTGGCTGATAGGATTCTGATCCCATTTAGACACCTTTACAATGAGGACATGCTCGATGTCCTGCAGGAGGCCAGGAAACCTAATACCAGAAAATCATATCTCTCCAAGTGGAAATGATTCACTATTTGGTGTCACATAAAACAGCTGGATTCCCTTCTTAGCAAACCTCGCCTAGTGCTGTGACGCTGTCCTATTTCTGTGAGCTACAGCAGTCAGGACTGGCTTACTCATCCATTAAAGCCCATCTGTCTGCTATTTCTGCCTGCATACCTCTGGACCTCCCCTCTTGCTTCGCAACTACCTTGCAAACTTTTCCTCAAAGGAGTTCTGCACCTTAGGCCTCCTAGGAGACCCATTCCCCCTCCTTGGGACCTCAACTATGTGTCAGAGAAGCTTACACTACCTCCTTTTGAGCCAGTTAATAAGGCCTCCTTAAAGCACTGCACCTGGAAAACCATCCTGCTGGTGGCTCTAACCTCAGCCAGGAGAGTATCCAAACTCCAAACCCTTATGGCTACACCACCCTTTCTAGTTTTCCACAAAGACAGGATTACCCTTAGGACAAATCCGTCCATCATGCCCAGAGTAGTCAATGACAGGTCCCTAAATCAGGCCATCCAACTACCTCTTTTCTTCCCTAATCCACAGGGAGATAGTGAGAGAGTACTGCATTCCTTGGACGTTCATAGACAGATCAGATTCTACCTGCACAGCATCAAGTTTATCAGACAGACAGACCAGCTCTTTATATCTTTTCACCCGGGAGCCCTGGGTAAGGCTGTTACCAAGCAGACTATTTCTACTTGGACATCAAAAGCCATAACCTTTTGCTACCAGTTTCATGACAAGACCCTGCAAGGGGCAGTCAAAGCTCATTCCAATAGAACAATGGCATCTTCAGAAGACTTCTTCAAGGGTTTGGATACCCCTTCAATTCTGGAAGCTGCTACTTGGTTATCAGTCCACACCTTCCCCAAACAACACAAGCTTGACCTCATCTCCAGGTCCAGGGCAGGTTTTGTCAGAGCTGTCCTGCATGGGTTCCTGAAATCTACATCTAGACCACCACCCCAACGCAACATGAGAATAGAAGGACATAAAAAAGTTGTGTAAAGTCTTACAATAACCATAGATGTCCTTCTCTTCCATGTTGCAGTATTCCTTCCTGCCCACCTTCCCCTCTCATATGCTACATCTCTTCCCTTTCTGGATGGCAATGACATAGCATTGCCCTTACAAGACTGGCTCCAAATGGGGCTACTCTTGTGAGGGTTGGTGCATGCCGACATCACTTTTATGGCCCATGTATCCTCTGCCTTGCCTGACATCTGATGCACCACAGAGGGACTGAAAGCTTTTGAAAACTGGCCGTACATATGTGAGACTGAAGGGATAAACCCATATGCAAAATACTGCAACATGGAAGAGAAGGACATCTATGGTTATGGTAAGACTTTACACAACTTTTCTATATTTATAAAAGGGTAGTAGCAAATTACATAAAAAATGGGAATTGTGGTAATGATGCATGCAGAGGAGGAACAAGGTTTAAAAGAAGGCAGGATTTGAATGAGCTATGTGATATTTGACTGACAGTGATTGGATAGATTATGTCAATATAGTTTGGGATGTATAATGTTTGCAATTAAAATTATGTCAATATGGTTGGTTTTCATTTATATAAATGTATGATTGGCTATGTCTTGTAAGATAGTTTAATAAAGATGTTTCTTGTTTAAACAAAAAAGACATGCCTGAATTATTTAACACCTTTGTGTCTCAGGTAACCAGGTACTCTTTAAAATGCTCTTATGACTCCCTGCTGATACTGTTTCTAGAGAGCTGCCACTGGGTCAGTGATAAGATGATATACCTGGCTACATTCTCAGAATTTATAAGAGAATGTCAAAGCTGAGCTTCTCAATGATCCCCTGGATAAAGAGGTATTATTTGTCCCTTCCCCTAATCAGGTCCTCCAAAGATGTGATGAAAAAGGGAAGTTAATTCAGGGGTTTACTTAGGTTGTTTAAAACTCTATGCCAAAATACAGAAACTTTTCTTCCAGTTCAGCTTCCTTTTATAGGACTCAGAATAAATAATTTGAGTAAGACACAGGCAAGAATTTTCAGTAAGCAATGTCAGGGAAGTTAAAAAGACGGGGATGATCTTCCCAAAACATGTGCA